>NC_081317.1:73073523-73382184 GCF_026419965.1 Kogia breviceps
TGAACCCAAGGCTGATGGTGGCTCCCTGAAATACTCACATTTGAGAAGGCAGAGGCAGGGTGGGTTCTGGTGCATCCTGGCTGGACCAGGATGTGTAGACAGGCCTAGGAATCTGTCCCCAAAGCTGAGTCACCAGCATGTCCTAGCCAAGCGGCAAGAGTGGCTTTCTGCCCAGGGCCATGTTTGGGAAGGCTGTTCTGTACATAGTCTTCCCCATTACATGGGGTTTCAGATATTTACATATGTAACTATATATACTGGGATGTCAGAAGGGAGACAGACCACCGCTGCCCGTGGGACTTTCAAAAAGAGTTACTATTAAGATTCTGGCTTCTTGGTTAACTTCCGAAGGTGGGCTGACTCCCTCCATCCAGCAGGAGCAGGGAAAAAAAATACACTACAGCCCGCTGAACCTGGACCAAGCTACAGAAACATTTGCTCTCTGGGCGTGAGGGGCCACTTTTACGAACACAAAGGTGCCCAGGTGGTGGATAATTTATGCTAAAATGTTAGCCTTCTAGGAGAGTTCACCAAACTGGCCTTTTCACAACCTGTCCAACTTCCCAAGACTTTTGTGCAGTAGCAATAGAAAGTACATTCTGTCTCTTCTCTCCTTTGGGTGAAGAGCCATATGTAATTACGTGGGAGGCTGCCCAGGGACGTGCTGGTGGGGTTCCCGTCCCTTGGCCGATTGCGGTGGCTCGGAATGGGCCCTCGAGCAGGCAGCTCAAGCGGTCACCCCGGGAGCAGATGGCATGAGCCTCTCTCTCCAGTGACTTCCCAAGGCTCCTCATGCCTGTAAATACCACCCAGAATGCTTCATTCCTGTTTTACCCGCTCCTTCTGGCAAAGGAAAGATGAACTTAGGACTCTTTCATCTTTAATTATGTGTCATCAGACACTACGGTTTGGTAAATGGAGCTGAGGTTCCCGGCTCCTCACGTTTGCAGTGGGTCAGCCTTGGGGCTGGTCTCCCAGCAGCATTCGGCTAAGTGTCGTCGAAAGTCATCCAGGGGTCCCAGACTGCCTAGCCTGGACCCTTGGAGAAGGGGCAGCCCCTTCCTAAAGGGGACATGCAGGCAGCACAGCCACTCTTCAGCAGGGCCTGTCCCACGGTCACACTGGGAGTCCAGCCACTGACGCCGCTGAAACCACTGGCTTTCCTGACTCTAAGCAGAAAACACAAGATGGCACAGAGATCCCGGGGGCACTAACCACACAGCTCTCTGGCGCAAGTATCTTGCTCCCAATCTTTTCATATTCACTTTCTCCCTCCCTGAAATCCCTCCATTCGACGTATAAATCCATACTATCCAACACGTGCTCGCCGTGTTCTTATTTCCACGGACACATAAATAACGCAGATGTTGAAAACAGGGACTATATTAATATCACAAAATATATTAGTTTCTCTTCCCCTGTCTTTGCAGAGGTCACGAGCAAAACAAAACAAAAACCAAAGCAAGCCACACCCCACCCACATGAAAACAAAATGCTCTTTGGACCAAGAGTAAGTGAAAACTGGCTCAGAATCATGATATTACTAAAACATCTGCACCAAATTGAGACAAAAACCCATGGACATGAGGCACCTGATAAAACACGTAACGTTCCACACCAAATAAAAGCTTTCTTAGGCCCATGAGGCAGCAAGATGTTTCTGGAACACATTTGGGGATTCTTAGGCATCGCTTGAGGTCATGATTGTCCCCTTAGTTTTGTGGTTTATATACTGTTCTGGACTCTCAAATGTCACATCCTGCCTCATGCTCCTGAGCAGAGAACAAGGCTGGTCCCACCTTGGGCCAGTAAGCATAACACGATTCCACCCGGCCTCATCTTCAAGGGGAACAGTCCATCGCTCCCAGACTCCCAGTGTGGGATGTGTGTGTCCGGCTGTAGGCGCGAGGGGAGTGCACCAGGACACTTCTAGCCAAGGAGGTGCCGGCAGGGCCGGGCCTCAGCCTCAGAGGGGCAGCTCTCTCCAGACAGGGCTCCCCAGTCCCTGCAGGCCTCACCTGCTGGGGGAAGGGGCCTCACAGGGAGGTGACGTGGGTTTTTCCAGGGGCTCTGGGTGCCTCACTGGCGGCAGGGAGGAGGGAAGGCTGAAATACACGCAAGTGGGACTGTGTACGTACGTGTGATGTAGGAGGCGGCAGGAAGCACCTGCCTGTGTTTAGCTAATGGCTGGTAACCTTGGGAAGCCACGGATGCCCTGGGAATCGCCCAGTTCTCTGCAACACGAAGGTATTCTTGTCCACGGCAGTTCCCCTTCTATCCTGGGTGAAAAGGTTTGCATTAGAAAACAATTATGTTGAAACTAACACTAGCTATAGAAGAGTCATAAGGTTGGCTCAGAAATTCTGGGCAGAAATAACGTATGATGCCCCACGTACACGGTGGGCAGGCATATCCGTAAAGACATGGGCTGGTCCTCCCTGTTACTACCATATTCCCATAAACTGACTGGAGGAGAGCAGAGATCAGCGGTTGGATGGTAGGCACTGCTGAATCGGCTTCTTCACCACCCCTAGGAGCTCCTTCTAAGAGGTCTGCACCTCTTGGGAAGGGAAGATTCTTTCTGAGCGGTGACAACCCTCTTCACGGACCCCCAAGGGCCCTTCAGGATGGTCCTGGGAAGATCCTGGGTGGATCCTGGCTGCTCTCCAGCCTCAAGGGAGTGCATACAAAACTTCCCTGGTGTTAAAAACAAACAAAAAAAAAAACCAAACTAGAGAGAGACAGAGAACAGAGGAGGAGGTCTCTGTGGATTCTTTTCCTCCTGTGTCAAACCGAGTGCTGGGTATGAGAGGGGAATGTCTCAGCGGGCACACAGATGCAGCACGAGAAACACAACCACAAGTGAGGAGAGTCCTCCATGCATGCTGCCCAGGGAGGGCATGGCCTCAGATGTAGACGGGCTGTTCCTGGGCCGTCAGCAGTCTGTACATGGCAGCCGGCATCGTCTTCATGTGAATCTGAGGGCAGAAACGCACTTTAGCGGGAGGACTGAGGCTCCGGGAGCTGTGTGGGCACTGCCCCAGGGCTAGCGGGAGAGGCGGCACCTCTTGCCGTTGGACACCTTTGAAGGTACACCACTCGTCCCCCCACCATTCCTAACGGGGGCCTGACGCAGGTGGCCTCGAGGAAGTGAGGAATCCGTGGGCTTCTAAAAAGTTAGGGGTGACAGAGAGTGAACACTGAAAACCAGGTAAGGTGGTTTATATCCCAAAAGCTCCTGCTCTCACCAGGCCTTTTTTTTTTTTTTTTCCAAAAGGAGAAAACCATTAAAACAGAAGGAGGACCACTGTGGGGTTTTGGCTGCTCCTGCCTCCCTCCCTCCCCCAGCAGGAAATCAGCCCCAGAACGGCTCTTCTGACCCCTGCCCAGCCATACCAGGGAACTGCCTCTGGGGAGCTGTTGATTAGCTTTGAATCTGACTTAAAACCTTCCAGGCACATTTGGCAGGATTAGCTGGGAAAAATGGAGAGAACTTGGGCAGCTATGGCGAGAAGATGCCCACATCTGAGAACTAAAAAGAGGAGGTGGGCAAGTGATGCCACAGGAGAAGGCTGAGGGGGACGTGACTGGATTTTGAGGAGCAGCTCTAAGATAACCACTCAGAACCAGGTTCAAATTCTGGTCTGAGACAGACTGTTCAGTTGTGGAGGTGTGCTGAGGACAGGGAAGGATGCTCAGGAGGGCTTCGTGGAGGGAGCGAGCGCACCAGGGGACCCCCACCCCCAGCCCCCGACTCTCCCTTACCTCCCCAACAGCATTGGAGAGGATGTGCACGATCTTCTCATGTGGGGTGGCGACCACGCTCTGCCCGTTGATTTCAATGATGCGATGTCCCACGCGGACACCTCCTCTCTCCGCGATTCCCCCTCGCATGAGGCTGCAGATCTATCAGAGTCAAAGGCCAGGTTACCCACCCTGGCCTGCACCGCCTTCTAGGGAACTGGGTGGGGGTGGGAGACTGTCTTTTCTAGAATCACCCATCCCCAGCACTCTTATCTCTGAGGAGCTGCCATGGTCAGGCTGTGGACATTCACATCTCTTTGTTTCTTTTTATAAGAGATAGGACTCTGGATGCCCAGATGGCCCCCTTGTTCTCACACACTGCACAGGGGATGCAGCACATCACTGGATTTCGCGGCACAGTGAATTCTGAATACTTTTCATCCCAGCTCGGTCTTGGTCAAAAGAGCTGTTTGGGCCTGTCACAGAGCTGCCAATGTTTTCAAACTGTCAGCCTGTGTAACACAGTTTAGTATTATCTGGGACGCAAACACTGAACTGTGTAATGCTAGCAGCCCACTTTTTAGGGTCACAGTTACTGAGTTAAAATGGGGCTAGAACCTGTTAGAACCCCCACTTTGTGTTCCAAAGTGCGGCCAGCTGGAAGGTAGAAGCTCACTTTGGCCATCCCAACTCAGTGGTTCTTGTTCCAACTCCCTTCTGGCAGAAATGATAACGTGGCTGGTTTTCATCTCAGTGCAGCCAGGCACTGCGGTGGGCAGAGACTGCAGGCTGGGGGAGGGCCCTGGGCTCAGCGCTGCAGGATATAGGCACCCCTACCTCACACCCAAAGCAACTGGAATTTCCCAAAAGAACATGGTTTGAATTTACAGAGCTGACTTTTCACTCCTGACTGTGCACCTTTCTTTAAAAGCCTACGCAGGGCACTTCCCTGGTGGTGCAGTGGTTAAGAACCCGCCTGCCAATGCAGGGGACACGGGTTCGATCCCTGGTCGGGGAAGATCCCACATGCCGCAGAGCACAT
Source organism: Kogia breviceps (assembly GCF_026419965.1). Lineage (NCBI taxonomy): Eukaryota > Metazoa > Chordata > Mammalia > Artiodactyla > Physeteridae > Kogia > Kogia breviceps. Next base: position 73,078,310 of record NC_081317.1, read on the forward strand.
GCGCCACAGCTGCTGAGCCTGCGCTCTAGAGCCTGCGAACTACAACTACTGAAGCCTGCACGCCTAGAACCCGTGCTCTGCAACGAGAAGCCACTGCAATGAGAAGCCCGCTCGCCACAGCTAGAGAAAGCCCGTGCACGGCAACGAAGACCCAATTCAGCCAAAAATAAATAATTGAAAAAAAGGGAGGAAAAATAGGGTTTTTCTATCTGCAATGATGAATGCAGAGAGGGAGGGCACATCCAAAATCTATAATATCAAGAAGGTTACGGATTTGTCACCAAAGCCCAGAACTACTATGAGTCCAGAACAAGGCAAACCAGGACAAAAAGGGAGTAGTATTGAGTATGGAGTTTGTTTGGGATGAAGAAAAAGTTCTGGAAATAGCACTGATGGACACAAGCACTTTTTGAATGTACTTAAAGGCACTGAACTGTATGCTTAAAAATGGTTTAAATGGCAAACAGTGTTGTATATGTTTTATCACAATAAAGGGGGGGAAAAAAAGAAGTATTTGAAGGCAGACATCCAGGTGATGAAAGTACTCTTAACTCCCAAGTGCCAAATTCAGGTTAAAAAGGCAAGGCAGAGATCATTCAGGCATAACCCCTACAGGGCTGGGTTCTCAGCCTGGGCTGCGCTAGTATCACCGAGGGTTTGGAAGCCCAGCCCCCAGGGCTCTTCGCCCCCTGCCCTGGGAAGCTGCTGGCTGGGCGGGGGGGGGGGGGAATTGGGAAGGTGGGTACCTCAAACTATCTCAAGCTGGCAGTTGGGAGGGTCACCCTGCGCATCACAGAGTTGCTGGGCTCTGGGGCACATGGATCTGGAAGGGTCCCTCTCTTCCCCCACAGAAGGCAAAGAATTCTCTGCCCATGGAGGAAGTGAGTCTGCTTTCACCCCATTCGTCCCTTCCTTGCTGGATTCTTTCTGGAAAATGACCAGCTTTCAAGAACAGCCCCAAAACCCAACCCCTGGGCCACGGTTTCGTGTGTCAGACTTTTGGAAAAGGTGTGGGGTTGTACTTACGATTCCGTTCTGGACACTGAACCCCAGCTGGTAGCGAAGGTCTGGTCTCCTGATCAACACGGTGGTCACTGGGGGACACCTCACGATATTCAGCTTGACCCGGGCCTGATTCTTCAAGCCCTGAAATGTGAATAAAGCACAGGGCATTCGATGACCATTGATGCCAACAAGAGATAAATGCAGACGGCACCAAAGGCAAAAGATGCTGCACTGAGCCTCGGTTTCTTCGTTGACTCCACAGTGCCCCCGCGTCCAGCCTGATAGCGCCTGCGTCGGACAGTCCAAGCTAGATTCTGTCCACCTAGGGGAGAAAAACCATTAGGTTTACATGAAGCCCTTTCAGCCCATGCAGAGACCAGTTTCTGTGGCAGTGTCTTCATTTTGGGAAACGGGCTGCATTCAAGGCATCTGAAAAGAGCGATCGTCTGTGCAGCTAAGAGGAAAACTGCCACATGTGCATTTTGGCTTGAAAGATGAAGGACGCACAATCTGTCCCCTGGTCAGGTGGGAGACAAGCACGAAAGGAACTTTTTCTCTGAAAGGCATACTCGTAGCAATTCCTCCTTCTCTAACAAAGGACAACTAATTCACACAACAGCCCGATTCATCAGGGCTTGCTGTCTCTCGCCCCTGATGCTCCTGCCTCCCCATTCTCTCTGCCTGTTAGGGATTCTACAGTTTATCAACATTCCCATGAGCATCTGGGGAGAGGCAGGGCACAGAGGCGGGACTGCAGTCAGTGAAGGCTTCCTTGGGAGAATGAACAGGGTGGTAGGACCAGCGCTGGCGGAGAGGGAGGTAGGAGGAAATAGGGCTTAATGGTCATCTCCGATTTCATGCTCCCTGGTTAACTCGTCCCTCCCTCTAAACTGGAATGGAGTATAGAGGCAAAATTGGCTTTTAAAGATGAAGAGGGACTCCATCTGGTTTCTGAGCCTATTTAGAGAGCTTCCTCCACCCCACTCTGATTTAAGCTGAGCTCAGGCCTGTCTTCCTGCCCCTTGAACACACGCTCAACAGGGACCAGAGCCCGGGTCTGCACAGGAGAACCCCTAGAAAATCATCACAAAGCTACTACGCTTTCCCTCATTCAGGCGGTGGGAAGGTTCTCCTGCTGGTCCCACCACCGACTAGTGAGCCTCACCCAAGAGGAAGGTGCCAGACAAAAGTAATTCAGCCCTGAAATGAACTCTCCCCCCCACCGCCCCCCACCTCCCCAGCCTGCGTGCTCTGCCTCAGGCAACTCCCACTTGCCAGATGGTCCAGACCAAATGGCCAACAGCAGGTGCTTTCCAACCCGCTTCCATCATGGCACACAGGGAAAGGGCCAGGGTAGAGAGACCGCACCGCTTGTGGCTGGAGGCCCTGCTTTGAGAGTTGAGGCGGTGAGGACTCAGCACTCCCGCCTGATGCCTGTCTCACTGCACGCCCAGCTCGCGGGGCCAGCTGATTGGGAAAAGGCGCCAGGCCTGCCAAGGTCCCCTCCTCCAAAGGGCCAGAGCTGGGGGAGAAGCTCTTCCTAAAAGACGGTACTGTGGGGTGAGTGGACAGCCTCTCCGCAAGCAGAGGAGGGACAGGCAAAGCTTCCACCAAGTCCACCGTATCCCCTTGGAGACGCCCCACTCACCCCCCTGCCCCATCAATTCACAGATGGGTCCAGTGTGTGCCCTCTATGGGTGAAGTGGAAAGAGAGGCCTGGGAGGACAATGGCAAATTCATTTCAGCCCGAAGGGTGATTGCCTCTTATTCTATAAATAGAAACCTGTAAATTCCACAGCTGCTGCTTCCACTGTCACCCTCCGACCAGTCTGCAAACTCTCTCTGCGGGAGGTCAGGACTTCCGCTTCACATTTTACGGATGAGGATGCAGACACGGACGTTAAACCTGCCTCGTCTGAGGCTCAGTGGGGTCCGGATGGGGATAATGGAGCCTCTGCCTTCCTCACAAAGCACCTTGCCAAGCAGAGAGGTGAAAATGGTGTTAGATCACTTTGGTGCCAACTGAATTTGTGGCAAGAGTGTAACTTGCCCCTCTGAGTGGCAGGAGGGACCCACACATCTTTTGCTTCTAAGTAATGAAGATACACTCTAGACTGAGGGATGGATAGGGGCTCTTGTGGCCCCTATGCTCGGCCAACAGGTCCTCAAAGTGGGGACACCCCACACCAGCAGCACCAGGACACTTTTGTTAGAAATGCAGGGTGAGGGAGGGATAAATTGGGAGGCTGGGAATAACATATACGCACTACTATATACATAACATAGATAACCAACAAGGACCTACTGTAGAGCACAGGGAACTATACCCAATATTTTGTAATAGCCTATAAGGGAAAAGAATCCGAAAAGGAATGTGTATATATATATATATACACACACACACACACACACACACACACATATATGGATAAATGAATCACTGTGCTGTACACCTAAAACTAACACAATATTGCAAATCAACTATACTTCAATTAAAAAAAAAATGCAAGAGTCTGGGGTCCACCCAGACCTACAGAATCAGAAACTCCAGGGGTGGGACTCAACAATCTGTGTGTTAATGAGTCTTACTGGTGACTTGATACACACTTCATGGCGATACACTCAATTTTTGAGAACAACTGGTACAGACCACTGCCGCACAACAATGACCTCACATGCACTCAGGGATGATCAGAGTCAAAGATGTCAGTTTACTACTCATACCTGTGGCCAGTGTGCTCTGTGAGAGCATGGAGTAGCCACGCCAGGGTGAGGGTGACAGAGAGCCAGTTGGCCTGGTGCCCAGTCAGCCACCCCCCTGTGTGTGAGCACCCCTGAGGTCCCTGTCCATCAAAACCCATCCTGATGATGAAACTAGCCCAACCACCTGTCACTGCACGCTGACTCTTGCCAGGCACCGACCTGGGGTCACAGGAGCTGTCTCCTTTAATCTCCTTGACAAACTAGCAGCTCTAATTATGCCCATTTTATAGAGGACGAAACTGTGGCTTCACCATTCACCCAAGTTCACCCACAGCAGGATTCTGTCCCAGGTCTATTTGTATTCAAACCCAGAGCATATTCTCCTACACTGTGATTCCCCATATAGCCAATGGGAGGGTGTGTGTTATTCATGAGTAAGGCCTGCTGGACAGAGAAGCCAGGGAGAGTGACAGAGCATGAAGCTGTGCCCCCACCTTTTAGCCCAGCCTTGCACGGGGCCGTGTTTTCAGTTTACTCGCCCACCTGGCGAGACTTCAGGACTCCTGCTCCCTGGCTGCCCCACTTCCTTTGGGTGATTCCAGCTTGTCCTCTCAACGTGTGAGTTTTGAGGAGGTCAGCTTAATTCCCCACCCCCAGCTGTTTCCTCAGTCTCCTGAGTTGCTGTTTTCTGCAGGACTGGAGCCTCCCGACAGCTGTGATTTGGCTTGTGGTGACGTGTGTGCACTCGCAGGCAGCTGTTACCAGCATCCCTCCGTGGTTTCTGGAACAGCTCTAGGAAACTTCTCCGGTTCAAGAAATGTTTTCAAACGAGAGCGACAGGATGTGCTGAGGGCGATTCTCCCGGGGGAAAGGAAGGCTGCGGAGATCCGGGCCTCCCGCACAGCAGCAGGTCCTGTCAGCCATGCCCACGGGGATGTGCTGGAATTCTTCCCCTAACAGCGAGACCAGTGGGGCTGGGTGAAGAGGCCTCTGCTGTGTCAGGAGGCCTGGGCTGCAGCTGTGTTTCCTCCACCACAGTCCGGGGGGTCTTAGACCCTCTATTCCACCTTCTACCTCAGTCTCCACATCTTCAAAACAAATGCTGAAACGTACTGAGGGCTCTTCCACTTCTAACTGCTACGATTTCAGCCCTTGTTATGCATTTTCATTCTTTCCTAAGCATGTCTGCTGACAACACCGCATCTCAACCATCATGCTCAGAAACAGCTATTTCTAACATTACAAATCGGCTCCTCTTTTGGGGGGTGTTGCTCAGATACCATTCGTGCATATATTTCTTTTTCCCTTGAGTGCCTCCTCTGTATCAATCAATCGGTAGCTATGTATGGATCACCTGCAATGTGCCAAAACATGTGTTAGGCGCTGGGAGTTGGTGGAACCAGGCCTCTGGGAGCTCAGGGGAGGGCTGTGGGCACAGGCAGGGCAGCCAGAGTCCATTCCCCTCTCTCCCCCTACATCACAAACTACGAGACCAGGAGTGTGTGGGAAACAAGAGCAAAGGATGATGAAAATGAGGAGCACGTCAGAAACACAACCCTCCAGACAGAGCTACCTGCTTTAAATGTTTACACCTATGAAACACTGGGGCTCTCCAGGTATGTCTGTGAGGTACAGGAAAACCTTGGAGAGCTCCTGAAAAGCAAGACAATGACTCTATTTTCTCGATGTTACCTAAAAAGTCCACATCGCTCTGGTGGGTTCTTTTGTGTACACTGATTTAAGATGCTGATTTGTCCCTCAGTGAAAGAATTTCTAGACTGGGGATATTTGCTGCAAGACGAAGCCCAGAGAGATGGCAATCTGAAACCACCAGACCACGCATGTGCTCTGCTGTTCCTCATCAATGCTTCCAGTTGGGTCCCATTAACTCAGATTTCTCAGATGCCACTTTATTGGAGGTGCCAATTAAATAAATGGTCATTTCGTCCCCATGACAACAGTGGAATGGTGTAGCAAATTAAGAAATATGGTGGGAGGGAAGAGTGGGAAAGAGGGAACGGGAGAGGAGAGAAGCCAGAATGGTCTCTATAGCAACGGGAAAGCAGACCCGTGAGGATCCTGTGGAAGGTAAGGAAGCGGTGCTCTAGTTTCAAAAAGAAAACAAGTCTGGAGGGCAGGACCGTGGAGGCGAGGGCATGAACAGGCGGTCTGCTAACATGCTTTGCCTACCAATAATTATGCTTTAGGAACCATGACAGGAAAAATAAGAGCAAGGGAAGAAAGAAAATAATTCAATACCTGTAATCTATTCTAGAAACGTACTCTATTCCCTATAACCAGGGGAGAGAAAAGGTCAACATGCATTAAAGTGGCAAGATGCAGAACACTCAAAGCCCATTATCGGCGATGTCATCACCGGGGAGTTTGTTGAAAATGCAGAATCCCACCCCAGACCTGCCGAATCAGAACCTGCAGTTTAACAAGATCCCTGGGTGATTCAATCAAAGTTTGCTAAGCACTGATTTTCCAGGATGAGAGCTGCTCGTTAAATTCATCGCAAGGAGCACTGACGTAACACTGAAACAAACGATACTAACGGGAAGCCTTGAAGAAGCCCAGAATGCTCCGCTGCGGCGGCCTAGGGGTGAGGGTGGGGCAGCGTGAGTACCTGCTCAGGGGCAGGCAAAAAAGATATGTTTTTACAGAACTTAAAAACAAGGAGACAACCCATTAAACGTCTTCGGTACTGGCAATTCTAGCTGAAATCAGTAGGAAGATTCTCGGGGTCGGGGGAGAAGGGGACAGGGCCAATCACCCTTTTCTATTTGACAAGGCAGCGCATCCTGCAGCGCCGAGAAAGGGCAGCTGTGTCCTAGCGGGGGCCTGCCTGCTAAGTACCTCTCTGACGGGGGTGGCCACAGAGGTGCTGCCTTTCTTCCTCTCCATCTTCATCAGTTACATCTCTTTCATCACCACATGGCCTTTTAATTTTCCGATTCCAGAGAGACTCCATTTATAGACATCAAAGGTCAGCTACTGTTCCCCTCAGGAAACTGCTCAGACAGTGCGCCAAGTGCGCCCTGCACTAGTCTGTTTCCACCTTGATGTGTGATGCACTGGACAGAAGACCCAGTCCCCGTGTGGTACCAGGGGAAGGCAGGCCATGGGTCTCACCGCCTCCCTCACCTCGTCTGCCTCCTTTGTGCGGAGGCAGGGAGGGGTGGACAGGGATCCGGACTCCGTCAGCTGGGATGGCCTGGGCATGCTTGTCTGCACCTTCTGAGTAGCTGATGACTCATCTGTGAACCAGGCATTTGCCATCACCCTCCCTCACAGGCTGTGTTTTATGAAGAGGAAGGGAGGTGACCAGTGCCAAGGGCTGGGCACTACCGGGCAGGTGTGTAAATGGGCTCAGGCATGCAGCCTTGCCAGTCCTCAGGAAGGTCTGCTTATTCCCACCCAGGCCCCAGCCCCACCTGCGCTCAAGTCATCCTCTCTTCTGGCTCCTCCTCCCCAAACGTTTCCAGACGTAGATCAACTCCCCACCCTCTCTCCCTCACCAACCTCCCTTTCTCCAGATTTCTCTCCCACACCTGAGCTATCTCCCGCAGGCAGGCTTTCTCAACCTACTGACATCTGGGCTGGGTAATCCTTAGTCGTGGGACTGTCCTGTGCATTGTGGGATATCTGGCAGCATCCCTGACCTCCACCCACTGGAGGCCAGTAGCACCTTCTTCTCCCTAGTCGTGACAACCCAAACTGTCTTCAGACATTGCCAAATGACCCCCGGGGGGTCAAGATCCCCCCAGGTTGAGAACCACTGCCCCAGGGTCTGACCACAGATACCGCTGGAACGATATCAGGGTGGCCGAGTGACCTGGCTGCACTACTGACACACTGTGTGACCTCGAATGATTATATCATCTTTCTGTGCCTGTTTCCTAACTTGCACAATAGTACCTACCCTACAGAAGGCTGCCATAGGGTTCTGCGAGTGAATAGACACATTCTCAGAATGGTCCAGGCGCACAGCACTCAGTCACTGTGATTAGCAGTCCTTTCATTCACCTCTCCCCATCGAGGCCAAGCTCCTTAGGGTGCGGATTGTGTCTGAGGCATCTCTGGTTCCCATGGCCCCTCAGCAGTTCTCACACATGCATGGGTGTTTAATAAGTAACTTGCTCCCTGGTGTGAGAGGGCATCTGTGAACCTTGGCATGTGTGAGTGAGAAGCCAAACGTGGGTGGGTCCTTTCTCCCTACTCCTGGCCCTCCCTGGCTTCTCCACATTATCACACCATCAGATCAGCCTTCTCAGGCTGGCTCAGACCTGTCTCTCCCAACACAAAGCCAGTCCACCATCCATCAATTCCAGAAGAAACTCCCAAAGCCCACTTTCCTTTCTGCTATCCACCTGAGTCTAACTCCTCCTTCAAGGCCCACCTTAAAAATCAGGTAAGATTCTCCGCTCCTCCACTCCAAATGCTCTTAGCATTTCACCTCTATGTTGCCATTAGGGCCCACAGAACCCTTTCAAGTATAAATTATCCTCCACATGCATACTATCATTCTGGCTTCTTCTTTTTTAATTTTTATTTATTTTTTTCATTCTGGCTTCTTCACACTTCAGCTCAGGCTAACAGAAGCCCAATTAAACATGTTTGAATGAATATACATGTTCAAACTAGCACCTTTAATCTTATCTTTAATGTATGTTAAGCAAGAGGTAGAATTTATTTATAACAAAAAGAAATGAGCCCCCAAAGGACTCTCTCTTTCTGGGTGTGATTATCTCATGAGGATTTACATTTGTTTCATTAAAAATAAACAGGCAGGGCTTCCCTGGTGGCGCAGTGGTTGGGAGTCTGCCTGCCAATGCGGGGGACAGGGGTTCGAGCCCTGGTCTGGAAGGATCCCACATGCCACGGAGCAACTCGGTCCGAGCGCCACAACTACTGAGCCTGAGCTCTAGAGCCCACAAGCCACAACTATTGAAGTCCACACGCCTGGAGCCGGTGCTCTGCAATGACAGAGGCCACTGCAATGAAAGGCCCTCGCACCTCAACGAGGAGTGGCCCCCACTCGCCGCAACTAGAGAAAGCCCCCACACAGCAGCAAAGACTCAACACAGCCAAAAGTAAATAAATAAAATAAACTTCAAAAAAAATAAAAAACAGGCAAAACAAAATGAAAAGACAACCTACAGAATGGGAGAAAATATTTGCAAACAATATAACTGACAAGGACTTAAATTCCAAAATATGCAAATAGTTCACACAGCTCAACAACAAAAAAACCCAATCGAAAAATGGTCAGAAGACCTAAATAGACATTTCTCTAAAGAAGAAATACAGATGGCCAATAGGCACATGAATAGATATTCAACATCGCTAATTATTAGAGAAATGCAATCAAAACTACAATGAGGTACCACCTCATACCAGTCAGGTTGGCCATCATTAAAAATTCTACAAACAACAAATGCTGGAGAGGGTGTGGAGAAAAGGGAACCCTCCTGCCCTGCTTGTCAGATAGCCACTATGGAAAACAGTATGGAGGTTCCTCAGAAAACTAAAAATATATAGAATTACCGTATGATCCAGCAATCCTACGCCTGGGCATATATCCCATCAAAACTATAATTCAAAAAGATACATGCACCCCTATGTTCATAGCAGCACTATTCACTATAGCCAAGACATAGAAACAACCTAAGTGTCCACTGACAGGTGAATGGATAAAGAAGATATGGTACGTATACACAATGGAATACTACTCAGCCATAAAAAAGAACAAAATAATGCCACTTGGAGCAACATGGATGCAACTAGAGATTATCGTACTAAGTGAAGTAAGTCAGAAAGAGAAAGACAAATACAATATGATATCACTTATATGTGGAATCTAAAATGTGACACAAATGAACTATCTATGAAACATTAACAGAATCACAGACATAGAGAACAGACTGGTGGCTGCCAAGGGGGAGGGGGTTGGGAGAGGGATGGAGTGGGAGGTTGGGGTTAGCAGAGGTAAACGTTCATATATGGGATGAATAAACAACAAGTTCCTACTGTATAGTACAGAGAACTATATTCAATATCCTATGATAAACTATAATGGAAAAGAACATATTAAAAAAGAATGTATATATATGTATAACTGAATCACTTTGCTGTATAGCAGAAATTAACACAACATTATAAATCAACCATACTTCAATAAAAAATACTGATAAAAAGAGAAGCAGGAAAAGGAAAGAAAAAAAGATGAATTCCTATATAACATATAAAAAACAAACAAAAAATGCAAAGAGGTCGACATGTCTGGCCTATACACTCACCTTGACCTCTCCTCCATCCCAGGGCCCTTGGCCAAGGATATTGTCTTTTGTGATTTTCTTCTGCTTAGAATAACTATTCTATAAATTCACATTTATTCTCTCTCTTTCTCACACACACACATACAGAGCTATATTCTAGTTAACAGTCTTTCAGGAAACCCCAAGGATCCAAAGAAAGTCATAGGATCTTAGTCTGCCTGTACCACACTGCTTGGTACAGAGCTGGCAGGGTCTACAGATACTGTAGTGAAGGAAAAAAATACTTGTTCCTACTTCCCATGCAATCAGCAAGTTCCAATGTGCTCAAGAGACTACACATGGATACTTAATTTCTAAGAAAATCTAATTTCTTGCCCTCAAATACTCATCTTCAATTTTCCTTTAAGTAGCTCTTCTCAGCCTCATGCAACAGTATCAGTTCAGGCTGAACAAGAAGTAATTATGTTCAGGTTTTAGAAGGAGTATACAGACTGTACCAGTTTCCTTCCTTCTACCTGGCATGTGTGGATCATGTTACACAGGCTCTGGGGAGGATACACTCACCTAGATCACAGTGAAGGAAAGTGCCCTGGGATCTGAAGCATTTCCATGATTTGTAACAGGGATGGCAAGTCATCTCAAGAACACCCAGCTGACTATAAGTGATTGTCTTGATTACTGAGTTGAGGAAAATTCTGTTGAGGCTGAGTGGGGGCTTAATGGGACAGAATGCTGTGATTGATTAGTGATGTCTGCGAGGGCATGGTGATAGTGGGTGGTGCTATGTGAGCCAGATATACCATCCCTGAAAAAACAATTTCAGGGAGGAACTGGTAAATAGCAACTTGATGGTAAACAACCCAAGTGCAAGTCCATGCCTTTTGTATTTGTGTCCTTCTCAGTGCCTGACACTTAGAATATGCTCAAATGTTGATGACTTCATGTCACTTCAGGTCTACAAGAGAGGTTGATTTTTCCCATCTCCAGTTACCTTAATAATGCTCTGGCAGGTCGACAGAGGCAGGCCCACCAGGCTGGTGCCATTTATGGACATGATCTGGTCCCCAATATTCAGCTTCCCCGATTTCTCCGCTGGGCCTCCGTGCATCATGTTGGCTATGATCACGGTTGGCAAGATGGATCCCCAGCCAGACTCCACAATCACCACACCTAGGATTTCCCCTTTCTGCTTCTCTATGAAGACCTGAAAGGAGGAAAACATGTAGAAAGCCTGAATCAGCAACCATCCAGGGTAGCGACAGAAATCAAAGCATTTTCCCTATTTCTGTCTTGACTAAACATGACAGACATTTCCCTGATGACTCCAACCCAAACGCGTCCTGTCCTCTCTATATTCCATGGCATATATTACCTTGTTTGGAGATAGGATCTTTTCACAGGCAGTCAAGTTAAAATAAAATAATTAGGGTGGGTCCTAGCTCAATATGATTGGTATCTTTACAAAAGGGGGAAATTTGGACACAGAGACATGTACAGAGTGAAGACACAGGGAGAAGATGACCATCTACAAGCAAATGAGAGGCCTGGAATGGATCTTCCCCCTCAGAAGGAACCAACCCTGCGGACACCTTGATCTCGGGCTTCCAGCCTCCAGAACTGTGACACAATACATTTCTGTTGTTGAAGCCCCCCCTCCGCCCGCCCCCCGTCTGGGGAACTTTGTTACGGCAGCCCAAGTACACTAACATACCCCCGTCTGACCTTGGTGTCAATGATTGATTAGTAAAGGCTATAAAGGCCTGCCAGCTCTTTTGATTCTAGGTGGGACAAGGTCCGTCCTGCGATGGGAAGGGAAGCTGGAGCTTCCCTTTGGATTAGAATGATGCTCATCTCCAGCGAGGCCACATTCCTCCCTGGCATCCCCACAACCCTGCTGTCCATACTCAATTTTTCCTGAGTGCACCCTTCCCCCAAATCCCATGAACAAGAATTCCCATCTCAGGCTCTGCTTCCAGGGAGCCTAGGACACTTAACATTCATTAGTGGATAGAAAGATCACTCTCTCACACCTAGTGGATAAAGTCCAGGCCCCTCACCACAGCTGGACTCTCAAGCCCTCCAGTTCTGACCCAAAGCCTGTACTGGCCTCTTCACATCCTCTCCTATGCACAACCCCTGCTGCAGCCTGGCTGCCTCATTCATGGCTCCCCAGACAATTCCTGAGCTTTTGGACCCTCATGCTTCTGTTACTTTGGCTCAGCCCTCTGCACTCCTCTACACTTTCCAAAGAATACCCAGACCTCAGACCAGGTCAGACGGCCCCATTTTCCTCCAGACACTCCTGTAGAGCTCGGTCCCTGGGGGAGCACAGAACTTATCATCTGAGACCTGAGAGCCGAGATTGGCTCCAATCCAAGTACAGCTGTCTCCGACCACTGCCTGTACCAGCACCATCATTTAAAAATCTTCTGTGCCCTTTCCTAGACTGTGGCCTTGGTAAAGGGCAGGGTTCAGGTCCTGTCTGCCTCCGGAACCCACTCCAAAGTCAGCTCTGGAATGCAGGGAGCAGATGCTGCCCTGTCTCACTGGCCACGGCCCTCGGCTGCAGCCTTTATCGGGCCTCACGTGAGGTGAGCCAGAGATGGGCCTGAGAGCACTCTTCAACCCAGCCACTCTGCCTTCACTTCTATGGTGGGTGGGCCCGGCTGGCCCAGCTCAGAGAACAGCTTCTGGAAAAGCACCTACATCTTTGCAGTTTTCCGACTTGGAGAAGTGGATCAGGTCGTCGTTGTACATGTCCTGGGTGTTGAGCAGGTCACTGTATTCCTTCTGGCTGAGATCTTCGGGGTTAATCCCGTTGGCTCTGAGGAACTCCTGGTATGCCACGCTGAATGCCTGCCCGATGGACTGTGCAATCAGCTGAGCCTGGAGAGGAGCCGGAAAAGGGAGACGGGGTCAACAGGGCAGCACTGCTGGTGGGCGGCCTGGGTCTCTCAGGACTACAGAGCCCTAGGAAGCAGCTAGCCCAGTGGGTGGCCACGGAGCAGCAGTGCCTGCTAGAGGTCATTTTCAAAATCAGTGGGGACAAGTTTGTCCATGATAATGATCCTGATGGAGCTCCTGGCATTTGATGGACAGGAGTCAGAGATGCTGGACCTACTGCCGTGCAAAGGACAGTCCTACACAGGACGAGTTGTTTTACGTCCTGCACAACTTTCAAATATCCCACTGGACATTCATGTACATATAACACCTGTATCTAAAGGCTGGGACTCAACTCTAATTTATATGAAAACACAAGACTTTAATTGCACGCTCTAGTACACATTGAACAGTCCAAGAATACAGCTATTCTGTAAATTGAGAGAAGATGGTATTTTGTTTCGTCCAACACTTTACCACGAGTAAGCTTCATGACTTTGGAAAATCATCAGCATCAATGCTATTCGTGGGATGTGGGTTGCCAATAAATCACATTCCCATCAGCCTGCACACTGGCCATAGAGTATGGTGGCTCTGCATGTGTGTGTGATTGTGTGTCTATCAACCTATTTTATTTTAGCTTGCTTTTATTTCTCCTTTGTGTTAACATTTATGACAATACTTTGGTTATTTTGTGAAAAATTTTTCAAAAAGGGAGGTTACATTATCTATGAATTTCATTTCATTCCTATCATCTATGGATGGGACATTACAAAATATTTATTATGCATTTTCCAGGAGAGGAGGTTGCAGCCAGAGGCGTGAAGGAACCTGTTCGAGGTCACACCGCTCACAGGACAGGAACTCTGCTTCTATTGTTCTTGCTCCTGCACTGGGCTTTGATAACCTTTCCCTGCGTTAATTAACCAACATTACAACCTGGGAGAGACACCAGCAATTGAGCCTGTGCTGTGTTAAATACTGTAGAAGCACCGTCACATAAATCCTCACAGTAAGTCTAAGACGTAAGTATGACTGGTCCATAAGCCCTCATCCTAAGCTCTGAGGGCAGTGCTTCAGAAATCAGAAATGTTCACATTTTAGAAAGGTAACAGGGTACATTTATCATACATTGTGTAAAAACCCCATTAGAGCCTGGAGAAGTGCCTAAACACAGTAATGTTCCTGCAACAAATGTGTAAGATTCACGGTAAGCTGGACAAATCCTATAAAGTATCTCATGGCAGCTCAAAGCAGGTTTATCAACCAGCTGAGTACAAAAATCCCTTTTGTTTCTCAGAGCTCTTAGACTTTGGATCTGTTTTATTTGCTCCCATTGGGCAGATCAGGAAAAAGAGATTGAGAGCTTAAGCTGGGGTGGGGATGGGGGCTGAGAATCCTGGCAGCCTGATTCGGGAGCCCACCTCCTGCCCACCACTGGGACTGCTGCTCTGTCTAATAATAGTGGGTAGAAAGCCCGCAAAACAACAAAAAGCTCTAGGGCAATGTTTCAAACACACACAACTCTAATCTCCACTCCTCCTTTCCTTACCTTTGGTAATTTTTGCTGAAAGCAGCTAATTAACTGTGATATCAGAAATTTCTGTGTGGCTGGCGGTGGGGAAAGAAATGCTCAACTTTTCTCACTCTGAGAATCCGGTGATGTCACACGCCACAAGTCACATCAAGGACCACCATGCTGCCTCCTGCCGAGGCATCACCGTGGGCATCAGAGGCTCGTGTGAAAAGACGAACTAAAAAAAGTGCGTCTGAGAACACGGCCAGCGGTCCTCCCGACTGTCACATGTGGATGCACCGGGCAAACACACACAGGCTACTGATATCTCTGCCGTGTCCACCTGAGCCACACGGCATCCCGTTCTACAGCAGCTGCACAGCCTGAGCTTCTGCAGAACGGGAGACGGGATCCACAATCAGTTCTCCCATTTCTGCAGCCTATGCTCTCCCCCTTCTATCCTGGGCTTTGGAAGCAAAGCATTAAGATCCCCAGGTCCACTCTTGCTTCCTTATTCTTCCCCTTCATCATCTCCCCCTACAGACCCAAAGGAGCTCCAAGGGAAAGAAAGCCCTTCTTAGGAGCACCAAGCCAGAGGGAGGTGGCAGAGGGTCATACCGGGACCCTCATGTCTGGTGAGCAGAGCTAACTCCACCTTTTCACGGGCCTGCAAGACACATGAAACTTAAGATTCTAAATGCAACTCCTTTGGAACTTTCCGAGAACCTTCTAAACTCATTATTCTCTCAGTTTGCAGGTTTGGCCTCAGTTTTAAAGGAAAAACGGGGAGAATGGCCAGGACAGGTGCTTCAAGCTCTCTGCCTTCTCAGTGATCGTGTCCCTGAGGCTGCTTTCTAGAGAACCAGACAAGTAAAAGACGGTACAAAAGTGTAAGCGTCTCCTCCTGTCTGTGGCTACAGCCATGTCAGCTCTGTTTCCCTGGAGAAAAGCAGCTCGCCTCAGACTCCTAACTTCTCAGAGGAAGGCCATTTAAAGCAGATGGATGAACACTCTTCTGGAGAAAAATGGCCCCTTTTAAGGAGCCAAGGCTACTGTAGGCAATTTTCTTTAAGTATATACGGGATCCCTGCTCAATATGAGAAATACAGCTTATTCCACTGTGGCAGGAGGAAGTTAGACCAGTCAACAGCACCAACACGGCCCTCTTGGGGAGGCTCTGTAGTTCAAAACCATCGTGGGGGGAATTCCCTGGTGGTTCAGTGGTTAGGACTCTGTGCTTTCACTGCCAAGGGCCCAGGTTCAATCCCTGGTCAGGGAACTAAGATCCTGCAAGCCTCATGTCTTGGCCAGAAAAAAAAAAAAAAGGCCCGGAGGGAGTTTCCAAGGCCCGTCGAGCTTTGGGAGAAGCATGATGCTAACACAGCTTGAAGCCTGGTGTTCTCGCCGGCAGTTCTAGGGACAACTGGGTAAGAAGGCTGAATGGAAGAATGGGCCCCACCTCTGTTGTGCGCTGATGTCCTCTGCTGACTTTATCACCTGGAGAGATGGGCGTCAGGGATCACTAGCTTTGTGACCGGAGGAGCAGCTGGTTTTGCTAAGGAGTGGGTGGCTGGTGCTCTTGCCATTTGGTAGGTAGGGTCAGGGATGCTATCTTTCCTGTTAGGAAAGGGCAGTCCTGCACATCCAAGAACTGTCCTCCCCAAATGTCCTAGTGGCCGGGTGAGACCTGTTCGGGCCCCTGTGGGTCTGGCTGAATTCTTCCCACCCTTCTGTCCTCTCTAGTGGCTTGCCTCCTTGCCTTTCCTCAACCTCTATCAACAGGCCCCTGTCTCAGGGCCTTTGCACCTGCTCTTTCCTCACTCTCAACTCTACTCAGGTCTCTGCTCAAATGTCACCTCAGAAAGGACTTTGTTCATCACTCTACCTGAAATAGCCCCTGGCCCCTCTATCCCTTGACCTAGTTTTTCCTTATCAAACCTTCCACTACCTAACTTTATATTAAGTATATTTATCTATTTATTTTCTGTCTCTCTACAACCTTTACAATGAGTATCTTGTCGATTTACTCAGCCTTATATCCCTAGCACTAGAACAGTGCTTGACACATAATAAGTGCTCAGTAACTATTTGTCTCACATATGATTAAGGTTCTGAGAACTAGAGGGAACCTGACCACCCAAGGGCAGCCCAGATCACATGGAAGGGAGGCCGCCCTTACGTCCTCAGATTCAAAGACGTGGCAGATCATCTTGTACTGCCTTTTTCCATCCTGGGATGGGTGGGAGGCTTCCACGTTCTCCTGCGAGTTGGAGCGGGGCATCCGCCTGCGGGCCATCAGCACAACGATGTTCCCGATGTCTGCAATGTAGGAAATGGTCCTCAGAGGGTGGTCCATCATCGTCTCCTGGAAGGCAGCAGGCAGAGGATGGTATGTCCAGTGCTGCATCTAATGACCCATGAGACAGCCTGCCACCCCACAGCTCAGCCAAGTGCGGTCCACACGTGGGAGCTTGCTGCAAACATCCTGCTGGCAGACTTACATGCGCCCACCCAGGCCTGGGAGCAATTCCCTTGGCTTGTGATAACCCAGAGCAGGAAGTGGTCTGTAGTACGTGAAAAGGAATTTCAATCATTTTACAACCAGCAGAATCTGGTGGGGAAGTTAAAAAATAAAAAAAATCTGCATATGATGATTGGATGATTGTGTTGTGTGTGTGTGTGTGTGTGTGTGTGTGTGTGTGTGTGTGTGATTTTAAACAAAATTTCTTAAAAGGCTAGTTGGTTCATGAACCTTCTGATAAAAACTTATGAGAATTATTAGCAAACAATATCCAAGGCTTATTTTTTCCTTTGATCTTTCATAGCCCCTATCCTGTCTACCAAGTCCCTTCCCATCCCCCATCCCCCAGCCCGGCAGCAGGCACTGCATACACAACCTTCTAGCTTGTGTGGAAGCCAGCATCTGGGGACAGCTGCTCTACAGACAAGGGCACAGTCTCCTAGTTGTCATGCTAAGCTTCACCCCCGAGGAAGGAGGGAGCCAGCTAATACCTGCGTGTCGGCGTTCAATACTTTGATTCTCTGGGTAGAAATGAAGAGATCCACTTCAGTCATTGGCTGAGACTCACCTTCAGGAGCCTGAGAAGGAAAATGCAGCAAGAGAAAGCTCAATACGTTACTCTGACCCAGGTGCGTGCGACCAAGGTTAGCTCATACACAGAGGCATTGAGACACAGTCACCAGAACAGCGATGCAGACTTCAGAACTAGACTGCCAAAGCTGAAGGGACCACACAGAGGAAGGATGACACGGGGACGGGAGTGAGCATCTCCAGGTTACAGGGAGAAATGCAGACCCCTCCTCGCTTCTTCCGCCATGGAAGCAGTAACTGTAGTAGATCTGACTCCATGAACAATGATCGTGAATGGCACTGTCTGCAAGAGTTTCAGAGCCCAACAGATTGAAGGAACAAGGGCAACTGACTCATACCCCCAGGACCTTGGAGAAGTCAGAGGCTGCTTCCGCTCAAGTGATGGGGGACAATGCTTACAGCAGGTGCAAACAAGGCAGCTGTGGTAAGAGGGTCTTTGTGTTCCCACACACCACACACCACAGAAGCAGTACCCACTCCTGAAGCTACCCCAGTAAGAGTGAGCCCCAATGCCTCAGTGTCCCAAGGGTAGCTCATAAGCACCTAGAAGCTTCACAACCAAAAAAGCACATTAGTCTGATTCACTCAGGGCTTGACTGTGCACACGTGTGGTTATTAGCGAGTTTTCTTTTTTGCATCCAGCAATCTGACAAATCCACAAATCACACATGACTAGAATTGAGCAGACCCAGGTCCCTGCCACGTGAATGCTCCTGAATGGTGGGCACTTGCACACAACTGCAGGATCCCTTCAGCATCCCCAATCTTCTCCTGTCATTCCTCTGGAGTGAGATGACTAATGAGCAACAGAAAACTGCTACTTTGGGCAACTGAGTTTTGAGAAACGTTGGCTTATGGGGCGGTACAAAAAGAAATCTGAACAAAAACTTGCTGGATGCAGAAAACAAAAACACGAAATAAGAAAAAAGGCAAAACGTAAATAAATGGAAAAACAAAACAAAACAAAACAGGCATAACACCAAGCTGATGAAGTTGTTTGTACTGCACCTTCTTCCTGCTTTTGGCTAATTTCTGGGCCATCTGCTTAGCATGGAACAAACAGAGACAGGAGAACAGTTAGAAAAGAATTTGCAGAGACTCAGTTGAATAGGGAATCAACAAACTAATATTGACAGTGGTATAAAGCATTTCTGTGGGAGAAGGACTGGCTTAAAAAAAATCCCACTCTATAATTGATTTCCTAGATCAGAATTTAGTAGCTGTTGGGGGCAGTAGTAGGAAGGACGTGAATTGAGGTGCTTCTTATACTTCACTGCAATTGATGTTTTCAAAGAACCAACTTTTGATTCTGTTGATTTCCTTTACTGTATTCTTGTGTTCTATTTCACTGATTTCAGCCTGTACCTGTATTTCTTCTTCTTTCTTTGGCTTTAGTTTGCCAATTATTTTTCTAGCTTAAGATGAAAACTTAAAGTATGGATTTTAAAACTTTTTTCGTTCCTGATATATTTATATAAAACTATGAACCTCCTCTAATCTCTGCTTTAGCAGTATCCCACAAATTTTGATGTTGCAATTTAATTATCATTTCATTCAAAACACTTTCTAATTTCCACTGTGATTTCTTCTTTGAACATTATGTATAACTGTGTTCTTCTTAATTTTAATATATTTGAACATTTCCTAGTTATCTTTTTGTTACTGATTTCTAAATTGTTCTCCCACTTTATCTCTAGTAATACTTCTTACCTTAAATTTGTGTAACATTAATAGAGCCTATACCTAACTAGAAATGGATGTAATATTTATTCAAGATAGAATAGTTGATAAAAATAGAAACTCTGAGGCCAGACTGTCTAAAACTGAATTCTGGCTCTGCTACCTACTAGTTGTGTGACTTGGAACAAGCCACTTAATGTCTCTGTGCTTCAGTTTCCTCAATTGTAAAATGAGGGTAAAAATAGTTATCTACTTCATAGGGTTGTTTTGAGGATAAAATGAATACAGTTGACTCTTGAACAATGTGTGCATTAGGGGTGCCAAAACCACCGCAGGGTCAAAAATCTGCATATAACTTATGGTCACTTGGCCCTCTGTATATGCAGTTCGGTTCCTCTGTATCTACAGTTCCACATCCTCGGATTCAACCAATCACAGATTCAACCAGTCTTGGAACATATAGGAACATATAGTACTGTAGTATTTACTACTGAAAAAAACCCTGCATATAAGTGGACCTGTGCTGTTCAAGAGTCAACTGTATATACAATGCTCTCAGAACAGTTCCCGGTGCGTTATAAGCACTCTATTTGTGTTTGCTCTTATATGATTATGATGTTAGATGGTTATAATCTGCCTATGTCAGGGTGCAACCTCTTGGCTTTGGTAAGGCGTGGTACATATACACAGATCTTGCTCAAACGATGGTGAGTCAATGGCCAAACCATGTAACTGCTGTGGGGATGGGGGTAGGGTACAGGAAGAGCTGCTCCCTCACATCCTTGGTACTCACCTGGTGGGAAAGCTCTTGCTCTCAGCAGCATGTCACTATTTCATTAGTGACCAAGTGTGTTGTCTGTACTACCTCATCGTGGAGAAACTGGATGAGTCAGCTATCCAAACACCGAATGGCTAACCTGGGTGCACCCAGGAGACTAGGGCAGCCTCACTCCCACAGAGCCACCCCACAGCTTGTACTGGTGGTCATGAGTTCGTGGTGAACAGCCTACGCTGGAAAAGTCTGAAGGCAGCAACTGCAAGCATCATCCTAACCACTGTACATGACGGTGGAAATACTTGCACATCTGAGGAGCGGCCCTGTGCTGATGCTGTGCCACAGAGATTACTGGGTGGAATCTTAGAGTTCTGCCAGGGATGCTCTGATCTGCACCAGTTATAATCCTCAAGATAAACAACTGCTGTGAGATCCTAACATCTTGTCTTCTACTACCTCCCCTGAATGATATGGCAGTAATAGATAAATTTCCATTATTTTTGATACCAAAACCTAATAGCTATTGGTCAAAATTCTTCACTCTCAGGAAGAGTGATCTGAAAGAGCCCTTTTCAAAGGAAAGTAAGTCTGCCACCAATGAAATGCCCACATTGTTTTTTACTGGAAAGGGTGATGAGGAAGAGAATCCAAAAGGCAAACTGAGTTTCATGAAAGGCATTCTGAGACAATTTTTATGAAGTTAAAAATATTTTATGCACTTAGAGTGACACCACCTTTAAATCGCTTATGATATTCAAGTGCCCTGAAACAAATTAAAAATTTAGACGTAACATTGGAAATGATGATGGGGTTGGGGTCAGAATGAGAAGCTGGAACAGCAGAGAAAGGTCTGAGAGAGCCTTAAGGCCAGCATGCATCTTGAAGCAGGGAGTGACAACATCCATTTAAATCCTTGTGTTTCATGAGACTGATTATGGCTTACCACCGGCAGGCTGTGGTGCACAGGACATACTGCAGCACTGTCCATCCTATCACTCGATCTGCAGTGTGTACTGGGTATCTGCTGTTGTTAAGACCCTTTATGTTTAGTTATGCCGGGGATCCTCCTGGCTATTTTAGCTTTTCTTTCCCCAGCTGACATTTACTGAGCACTTGGTATATGCCAGTATCCTTCTAAGCATTTTATGTGTACCAGTGTAAAAGCTTACAACAACCCTGTGAGGTAGGCGCTAGATTATCCTCATCTTTCAGGAGAGGAAACTGAGGCACAGAGAGGCTAATTAACTTGCCCAAGGTCACACAGCTATTAAGTGGCAGAAGAGATATTCAAACCCTGGAAATCTCACTCTATATTCCAAATTGCTACTGTGCCATCTGGACGAGTTTCTCATCTATAAACTTCTAAGGCTGTCTGTAAAATGGGGTTAATGATACCTACACCTCACAGGATTCCCCACCCCCTCCATTTGGAGGAGTAAATGAGATAATGTATGTGAAGGGTCTGCTACCAGTGTCAATATCGTCTTTATCAACCACAGACTTCAAGTCAGATGGGAAATCAGATGGCTTATACAACGTTACACTGATAGAAATTTTCATTCTACAATTAAATCATAATTTTTAACACTTAAAGAAAATCTCTATAAAAGAATGGAAAAATATGATCTTTGGGGGCAGGCCAGTAAAGATAGAATAATATTTGATAATGCATGCTTCTTACAAAAATGTATGGACCAAAAAATACCAAAACGCCACTTGTGAGCTTCACAAATGGAGAAAGAAAATTGAGACAAACACACCACACTCTGCATGGATGGACATGAAGCAGTTTCTACGGCTCAGGCAGAATTTAGCACATCACCCCGTCTTCCTGTTGAGGAGCAGAGAATGAAGTGGGAATGAGGGTGGAACGAAGCACGGAGATGCAGTGAGAGGAAGGGAGGCGAGTCAGCTAGCTGCACTGGCTTTCCGTTTGGTTCTCTAGGTAGGGTTAAGGCAGGATTGCCACCCTGGGCTGGGGCGGGGGGCTGTCTCTGCATAGGGCACTTTTGATACTGAGAGCATGCAGGGCAAAGCTCTCTCCAGAAGTTTTCCCTAAAACATGTTTAAAAGAATCCTAGCAACAAGACTATCAGGTACCACCAGAGCGATAATGTATTCTGCGTTCAAGTAATTGTGGAAGCTTCTGGTTAAACAAACTGAATTAAATTTCCTCAGTACAGGACTTCTCAGAGACTTTAATAGGAAAACACATGTGGCAAATACCCAAAAAGATCTGTTTGGCAGCGTTTCTTGCGCTTATTTGCCAATGGAACCTCAGCAGCGAGACGCACTCGGCTTGACCGGAACGTGCAGAGCACAGCTGGAGAACAGAGGCTCCTTCAGGCTGGATGATCCACCCTTCTCTCAGGCAGTGGCTCCCAAACTATAGCATACATCACAGTCTCCTGGAGGGCTTATGAAAACAGATTCCTGGTCTCTACCCCCATGAGTTTCTGACGGGGGTGGGGGTCTGAGAATCTGCATTTCTAACAAATTCCCAGGTCCCACTTTGAGGACCATTGCTCTAATGCGTTTCTAAATCATATGGGAAGCTTCCTGGAAGGATATTACTACTTCTCAAAAATTAGGAACAAAGGCAGAAAGAATATATTAGGGAGGGTGCAAAGATGAAAAAAAAAACTTTAAAGAAATGGCAGATGTCCTGTAATTCTGCTATTGCATTCAGATGCACCTTATTTCTTACATTTTGGTAGATGGAAATGTCTTTTAATTTCAGATTCCTCAGCCTGCCTTATATTACTGTTACCTAAACACTCTTCTTGGCTCCCATATTAAAATGCATGTTTCTCAAGGTCAAGGAATTGGTTGATATTTATCTCCTAAGATGCCTATCACAGGATCCTGCATAGGGACAGTTTGCTTTTTGAGCCAAATTTATATCTAGCCAAACCACAACTCCAAATTCGCCTCCCATTTTGGCAAATAAACCTATAAATTCTGTGTTATATTAGGAAAATCATAATTCTTAAGACTCCAAGTGTAAATTCAGTATCATTTTTCAATTCCAGTCCACGGTTGGTGCTATGTGAGAGACAGGCACCATGTAATTGACGGACAGACCAGAAATTAAAGCCTGTTTCGAAATGG
This sequence comes from Kogia breviceps, assembly GCF_026419965.1. Taxonomy (NCBI): domain Eukaryota; kingdom Metazoa; phylum Chordata; class Mammalia; order Artiodactyla; family Physeteridae; genus Kogia; species Kogia breviceps. The sequence goes on from NC_081317.1 coordinate 73,101,376, forward strand.
AAACCCAAACATCAGGTTCAGTGCTTGCTCAGAAAGAAAGCACCAAAAACACACAGCCACAGCTGGACTCCTGGTGAGGTAGGTCTCACTGGCATCCATATCAGGTCAAACAAACAATGCAGGCAGAGGAAAGAGAGGGGCAAGATGGGTTCCCTGCGGGGAGGAAGGGAAGAAAGAATAGGAAAAAGAAAGGAGGAAACTCCTCTGTCTCTGTGCAGGTGAGAGCACCAAGCCAGGATTTACTCATCAGTTTGTGGTGAGGTTATTACTGAATGGATTTCCAAGTAAATTTTTCTCCCTTCCTTCCTGGATGGACATGGCTATAAACTCTGTCGCCTCATTCTGTTCTGCATCTCTCTAGAGGTGGCCCAGAGTAACTCATTCCTGAAAGGGCAGCCTCTCTTTAGGAAAAAGCATGGCACCACCTCCCTCAGAGAAGGGAGCTTGTGTGGGCACCGCAGTGCACGCTCCCCTTGAGACCCCCCGAGTGATCTGGAGAAATGCTCTCGGCCCCTCGGTTCCCTGTGCACTCAATGCAGTCTCAGTGCACGATCCTGACGGTAACTTTCTAGGGGGCATGGAAATAAACCATGGGTTCTGGACGCAGCCTTCTCCACTTACAATTTGAAAAAGCGTCAGGCTGGGTGTAAAGGCACACAATCTGACAGGCATTTAAATGGATGTAAAAGGAACATGAGGCAGAAAATATTTAATGTTAGGCAACAGTTCCTTCAGATGCAAGAAGCACATTGTGAAACGATACTTATAAATGAAAGGCAACCATTTAATCTTACTACTCTATAATGAATTCCTCATACTAGAGTAATTTGCTGTAAAAATAAATACATGTTTTCCAAATGCTTTCTGTGCTCTAGGCAGGTCTAAAATGGATTTATAATCAGAGAGCCTCTGTGTTGCCTGTTCTGATCGACAAAGCCATCTAATTTTTTGTTCAAATGACCTGTGGAACTTCTGGATACCAATCCTTTGAAGATTCAAAGTAAGCTTTCTCGTTTTTCATTAGGGAGCTGCACTTTAAAGAAAGGGAAAAAACACTGTCAGAAACCACTGTGGAAATCAGAAAATGCACAGAACACTTGGCACTGGGCAGGATCTGGTACTGGGATGCGGCGTCTTTCCTAAGCGCTGCTCTATGTTCAGGTGATGTGTCTGTGCCTGCTCTCCCCTCAAGGTCACTGAGTACACATACGTGTCACAGGGCAGGGGAAAGACAGAGAGACTCTAGCTGTAGGAGTCAAGGGGACCTGTCAGGAGGCCAGTAAAAAGAACCTAAGAAAAACTCATCCAAAAACAACATGCAGGGCTTCCCTGGTGGCGCAGTGGTTGAGAGTCCACCTGCCGATGCAGGGGACACGGGTTCGTGCCCCGGTCCGGGAGGATCCCACACGCCACAGAGCGGCTGGGCCCGTGGGCCACGGCCGCTGAGCCTGCGCATCAGGAGCCTGTGCTCCGCAACGGGAGAGGCCACAACAGTGAGAGGCCCACGTACCCCCCCCCACACACACACAAAAAAAAGCAACATGCAGTTTTTGGTCTCAGGGGTCTTCAGTACTATTTGGGGGTGGACTGTTGCTTTCTTCTAGAGGATTCATCTGAATGGGCCCTGGTAGTGTTCCTTGACAGGGAAGTGCTCTGGCATTCTGGAGGAGATAAATCTTTGTCATGTGGCTCCGTTCTGGACATTACAGGGTATCAAGTATCTCTGGTTCTGACCACTAATGCCAACATAAATGTCCCAGACACTGTGACAATCAAAAGCATCACCCCATTTCCAAACACATGGTTCTCTGACAGGGGGTCCCCGGCTGTCAGAGAACCACGCTGGGTCCTTACACGCCCATTGACCCTGGGGGAGCTAACAGTACCATTAACCTGGGAAACTAAGTGCTGGGCCAAGCAGCATGCCTGGGCCTTAAAATGACGTTGGCTCCTTCATGCGAGCAAATGCTGTGGAGAGCAGCCCGCAGAGTCACATGCAAATGTAAGCTCCTGAAAGGACCCCCCTCAGTGGCCCTTGTGAACAAGTCTCCCCCTGCTTCCCAGGGCCTTCCCTGTTGGTGCCCCTTAGGTAAGACCCATACGGAGCTCACCAAAACCCCATTTTGGTTTGAAGTGAACAATCCGGCCTTAGTCTGGGAACCTCAAAGCATTCCACCCACAGACCGGAATAAAGAAAGGCTTGTGCCCAGGTCCTGCCTTGACCTCCCCACGTGGCCCCTCCAGGTGTGCAGGTACTTCCTCCAGGACCTGTGAGTCATATAAACTTCTCTATCTCAATTTCTCTTGTGGTGTTTTGCTCACCATCTGGCACCCTGGGGGTTTACTTAGCAAATGTTAATGTAACAAAATCATAACATGTTTGGAAACTGTGGGACAGGAAGGGTCAGAAGTACGTCCCTAAAGACTATGTTTTTTAAGTTCTCTGCTCTGTGTGAAATAAGGCAGGACAATGCCTGAAAAGCAGCTTGTTCTCTCAGAGAGGTTTGTGTGTTCTTGTTCTGCACGTTGTGCCTGGGAGATACTAAATGAAGATGGAGAAGGCTGTGGGGACATCTGTGGGTATTAATGTCACCTCTTTATGATAACGGAGACAGTGAAAAAGAATCAGGCCAAGCTTGGATGGGCAGCTCAAGAGGAACCTGATGTTCTACCAGCAGCATTATTGAGTCTGAAAGATGCAGAGGGCAGGAAGGTCAGCTTGATACATTGTCAGGGAGTTGTCTTGTTGGGAGTCGCAGGATAAGATGCATCTCTGGGGGTAAGATGTAGCTGTAAATTACTCTCTGGCTTATGCATCCTAATTCCTAAAATGTCGATAATATTATCAAAAGTTGCAGTGTGGGCTTACTGTGCTGTGATGGGTAGTGAAGGGAAGGGCCAGGGCTGACCTTAATATTCAGGGCATGGCACAGCCTGGGCATGTGAATAAGATGGGAATCAGCCCCGACTGGAGGACCAGAAGCACGGCCCCTGCTGTGTGACCTCTGTGACCTCCGTGGTTGCTGCTCTCTCCTCCCTTGGGCTTTTAGGCAGCATCTCATCTCTCAAGGTCTCTCCGCACTCCTATGGCCCTTAGTACCTGATACCCCTCTCTCCTCCTCTGGCACCCCCTGCACATGCACTGGCTTGATTCACTTCTCATTTGTGCTGCTGAGCTTGAGGCTAAGGATCTTAGTTTATAAATCACTATTTTCCCTCCCTCAGGAGACCTTGCACAGCCTTGCACACATAAGTGCTCAAGAAATATTCTTCCCTTGATGGAGACAGTAAGGACTCTCACGCATGGCCTTCTACTCGTGCTTCTCATTCCACATGCCACACAAAGCCCAGGATGGAGCCTGGGGATGTGTGAGAGAGAAGACATGAAAAAGGGACTGGTCCCTTGAGGAGGGAGTTGATTCTGACCAATGGACACCAGACAGAACCAAATCTGAGAAGTCATAACCTATTCCAACTCACTCGAAACAGCTGGCTCTGATTTCAATGGTGATGTGATCCCTGTGGCTCTATGTGGAAACAGCCTCAGGGGTTCTAGGTGCTGGTGGCCCTTAATGGCACTTGAATTACCTGATGGCACCATGAGGGTCCCTGTTGCCCTTGGCTTGTCCATGGTTCTAGGTGGCACTAGCATCGTGGTGGAGATTCTAGAGCTCTGCATTTCCATGGGATCAAACCAGTTCTGGCTGGTTCAAACTAGTTGTGAATGATTTAAACTAGACAAAAGTGCTTCTTCAGGGATCAAATAGGCTCGCTCCTTTTAAGTCTTGATAAGACAGATTCAAACAGGTTATGACTGGTTTCCACTGAGTTCCCCCTTGCACTGACTTGGTTCAGACTAGCCAGGATAGAGCTGATCGAATGGCTCGTTTTAGGTGAAGCAAGCCAGTTCAGTCTAGCTTGAACAGGATCAACCAGTTCAAATGCAATGACAGCTAGTTTGAACCATGCTGTATCACGGACCTTTTAGTCACTGGTCTCTAGCTGTACATGGAAATACAGTGATACAGCTCTCACACATTATATTGGAAATATAATACTTAAAATGTTATCCTTCCTCATCTTTTCAACTTTTCAAAGCTTATCACTTTTTCCTCAAGACTGGCCATTAAGAACAACCAAATTATGTAGCATTTATACATCAGGACTCCAGCGTACTTCGGAAATCTTTTTTCCGTTTAGAACTGTTCGCAGGTACGTGTATAAGCACTGCCTGCCATGTCACCTCAATCTCCTCTCCTCTAAGCTCGGGACATGAGGTGTGGGGTGACCACTACGGACGGCTCAGGTGCCCACATCTGCCCGCCGCCCCCCTCGGAGCACACGGCACCCCCTCACCTTGATCCTGCTTACTGCTTCCTGGGCCTGCATCATGCGCACGTTTTTGGAGGGGGTTTTGTCTGAGAGAAGCTGGGTGGAGCCAAGGTAATTGGCAGCAAAAATGATTCCATCGATCAAGTCCTCAGGGTCACAAGGTCCAGGAACTGTAACACACAGAGCCACAGTGGTGAGTGAAGCCACGCTATAGCCCCCGATCACACCACCTCCCCCCTGCCGCTGACCTCCAGCACAGGTGGGCCAGTTCCAGAGACCCCTGAGCAGGTGCATCAACCTGCGAGTCTAGAACATCCCTCTGGTCTACCTTCACTCAGCCCTCATTTGCAAATAGAAGGAACAATTTCTTCTTAGAGTAGCTTATTTCACCCAGTCCATTTATTGTGAGAAACAATGTGAATATTTATTTAAACATGAAACATAAAATTCAGTGATAAGGGATGTTGTTTTGCCTGTTAGACTGAGAGCTCTTTGGGACAAAGAGCACGTCACAGTCATCTCTGGCTCTCCTGTGTCTAGTCAGTGTCTGTCACCCAGTGGGTATCAAATAAATGTTTGCTGGACAGATGGTTAGGTGATCAGAAGGCCGCCTTATTAGAAAAACTCATTTGACAGCAGTTCCTTTACTCGCCACCCATGCATATTGCCCCCTTCCATTTTATCCATAATGGGGGAAACAAATTTTATAAATCAGAAAAATGAGTATCTGTTGCCAAATGTTTGGATTCCCAAAATAGCCTCTAACCTGAAATCTGCAAGACAGGTAACGCTACCCTAAAGCCATGGTCTCATGCTTCTAACCTTGCTGACTTACAGGCTATAATGTTCCCGGCCTGCGTCTACATACATATCAATTCTAAGGAAAATTGGAATTTTCTGTTCTCATTCACCAGCCTTTTAAATCAAACCTTAGTTTTAAATATTTAAAATGGGGGCACCTGATTCTAACCACAATCACCTGTAAACCCTACTGGAAATTAAAACATGTTTCGGAACAATATATAACTTTACAACAGATGTGCTAAGAAAGGCGTTTTAATTCTGCAATGAAAATATATATATTTTCTTTGGCTTGAATGCCATATTTGGAAAGACTAAAATATACTTTTTAACCCACTGTTAAAACCTCAGGGTCTTAAATTAGATAACTTGAAATGGAAAACAATTTGCTTTTTCCTCTTGGAGAGCTAATCTGAAATGGTTTTTATCTTTATCCTTACACATCCAGCTCATCTTGAGCTTAAACAGCTGCTTCCCATGATAAGCTACTTATCAGGGTACAGCCTTAAAGTAATCTATTCATTTTCCTAAAACCAAGTTGGTGGTGGAAAAAAAGAAATTTAACAATGTTTTAGGAAAGGCCTTCACAAAGCATGTGTGTAGTAATTAAGTCAGGAAACCTGTTAGTTTTCTGATTCTCAATCTTTCTGAGAAAGACTCTGGATAAACACTGAGTGGTACACAGCCAAAGCTGCCTCCACCACATACCAGTCATTTACATGCTTCTCAACAGCTACACCCTTACTGCCCAGAAGCTTTTATAGATGTGAGAAGGATGCAGATTATTTACAATGTACAACTTTAGGTATATAGCAGGGAAGCACTGTCAAACTAAAATAATACATGGACAAGTTTGGATCCACACTATGCCTTGTAAAAAGAGATTATCAGTCTTCTCTCAAATTCCAGTGGTAGATTTATAATGTTACATAAACATAATCATTTTGACAACCTGGTATTGAGGAAAAAAAGGTCTCACCTGGAATAGCAACTTTTAAAAAGCTTCCATTTGTTTTGTGAAAATAATGAATGTTAAAAGAAAAACAAAAATGCAACATCTTCTCTATGGGACTTGCAATATCATATATTCATCAGTGGATTTAGCTCCATTTACTGAAAAGGGTCCTTCTTTAACCATAATGAGTATGGATATGCAGATATGTTTAAGAGCAATACAGATAATATTTAAGTGACTGTATAAATAAATGTCAGGCAGCCAAGAGACAGAAATATTGGACCTAAACAAATATATTTTTGAGATATGATCTTATGTCAATTATCCTCTGGGGAAACCGACTAGAATCAAATGTCACGGTATTACACTCACAAAAAACAGCCTGAATTTCATAAGTTCATTTTAGGCTCAGTGCTAGTGTATTTTTTAAAAGTTAAAAAAATTAAAGTGGGCTTCCCTGGTAGTGCAGTGATTGAGAGTCCGCCTGCCGATGCAGGGGACACGGGTTCTTGCCCCGGTCCAGGAAGATCCCACATGCCGTGGAGCGGCTGGGCCCGTGAGCCATGGCCGCTGAGCCTGAGCGTCTGGAGCCTGTGCTCCGCAACGGGAGAGGCCACAACAGTGAGAGGCCCGCGTACTGAGAAAAAAAAAAAAAAAAAAAATTAAAGTTATAATGGTCCTAAGTCAAAGAATTGCAGGTTTTCCTTTACAGTGATGCCTTTATGCTGCTCTGTGGGTGAACGAGCACACACGTTATATCCTCACACTCAGGTTAATGCAGAGCTTGAAAATCTCTAGGCGTAGAGGAATGGATATAAAGAATAGTTTTGACTATTCTGAAATAGTCAACTTCTGAAAACTCCCCGAGGTACTCTTGTGGAGTTTTGGAGCTTTGCAAAGATGGTGGAAATAATTTCCAAGTTACTCAAGAAAGAAACCTGAGTAATAACCAAACCTATGAGCTTGTCCTGGGCTTCAGGCCCAAGGGTTCAGGTAGGTTTATGAATCCAGGTAATTCATTCTTGGGCAGTGGAACACACCAACTGTCCATGCACAGGATCCAAAGGCCAGACACGATGTCTGGGCATCCTCTGGCCCCCAGAAAATCCTCCTTCAGGGAAATGACAATCTACCCTGCCCCCCAAATCATCGGCTGTCCTCCCTGGTAGAGGATCAGTAGCATGCTCCAGTTGTGTGGCCTGACGTCAAGCTGGGATGTCTAGCCTGGATTGAGTTTTGGCCCCACCAGGCCTGTTGACAGGATACATTTGTGCAGTGAACAACCTGCACAACCATGTGTGGCAGTCCTGCATCAGATACATATATTTTTTAGGTTAATAAATTGTAATTTTATTATAAATGAATTGAGAAGTCAGAGGAGGGTGTTAGACAAAAATTTACATAATTTGTTTAGTGTTTAAAAATTACTTTGGAGGATTCTAAGAAGATGGTAGTAGTAGCATAGTTTTTTATTCTCTCTTAATCACCACCTAAAACAAAGAAACTAGATAGGGAAACCAAAAACCATTGGAATATATTTACAACAAAACTAGGTGACAAGATATTGCCAGGAACACCAAACTACAAGCAAACTGCCAGAATCCATAGGACCTGCATAATATCAACATTTGTGTGGCAGAAAACAAAGGCACTGCATTGGATATTGATTACAGGGAGAATGGTGGAGTCAGAATTCTGGTTCCCAGCCTGTCTCTGCTACTCTAACTGTGGGATCTTGGGAAGGTTGCTCACACCTGGCATGCCTCAGTTCTCTCATGCATAACATGGGGATAATGATAAAGCCCACTTCACAAGATCAACGTGAGGATTCAATTAGTTAATACACAGAAAGTGCTTAGAATAGTACCTGGCAGACAGTAAGAAAGAGCTTGATAAATGTTACTATCACTAGCTCATCCAAGCAAGAGACAGGAATTACTGGGAAGGTCTTTTTATTTATTTTTTTTTTAAAAGAAGAGCAAAAGTGCTCCCTTAGTTAAACATCATTCCCATTTGAATGGGCCTTGATGGATGCAAGAGGTATATTGGACTAGAGATAAGGAGACTTGGGTTTTGGATCCAATATGGCCAGTTCTAGGCTGGGCAAAGCCCCCAGCCTCACCCCAGCCTCAGAGTCTCCTGGACAGAACCAGCAAAGGCAGGGAGGAGGGTCTTTGAGAGGTTCACGGCTACTGCTGTTTTAGTCTAAGATTCTAAGACTTAAGACTGAGAATAGGTGACTTTGTGGTCTTTTTTCCCCACTATCATCTTATAGCCCAGAGCTTCCAATACCCAAAATGCTAGAAGATTCATGAATGACTCGGTGTTGAATATTTCCTTCTCAGCTCTTACCTTCGACGTAGGTTGGGAATGAAGCCAAGCTTTTTCTTGACTGTAATTAAGACAAAGAGGTTTCAAAAAGGGCAAAGCATGATGAAAAATGCATTAACACAGCCATCCGTGCAACATGAAAAATAAATACATTGCCAATGACAGATATTAACCAGTTGTCAACCATTTTTGGCTACAGAAAGTGAAGTGTGAAAAACATATGCATTTATTATTAAAGGTTACCCAAAGCCCGGAACCACCCATTCATATTTTAGATAATCTAAAAGTCCTACATTCTACAATCAGAGATATGTCTGTCATCTTAAAAAATAACCCATGGACCAAAATTCATTATCAGTAATAGCAATAACAAGGACTCAATTTGTATTCTTAAGAATTTGGGTGTCTAAGTGAGAAACTGCTGATTAGTAAAGGCACCAATGAAATGATTATATGCTAAAATTAAGAATTCCCTTGGAGAATTTTATTCCACTTTATGTCTTTGCTACACTGATCTCTAACTGTGCTAAAAATGATTGTTACAGTTTTTATCTCTTCCTTTCATCCCTTACTGATGTATTTTAGTTAAAAAAATCCATTACATAAGTTATTATTGTGTTACCTTAAAATAAGAACCCAATAAACAAAGAGGTAATTTTAAAACCCTGGAATTTCTTATACTAAGTAAAACCTCATAGCAAAGGTCAGTCTCCCAAGGCATCCTTGGAAGTGGATATAATCAGCTAGAAACCTTCTAGAACCTGACTGGATGGCAGTTTAAATGCTAGCTCTCAGAGGAGCAGTACTTAACCACTTGGTTCCTTTCACAAGCAAATGTCCTAGAGTTAACTCTCAGTGGAATAAGAATAGGTAATTCATTCCTGCTCCAACCAGTGACAGAATTTGCAGCTGGTATGTCCAGGGCAGGGTGACGAGAGCATTAGAGGAGAGTGGAGAGCTAACGTAAAAGACAAGAGTCCCTAAAATGGGCAAAATCAAGGTCTGCATGGTCAAGGGTTATCTTCAAAAAACCTAAAGATTTTCATTGCCAAGAATCTACCAGGTGTTAGGTGATCATTTCAGAACAAGACTATCTAGTACAACATAGCTGCTCAGTAGGTTGACTTGAATTGATGGTATACTCTGAGGTGCCTAGTGGATTCGAAGACTGAAGGGCCATAGATGATGGCTGGTATATCATGGGAAACAACTCCATATCATAGCACTTTATACAGTGCTCTTCACTTGAAAGATGGGAATGGCTAAGGAATGATTAATTAGTTAATATTTGCACAACATTCTAAAAAAAATAGTGTTAACTGTTATGTGAAAAATTGGAGGCAGTCAAAGAAACCATTTTAAGACTCTAAACTCAATCCAGGACAATGACAAGAATTCAACACTAATCACACAATACACAATGCAGATCAATCTCAGTAAACCTGCTGTAGATGTGCTCACTGGGATGAAATGGTTCCTCACACCAAAGAAGGTGGGGGTTTCTGGTTTCAGAAAGGATCAACTTTAAAGAAACTAAGGACACAAGATCACCAGGAACGAAAAGTTACTGGCTGCTAATGCATTTATGGAAAGATGCACACCTTGTGAAAGCCAAGATTATGTGGATAGGAGAAAAGAGGACTCCAATTTCAATGGTGCTTCACATTAATTTTACTTTCCATTTACTCGAGTGAGAAGATAGGCCCAGCTGAGTGCCTGTTGGCTTAAACTCTGCTGCTTTAAGGAAAAAAACCCCGTAACTTCATGGTATGCAGATGAAAGCTAGCTTCTTCATAAGAGCCAAAGACTTTTAGATTATTATTCCCCAACCATTTCCCTGTCCTTGCCCTCAGCATCTCGGGGCAATGAAGGCTTTACTTCATCTAATCAAAATGGTTTAGCCTCCAGGTACAACCAAGAAGTCAATTTATATTTATATTTTCTTGGGCGATTAGATTTAGATTTTAACAGATGCTACAAAAGAATTGCTTTAGTCTATGGCTCTAAAAGCTGCTGTTTTATTTAGAGTCACAACGGTGGGCATTTGGTACATTCACTTATTCTCTATTCATGAACTCATGACGGGCTTTCTTTAGTCTCTGGGGTAGTAAATTTTTTTTTAAAGAGTTTTGTGAAACGAAAGAGTCTCTAATTATTGCACACAAAGAGGATTTTCATCATTATTTCTAAAGATATGCAGAAACATGTGCCAAATGAGAAACTTGCTTATTATATCTGATGAATAATCAAACGCTGAATATTCAGATGTCTGATTAGCCCTGTGTTTTCCCACATGTGGACAGAGATGAACATTAGTTTATCCTTAACATTCAATAATTAATAAAGCCACATTCAAGAAGTTAAAGGCCAAATCTTTGGGATGTTCCAGGAGGTCACATAAACCACGTGTAGAGCCTGGAGGCTTGAAAACTGCAATAATAACAAACAAGCTACCCTGTCCATTCACTGTGTGACCTGAAAGTACTCTTCATCGCAGGGATAGCAGATTCTGGTGTTAAGAGCCTGGGCTCTCCGGAGCTCTGGATTCAAAACCTGGCCCTACCACATGTGAGATCTGGGACCTCAGGTAAGTTACTTAACCTCTCAGCTTCCTCCACTAACAAATGAGGACATTAATTCCTACCTCGCAGAAGTATTTTAAGGACTAAATGAGATACTATGTGACTTGCTTGGCCTGGTGCCTGAACGCCATAAATGCTCAAGAAATGGTAACTCTCATTACTATTATCATCACTGTGGCTTTTCTTCTTGCCATTTGTTCTTACCTATTCGTGTGCTATGAATAAAGTACAAGGTGATGTTGTAGGATGCAGGGCCAGCAGAAACTGTAAGCCCATTAATCCTGTTCCTGTGGCCTGATGAAGACCAGAGAAGGACAAAGCGTATTTCAAATCTAAATTCTAATGCTGGTGCCATTTCAGAGAAGGTCTCCTCATGTTTGTTTGGTTTAATATGAATAGATTAATGAAAAAAATACTTCTCCCCTGCATGAATATTTAATGGCAAACGTATGTGAATTCAATGATATTTTAAGGGTAAGTTTTAACTAAGACTCCTTTTAGAAGCGATCTGCCACTCAGGTTAAAATGGAGATCGCTTTCTTCCATTGAATTTAATGGAAAATTATTAGCAAAAGGAAGGAAAAATGAGACAATCATTCATTATGGGGTTTAACTCTTTAACGCACGTCCTCAGTGTTGATTAGGCAACACCTATATTTAGAATGAGCTGAGCCCACACACAGATGATGGTGCAGGCCAGTGTTTACCTGTTGCTAGTTCATAAGTAGGTGAGGGTAGCAGTTAGTCAGGTGTAAAAGGACAACAGGTGCTGGAGAGGGCAATGGCTCCCTCTCAGGGGGAAAAACACCTGCCCGTTTCTAGCCCCAGAACCCTTAGTGGGAGCAAGCAGCATCTTCTCTCTTAAATATTCTCTGCCAATGCTCAGCATGGCCTCCATCAGCGGGGTGACCATACGATTTGCTGTCCAAAGGGACACTTTAAGGCTGCGTTGTCCAGCAGCCCCTAGCCACACACAGCTATTTAAGTTCATTTAAATGGAATAAAATGCAAAATTCATTTCCTCAGTGCCACTAGCCATACTTCAAGGGCTTGCTAGGCACATGTGGTAGTGTCTACCATATGGGACAGTCCAGAAGTAAAACATTCCCTGCATCACAGAAAGTGCTCCTGGACAGCGCTGCTGCTTTAAAAAGTGAGAAGGGGTGCTCACCAGGTGTACTGCTTGGACAACAGGTGTGAACCAGAACCACCCCAGGTAAGCCAGGACAAGCTGTTGTCATGAAAGGTATTTCACTTGGGCCTGAAATAAATTAGTATTTAAGAAACCAGCTCATTTCCCAAACCACATAGCAACTGTAATACCATGGCACTGAGGCTCATAACACCTCTAGGAAGGATGCTGCTAAACAGAGCTTTTGATGTCCCATGTCCAAGAGAACCTTCTGCAATCATGGCAATGTTCAGTAATCTCTGCTTCCAGTACAATAGCCACTAGTCACGTGTGGCTACTGAGCCCTTGAAATGTGGCTAGTGTGCCTAAGGAAGTGACTTTTTCATTTTATTTATGAATTAAAATAGACACCTGTGGCTAGCGGCTGTCAAATTGGATGGCATGGCTTTATCACCGAATTCCACGCTGGAGAGATCAGAATTTTTCTCCGCAGGGTAATCTGGGTCAGCAGCTCTGTTGGAGGCTGGAGAAAGCATAAACCAGACACAGACTAAGACATAACGGGCTGATGGCTTTTGAAACAAAATGGTACCCTACCTCTTTATTCGTGGAGGCTTCCGTGGGGTCACTGGGATGAAGGGGTGTGCTCGAAGACTCTGCACCCAGGGGTGAGGAACTGCCAGGAGACGGGGACTGGAACACAGAGAGCAGAGGAAAACACAGTGAGCATCACATAGCAAGGGACTGGGTGAACTGCCCAGCCTTGGGGGAGAGAGAGAGGTACACATATCTGGAGAACATTTCAGCAGTGAGACAACTTCCTTGGAAAGGAACTGCCAAATGTACATAGAAGGCTTGGATTTGTCAAGCTTTTGTTAGATTCCTGCCCTGTTTTCAAAGGAGCCCTTACAGTTCAGCCTCACCCGGCCCCCCACCTTAGGCCACGTGTTTAAACACCTCAAAAGTTGAATATCAAACTTAAAGCCCTAGATGAATAAAGCTAATAGTGATACTCAAATGTTTCCGTTTTAAAAACATTTTTCTTACTGAGGGAAACAAAGACTTTGGGTGCTAAATGTCTTATAAAATCACCTGCCCAAGATTACCTGAAAGGAAGAGGAAAAATTAAAACATGAATTTTTAAAGAGGCAGCTGGGACTGATTTTGATGACTGGAAGCCATACCACCTGTTAAATATTTTGTCTGATATAACCCAGAGGCCACTGAAAACACAGAGATATTTCGGCATCCAAAAAACATTACCTTGATACCCTTAGAAGAGTGAAAAAATTCTTTGTTAAATGGTATGTTTAAAAATAAGGCATAGGGGACCTTCCCTGGTGGCGCAGTGGTTAAGAGTCCGCCTGCCAATGCAGGGGACATGGGTTTGAGCTCCGGTCCGGGAAGATCCCACATGCCGCGGAGCACCTAAACCCGTGCGCCACAACTACTGAGCCTGCGGTCTAGAGCCCGCGAGCCATAACTACTGAGCCCGCACACGTAGAGCCCGTGCTCCGCAACAAGAGAAGCCACTGCAGTGAGGAGCCTGCGCACCACGATGAAGAGTAGCCCGTTTGCCACCACTAGAGAAAGCCCGTGCACGGCAATGAAGACCCAATGCAGCCATAAATAAATAAATTAATTAAATAAATTAAAAAAAAATAAGGCATAGAAAAGGTTTGGAAAGGATAGTCCCCACATCCAGGTGACGGGCTCAGGCTTCCTGTGCAGGTCCTGCTTGAATGGGTTTGAAGCGCCAGGCCAGCGCCTGTGATTTGAAGGCCAGGCCAGTGATTGAATGACCAAAGAAAGAAAACAAGTACAGGGGTGGGAATAGTGCGGGCGCTGAAAACCCTCCCCAGCTGATTCCCAAACATTTCTGTATGCTCCTGATCAGGTGAGCCACAGGGATGCTTAAGAATTCTGTAGCCATGGTCCTCTGAGAGGAAGAACATGCAGCTTCACAGTCTGTTGGGGATGTTTGATAGAAGGCATAAAACCGAACCCAGTCAAGGACCTATTCTCTGAGGAAGCATGGGGCTGTGAGTGAGGAGAGGTATATTCTGGGTTAAGAAAGAAAAATCACACGAGCAGTAGCTTGAACCTGCTTCTGACCTCTGGAGACTGAACCTCACGGGGAAGCGGAGGCACAGAGACATCAGTAATACACCTCTGCGTGGGAAGGGAGAATGTTCCACAGAGCAATGGTGCTCAGGAAGGGAGGGGGCACGTTCACATACAAGGGGGGGACCCAGCAAGCACTGTGTGAAATCATAAAAACAATAAATCCTTTCCAAAGAGTCTTAATTACAGGAAACACCAAATGAACTGAAGCATGATGTGGTGAAATGCAGTATTATGCACATAGATGTGGTACCATCCCAGTCTATTGCTGTGAAGCCTGGATTTGTTTCCCATGAGCCGATATACCTGATCCTGAGCAGGGAGGTGAGGACCAATGAGCCTCTTTTTTTTTTTTTTTTTTTTTTCCGGTACGTGGGCCTCTGACTGTTGTGGCCTCTCCCGTTGCGTAGCACAGGCTCCGGACGCGCTGGCTCAGTGGCCATGGCTCACAGGCCCGGCCACTCCGCGGCATGAGGGATCTTCCCGGAGTGGGGCACGAACCCGTGTCCCCTGCATCGGCAGGCGAACTCTCAACCACTGCGCCACCAGGGAAGCCCCCCAATGAGCCTCTTCAACACCCACATGCAGAAATCAGCTGCTCTGCAGTTAAGTCAAGAGGATGAGCATTAGGGTAACATCAGACACAAAGTACCCAAGCCCCACGGTCCCTGGACACAAGAAAGGTGCCCCGTGTGCCTTTAAAAAGAACACACAGAAATTTTCATTCAGCACCCAAGAGAGTTGGTGGGGACTTGCTGAGTTAGCTCTATGTCTGGCCTACTCGAAATTAATGTAGTAAAGTTTTCATGATAATTTAATGCCTTTAAATTTTCCCAGTTTTTCAAATTTGAAGAGCTTCCTTGGACATTTATGTCTATTTTTCCCCAAGTAATTTTGTCTGTCACAAAAACTTTAAAGGTCTAGTCCCTGGGGAAGCTAGAGCAGCTGCTTTCTCTTTAATTGCTTGGTTTGACAGCCATGTATATCACCTTCATTAAAAATAATAAATGCTCCCAAAGTATCCCACAGTGCCTATTTCTCTAATTATTTTCTGTTGCAAATCTTCTGAAAATGGAGTCTTTGCAATGTTGTGAGCACCAGGTCATCTCCAGATGATGTGAGAAGACAGATTATCTGGAGAGCAGGCTGGGATGCAGAAGAGGCAGGTCAGACCCCACAGTAAGGCTCGATGACCAGGGCCAGGCATTCACCATAGGACACCGGAAAAGAGGCACAAATGTGACTTTGGTGGGCACTGCTCTTACCGAGGTTCTCAGGGGACCCACAGCAGCCTTTATCAGGCAGCACTTCCCCTCAGACGCTCATGCCCTAGCCTTCTGCATGCAAATGAGGCCCCTTGTGCTTCCTTCTGTTTGCATGTGCAGGTTACTGACCTCCACCTAGAGAGTTCTCCCTCATTCTCTCCTTCGAAATCACTCATCTTGCTGAAGCTTTCTCAGACTCTATTCAAGGTACCATTCTCCCCTGATGGCATGTTTCGGGTTTTGTAATTATCTGTTTATGTGTCTGCCTCCCCTCTCCCAAGAACTCTCCCGAGGGCTCTTGTCTTACTCATCTTTATAATCCAAGTTCCTAGCTTTGCGCCTTGTAAACAGTAGGGACCCAGTAAACATTTACTGAATAACTGATGTGAATGTGGTTTCCAGCCTTACCATGTTTTCCAACTTGCACAGAAAGCAGTCAACCACTACTCTCTTGCATTATTTTTAGTGATCAGTGGTAAGCCTCTTTCTGATATAAGACCTCTACGCTGTTATGTGTGGAATGTTACATCTGCATTTTGAACCAGAGAAGTGGCCTTTGCCTGTGAAGACTCAGACCTTAGCTCCAGCTAAGCTCCTTTAAAGCAAAAACGGTCCCCAAACAAGAGAGTACCCTACCTGGTGGAAGCCTACGACCCACCACACCACTGCTGACAAAGTCAAGGTGGACAAACACCTTCAGAGCAGACACAGGCTCCATGGAGCACAAACAAAGGTGTTAACATCAATTCAACTTCTGCCTTGTTATATGCGCAAGAGTGGAGAGAAAACCAGAAATTGGTTAATACTTTTTATATTTCAAAGATGTACTGGAGGCAAAATTTAACCAACAACATGATGCAAAAAGTAAAAACTATCATTACATATTTCTGTCTGGAGTCTCATGCCTTCTGGGTTACTGAACAGATATTCAATTTTAGGCAAATGAGACCAAGGGTGGGAAGCAAATGTGGGCTTGGAAATTCACAAAGGTAAGTGCCACACAGGGTGTCTCTAGGGAGGTAGTGTTCAAAGATGACTCAACAACTCCCTGTGTTGGTAATTACAGGAGGTCTCCTTAAGCTCAACAATATGTCTTCTGCAGATTATGTTCCAGCAGATTTCCCACAGCTCTGGGGTTCCATAAAGCAGAGCTGTCAGTCTTAAGACTTAGGCTCTTCAATGCCAGGACAAGAGATGGACAGTCCCGATCTTAGGCCTAAGGATGCAATAGCATCCCAAGGGAAAGCCAATCATTCATTTTCATTCCAACTGGACATCTCCTTGGAGCAAACTAACTGCTGGTGGTAGAGCTGAGAGACAAATAGTTCCTGGAATTTCCAGGCTATGCACGAAGGGGAGAAAAACAGTGCACAAATAATTATTATTAATTTATTCCTGCAACAGACATTTCAGTGCCTCCTTGTGTTCCTAGCACTGGGCCAGGGAAACAAAGAGGAAAGCAGTGTTGTGGTTCTGTCCCCCACCCTTTTCCAGGTAGTGGGAGGAGACATGTAAAGTCAGCGTCGTGGCAGGTGGCTAGGGCATGAATCCATACATAAAGACACAGGGTTGGGAGGGTGTCTCTCTGCAGAAGGGGAGGGGTGTCTGTCAGCAATGCTACATTGGGAAGGAATTGCTTCAGCTGAATCCTGAAATCTGGATGGCATTCATGCAGCAGGATGGAATGGGATAGGGAAGAGGTGGAAGGTACTAGAAACAGAGGCAGGGAGGGAAGCACAGCTCTGCAGGGAAGGGAGAGATGAGCTGAAGGGCAGGGACCAGTCACTGGAGCCCCACTTGGTGACAAACTGCCTACTCTCTGCCCAGAGGGTATTTTCTTTGTGAGCCACTGGCCTATTGTCCTCATGGAAGAAGCACAATGTAGGCACTTTAATAACTATTTCCTGAATTAAGGTGGAAAATCTAGAGGGTTGAGGGGTTTGCTCTTCCCTTTCCCTAATCCTCTTTCATCCTTGGACATCAGCATGAAGAGAAGATTACCACCCAGAAAAGCTGACAGGATGGTAATAGGAACACCCCAAAACCATGGGTAAAGGGCCCCTGGCTCTTTCCAAACGGGCAGCGTTCTTTTCAGAAAGGCCTAAGGACTGAGGCAGGACTGAGAGCAAAGTTGTGATCTGGAGAGGTGTACAAGGATCTTGAAAGACTTTTGGAGGAATTCCAGTCAAAAGACACAAAAAAGTGAGTCTCACCTGGGCCATTCACTCATTTATTTAACGTGAAGTACAGACAGTGTCTGGGGAGCCCAGATCCCTGACTGTGCCCAAGGAGCTCCTGATCTAGCAGGGCAGAAAGACCCACAAACAAATGCAGTGTGTCCTCTGCAGCAATGTCTCTGAGTCCCTGAGAAAAATAAAAGTCACCATAACATAAAAACAGCCACTAAGGAGCCAACTACTCACAAGGTTAGTGTCCGCCTTAACAGCCTCCCTCCAAAACACTAGCATCTACCTGGTCCATGTCTTTGTCAGCTGGTCTCTGTTGACTGTTGGGACCATCTGGCAGTTCTAGGCAAAACCAAAACAAAACAGCAACTGCACTGCAGAGCAGAAGTGCAAATACTGCAAAAATAAATAAAGAAAAAGCAGAATCTCAGAAAGTTGAAGGTGGCAAAGTTGGAGAACTGCTCAAACCCACTATGGACCATTGAAAAGTTGGTGGAGTTACACCAGTTAACAATTAAGAGAAAAATGGAAGGATGACAATTTTAGAGGTGCTTTAAAAGAGCATGATCAGAACATCTGATAATAAAGAGAGGCCCGTGGGAAAAGAGTCTTTAAATATTTTTGCTGAAATGGTCCTCTTTATGATTGAAAGGACTGTTTCTGATCATGCTGTGCAAGTCACGTGTGAATTGAAGGCAGTTCTTCTATTGCATGATTCAATGATTTTTTTTGAGAAAAATTACAACTCCCCAAGTCAATACTTCTCTTCTAAGCTCGTACAACTCAATAACAAAAAACCAAACAACCCAACTGAAAAATGGGCAGAAGATCTAAATAGACATTTCTCCAAAGAAGACAGACAGATGGCCAATAGGCACATGAAAAGATGCTCATCATCACTAATTATTAGAGAAATGCAAATCAAGACTACTGTGAGGTACCACCATCATTAAAAACTCTATAAATAACAAATGCTGAAGAGGGTTTGGAGAAAAGGGAACCCTCCTACACTGTTTGTGGGAATGTAAATTGGTGCAGTCACCATGGAAAACGGTATGGAGGTTCCTTAAAAAAAATTAAAACAGAGCTACCATATGATCCAGCAATCCCACTCCTGGGCATATATCCAGACAAAACTATAATTCAAAAAGATACATGCACCCCTATGTTCATAGCAGCAAGATTCACCATACCCAAGACATGGAAACAACCTGAATGTCCACTGACAGATAAATGGATAAAGAAGATGTGGTACATATATGTGGTATGTACCATACCATTCCATGTATATGGAATACTACTCAGCCAAAAAAAAGAATGAAATAATGCCATTTGCAGTAACATGGATGGACCTAGAGATGATCATACTAAGTGAAGTAAGTCAGAAAGAGAAAGATAAATATCATATGATATCACATATGTGGAATGTAAAATATGACACAAATGAACTTATCTACAAAACAGAAACAGACTTACCGACATAGAAAACAGACTTGTGGTTGCCTAGAGGGAGAGAGAGGGAGGGAGGGATGGATTGGGAGTTTGGGATTAGCAGATGCAAACTATTATATACAGGATGGACAAACAAGGTCCTACTGGGATCAGGGACAGGGAACCTATATTCAATATCCTGTAATAAACCATAATGGAAGAGAATATGAAAAAGAATATATATGCATAAAAATCACTTTTCAGTGTAGCAGAAATTAACACAACATTGTAAATCAACTACACTTCAATAAAATAAATGAAAAAATACTTCTTCTCTAAGAATTCACATATAGATGAAATTATAACCAATATGTTGTTAGTCAAAAGATAAACTAAGCTTATGCTTGTAATTTTTTAGTACTGTCTTTCAAGGTAAAGTTCTAATCAAATCCCTTTCTCCCCATTCTTACTTGAAACTTTGGTCTTTGTTGTAAGTGAATTAATTTTAAGTAGGCCTTTGAAGGTACACTTACATAGGGATCTTTTGGGACACCCCTCCCTCTCCTCTGGTGGTTAAAATGTGACATGACAGCTGCTATAATAGGCAAGAGCAGGAGGGAGGAGACACCATCTGGGTCAAAGAAGGCTTCCAGTGGAGAAGACACAGCCTTTCCTGCCACAGTGTCTGGGACTTGGGAGGCCCTGCACAAAGCTTGTTGGTTGGCAGAAGTTAAAAAAAAGAAAAAAAAATCAATTCCTAAGACACTGGGTCTAGTCTTCAAAGCCACCATGATCTGGCTTTCCAATATTAGGGTCTATTTTCAAAACTATAGGTGATTACAGGGAACACAAGTTAACATTTCTCCTTTGAAAAAGACTGGCGTTTTATTTTGTATTGTGGCAGAAAAGTAAAATTGCAACTGAGGTTTCAGTATACTGAAGGGGTTAAGTGCTCAAGCCCTAGCATCTGGCAGAGCTGAGTGTGATTCTGGCTTTACCACTCACAGCTGAGACCTTAAGCAGGTTCCCAACCTCTCTGATTCTCCTGACAGTTGAGGAAAACAGTAATAACCTGCCTCTCGGGATTGAGGTGAGGATTAATCGGTGACAAAGCACACAGAGGGTCAGCTCAGTGCCTGGGCACACACAATGCACTCAATCAATATTTGATAAGTCTTTTAAGATTCCAACAGTAACAAAAGTGATTTCACCTCTACGGGAGAGTGTTCACAAGGAAAACACATACCCATGGGGATGTTTTCTTCATCTCGTTTCCTTCCTTATTAACATTTCATTCAAGAATAAAATTAAAAAGCACACAGAAGGCTCTATAAAAATCATACCACAAAGACTTTAAGTTAATTTATAAGCCCCAAGACTCTTACTGGTATACTGGCAAGAATAGCTCATTACTGGCTATGGCTCGGGGGTATACACGATGGTTGTATGCAATTTGTGACATGCCCACAGTCTCCCATTCAAGGTAGTGCATCAGAATATGAGGGGTGAGCATGATTCTATTATGGTGATTGATTTACAAAAGAGAATCGTGTGCATATGCACTGCTCTAGTGTTAATTGAGAATACAGCTTATGTATAACCGTGACACACCGAGATACTCCACTGTTTAGGACACCTGGTGAAAGACTCCAGCCAGCTCTAGCCAAGTTTAACGAGTCTCAGTATCTGTGGATCCAAGTACACATTCCTTCCAAGGGAACTCAGTGACAGGAATTTCACTGCAACGAAGGCTAGATATGGAGCAACTCACAGAACCTGAGAATAAGTTTTTTTTTTAAGGTCACCAAGCAGTCGACATACTACATGTGACCCAAACACTAAGAACTCATGAACCTTCTTCACCAGTGTTACGGACTGTGTCCCCCTCAAACATATATATTGAAACTCTAGCCCCCAGTGGGATGGTATTAGGAGGTGGGGCCTCTGGGAGGTAATTCGGTCATGAGGGTGCCCCCTCATGAAAGTGATTAGTGCCTTTATAAGAGAGATAAGAGAATGTGCTTCCTCTTTCCCTGCTCTCCACCCTGTGAGGACACAGCAAGAAGACAGCCATCTGCAAACCAGGAAGAGAACCCTCATCAGAAGCTGGCCATGCTGGTACCCTGATCTCAGACTTCCCAGACTCCAGAACTGTGGGGAATAAATTTCTGTTGTTTAAGTCACTGGGTCTATGGTATCTTGTTACAGCAGCCCAAACTAAGACATTCAGAGGCTTCTCACTAAGCACCTATTTACTCTCACTTTTAAAGACAGGTTTTTTTTTTGGTTTTTTTTTTTTTTTTTTTTTTTGCGGTATGCAGGCCTCCCACTGTTGTGGCCTCTCCCATTGCAGAGCACAGGCTCTGGACTTGCAGGCTCAGCGGCCATGGCTCATGGGCCCAGCCGCTACACGGCATGTGGGATCTTCCCAGACCGGGGCATGAACCCGTGTCCCCTGCATCGGCAGGCAGACTCTCAACCACTGCGCCACCAGGGAAGCCCTAAAGACAGTTTTAACAAGCTCTGATCAATTCACTCCTCAATTAAAAAACTTTAGTGGTTCCTTTTTGCTTAAAGAATAAATATTAAGACTCTTTACCTTAGCACTCAAGGAATCCAAGGATTGGCCTTAATTTCTTTACCATTTTCTACCCTTCCAGTTCCTATTCTCTGTCGTCAAGCCAAACTGAACTCCTTTCTGTTCCCTGTATATAACCTGTGAGTTTCTGCTCAGAGCCTTTGTTGATGCTCTTGTCTGAACTCCACATGTCCACCACACACCAAAGGCCCATTTCAAATGTTAAGTCTTTCATGAAGTCTTTCCAATTCTCTTAGGTGAAAGGAAACCCTCTCCTATGAGAGCTGCTTGTATTTTATCTGTGCCATTCTTATGGCGCATCACTTTCTCCCTTGTATTTTATAAAATTCTAATGCTACTGAATAATATTTTAATTACAATATTTTAATAAGCACCATGAAGGCAAGATTTATGATTAATTTACATTTTCTTCTTCAAGTGCTTAATACGGGATTCCCCATAAAATATACAACGTGAGTTCAATAAGTGTGTTGAATACATGGAAGGATGCATGAACACCAATCCTCTAGTATCAGAGGAAAAAGGACACACAAAAAGGAAACAGGTTTATATACACAGTAGATTCTGGACACATGCAGCACTGCACTTATGTGCTCATGTGGAAGTTTGTACCCACATATAGCTAGAGTCCTTGTCCATATATTTTTTTTAACTTTACTGAAGTACAGTTGATTTACAATGCTGTGTTAATTTCTGCTGTATAGCAAAGTGATTCAGTTATACATATATAATTCTTTTTCATATTCTTTTTTTTTTTTTTTTTTGGCTCAAACAACAAACATTTATTTCTTACTGTTCTGGAAGTTAGCAGTCCCAGATCAAGGTCTGGCAGGGTGGGTTTCTTGTGGGAGCTCTCTTCCTGGCTTGCAGAGAGCCGCCTTCTCCATATGTCCTCACATGGCAGAGAGAGAAGGAACTCTGGTGTTTGTTTCTTTCTTTCTTTTCTTTTTCTTTCTTTCTTCCTTCCTTCCTTCCTTTCTTTCTCTCTCTCTCTCTCTCTCCCTCCCTCTTTCTCTTTCTTTCTTTCTTTCTTTCTTTTCTTATGGCTGTGTTGGGTCTTTGTTGCTGCACATGGGCTTTCTCTAGTTACAGGGAGCAGGAGCTACTCTTCCTTGAGGTGAGCGGGCTTCTCACTGCAGTGGCTTCTCTTGTTGGGGAGCATGGGCTGTAGGCACACAGGCCTCAGCAGTTACAGCACTTGGCCTCAGCAGTTGTGGCTTACAGGCTCCAGAGCGCAGGCTCAGTAGGTGCGGCGCACAGGCCCAGTTGCTCCGCAGCATGCGGGATCCTCCCGGACCAGGGATCGAACCCGCGTCCCCCGCATTGGCAGGCGGATTTTTAACCACTGCGCCCCCCCCATATTCTTTTCCATTATAATTTATCACAGGATATTGAATACAGTTCCCCATGCTATACAGTAGGAGTTTGTTGTTCATCCATCCTATACATAAGTTTGCATCTGCTAATCCCAAACTCCCAATTCATCCCTCCCCTCACCCTCCTATCCCTCATCATCCATAAGTCTGTTCTCTATGTCCGCTCTTTACTTTTTTTTTTTTAAGGCTGATTTTATTTTATTTTTAACATCTTTATTGGAGTATAATTACTTTACAATGTTGTGTTAGTTTCTGCTGTATAACAAAGTGAATCAGCTATATGTATACATGTATCCCCATATCCCCTCCCTCTTGCGTCTCCCTCTCACCCTCCCTATCCCACCCCTCTAGGTGGTCACAAAGCACTGAGCTGATCTCCCTGTGCTACGTGGCTGCTTCCCACTAGCTATCTATTTTACATTTGGTAGTACATATAAGTTCATGCCACTCTCTCACTTTGTCCCAGCTTACCCTTCCCCCTCCCGGTGTCCTTAAGTCCATTCTCTACATCTGTTTCTTTATTCCTGTCCTGACCCTAGGTTCTTCATAACCAGTTTTTTTTTTTTAGATTCCATATATATGTGTTAGCATACAGTATTTGTTTTTTTCTTTCTGACTTACTTCACTCTGTATGACAGACTCTAGGTCCATCCACCTCACTACAGATAACTCAATTTCGTTTCTTTTTATGGCTGAGTAATATTCCATTGTATATATGTGCCACATCTTCTGTATCCATTCATCTGTCGATGGACACTTAGGTTGCTTCCGTGTCCTGGCTATTGTAAATAGTGCTGCAATGAACATTGTGGTACATGACTCTTTTTGAATTATGGTTTTCTCAGGGTATATGTCCAGTAGTGGGATTGCTGGGTCATATGGTAGCTGTATTTTAAGTTTTTTAAGGAACCTCCATACTGTTCTCCATAGTGGCTGTATCAATTTACATTACCACCAACAGTGTAGGAGGGTTTCCTTTTCTCCACACCCTCTCCAGCATTTGTTGTTTGTGGACTTTCTGATGATGGCCATTCTGACTAGTGTGAGGTGATGCCTCATCTTTACTAATTCTTGATCACGGTCTGTCTCCCTTCTTCGGCAGATTCTGCTTGCACGTCTGCACCCTCAGATGATTAGAACAGTCTTGCAGACCCAGCAGGAACAAATGTGCTCAAAGGTGGTATTTCATAGACTGTAATCAAGCATTTGGTCACTCAAGTCCTGTCCAGCCTGAACATTCTGGTTCCATTACCTTTTCTATATGGATTTTCAAAGGCAGGGGCATTAGCCAGGGCAGGCCACCGTACATGCTCTAGTTTTCCCGGGAAACTTCCATTTCAGGGGCTGTATGGAGTGTCTGTGCTCCCAGTGTCCTCACATAGCTTTTTCACGATGCATATTGGTTTAAACAGTGTAATCCTTTTTCTCAAGTAAATGTACATTGTTTTCCTCACCAATCTAAGGTGTTTTAAATTAACCTACTCCATGTTACAATTATTCAAAAAGAACAAATATATGATTAGTTTCTCCTTGCTCCAAGATATGTTTGTGCTTCTGAAAATTGAAACTGCTGAAGAAACCCATAATTATTCACTCTCAATTCAAACTATATTATCAATGCACGTCTGTATTTCCTTAATGTGGTGAAGCAGGAAAGTAAGCACAGGCATTGTAGGGGCATAATTATGTCATTAAAATGATAATAGCCTGGGCCTAATGAAGTGTTTTATATACACATTTATAATGGATTCAATTAATACCAATGGAACATTTTGAGATAATTGTCAGAATATTCTATTTCCATCCTCTTTTCCCACAGGGAAAATGCTCTCATTCCCATCTCCAAGTCTGTTAATCCCATGGCAAGGCTGTAGTGTGAAGATCCAGCTCACCTCGTAGCTCAGAGAGAACCTTGCACTGCAGCAATCTCCTCAGATAGAGGCTGCTTTCATCTTGGGGGGACCACACAGATCACTCATTTTATCACCATCTAAAGGGCTCCAAGCTTCTGAAACCATGTTCTTAAAGGCAAAAAAGAAAAAGAAAAAAAAACACCCCACAAAACTGACTAGTTAACTATTAACTAGAGTCATCCCTGCAAGGTGGGATAACTTACCTGATAAAGTTGATCTATAAACCGATGTTATCTTTTCCCCAAAATAGCCTCACTGTATTTATCGGAAAGGTATTACAACTTGTGATGGACTCATTTATGGAGGAAGCCTGCTATTCATTTCTCCATCTAGGTCCATATTCCCTGATGGTTCTCCTACACTGGCATCCTCAGGCCACAACTGAACGGTGAGAGGAAAACCAAAGTGACTTTTAGTTTGTATTAAGAGATGCAGCTAAGAGCACACTATTTGCTGTAATAACACATTGTCTGCTAAGAACAATAATAGCTACCATCTGCAGATGGATTACTATGTGCCAGGCACTGTACAGGGTTCATTATGCCCATGAGTTCATTTATTAGCAAAACAGTTCCTAATGTGCAAGGCACTAATCTCCATTCAGTTTCATTAGCATCATGGAAGCAAAAGACACAACATAGAGCCAAGAATTAGAGGCTACAGTGCCCAAAGGAACTCATTTTCATAGCAAATAACAATGCCACGCTGATGGAGAGGAAGCAAAGTGCTCATCTTTCTAAGTGATCAAACAGCCTTTTCTCTTTTCAGGTCATCTTGGACTTGCAAGCAACAGGCAAACCTGATTACATTTCTTCCCGTCCTACTCCCATTCCAGCTCTGTTCACTTACTCCTACTATCAAGGGAAATGCGGAGAACTCACAATCTGACAGGACTAGGAGAAGGAAAACAAGAGCAAAGCAGCAAACATAATTTTGAAGCCCGAGGATCCACCTACCTCGTCTTCCTGACACTCAAATTGGTACATCCAAAAATTCTCCATCTTTACTGGTATTCTTTGGGTAGAAGGGCCAGCTCTTGTGTGTCCACTTGTGAGCTGAGGCTAACTCCTGACCTCAGTGTGTGTCTGATGGATTGTTTCTAGTGGTGTTAGATGCTTCCTAGTCAATAATGCAACTTGTAACAGGAGCTGTGACCACATCCCAGGGTGTCTGACCCAGCTGCATTAACTAACCCCTGGGTGCCCAATGTCCCTGGCAGTCGTGCGTCACTGGTGGAGCATCATTACCTGAGGTTTCTGAGAAGGGGCAGACGTACCCCTTCTGGCAGTGATGCCTACTATTTCTGGGGAAAATAAACTCGGTTCTGAGGTACTACCAGAAATTTTCACACACTCTATATAAACTGCTACGTTTATAGAACCTGTGAAAAAAGCATCTAGTTCATGTGGATGGAAGGAACAGCAATTGGGAAAAAGAGGCTCTATTAAAACCTGCATCAGAATGCACCTGGGCACGTGGCCAGCCAGGGCCTGGGTCTCTGGGTGCACAGGATGCTGAAAGTGGACCCTCCCCGCCTCTTCACACTTGCTGAACATTCTTGGGCTCTAACACCCTTGCACTGCAATCTGAATAAGGGGAAATGGCAAAGCCAGATACACAAACGCAAAAAGAAGCTGTCCCCAGGGTCGGCGTGGTTTGGCCCAAACCAATAGGTAATCCCAAACTGGGTTTGAGAGCTGGACCAGGTCTGTGGTTCTCAGAAAAAGTCAAAACAAATACGGGTGGAACTGAGCTGGAGGGAACTAACGGAAACAGAGGTGGGCAGGGTAGTTCTGAAGCCTGACGACAGGAAACAGAGAGACCTCCCAGAGCCAATGCACCTCTTAACCAGCCATGGCAATGGGGGAGCACGTGGGTGCATGAGACGTGAAAGGCACAGAACATTCAAGACACTCGTTTTAACAGATGGCTCTGGCCTTCTTTCTCACCTAACTCTTCATGAGACATGCTGACAGGTCTCTCTTCCTGAGTCTACCTGATGAATTGTAATAGAGTCAAAAGGTAGAAAAAAGAGAAGGCAAAGGACCTGAACAATCCAAAGCTGGAAAACCCACCCATGCTAAGTAACAGTTTCCTGTGCTGTGGACAACTCTACAGCCCAGACCAGAGAGAGAGGGTCCTCGGGCACTTCTCTGTCCCTCCTCTCTTGTTCTTGTGTTTCTGACCACTCTGCGTGCAGCCGGATTGTACCTACTATAATCTGGGTTAGTTGGATGCAATTCCTGTGGCTGTCAGCCCCATTCAAGGAAGCTTTTTCAAAATGGTGGGCAGAGCAGGAGGTATTGCTTCTGAATTTACAGCACTGGGCATCTCTCAAAACACTGTCTTCTTTCCATGAATTAGTTAAAAGATAGAAGCGTCCAAATTAAATAGCCCCTACCACTGAACTCTCCCTGGCTCATGTGTGAAGCCATTTTCTCCATTATTACTCTCAAAAATTGCTTTGGTTTGGATTCATGAGCCACTCAGGCCTGACTGAAGCCATCAGAATCTTCACTGCTGCTGTGGAAAGCTTGTAATTTTTTCAGTTATTAACCAGAGAACCACTATCACATATAAGACTGAAAATCACCAGAGAGACTGCAAAGAAAACAGACCTTCTGGAAAGTTACAGAAAGCATCTACACACAGTGTTCTGTTTGTGCAACAGAATCCAGAATTCTTCCCCTGGCTCTCCTCATTCTTTCCTTCCTTTTAATGTTCAATCTGCACCTGAAACCTGCTTAATTATTCACCATGGCCTTCTCCATGCCTCATCCATAATGGATAACACCTGCGACCCAAAACTGCCCTCTCCCCAACCCCACAGCAAGACAGCAGTTGAGATGGGAGCATAAAGAACAGGAGCCACACCCCCACAGCTGAGGGAGAAGTCAAGGCACCAGGATGCCAGCCAGCCTCAAGGCCTGTTCTCTCAGCACCGGCAAGACCCCTTAACTTGGTGCCTCTCTACCTCCTTTTGCGTCATGGCGTACAGAGAGATGACAGCATTGGGACAGCACGCTGGGTCACCTGGAGAGGGTCTGGAGCCCCGAGTAAAGCTGCCGGAGTTGAAGGCAACAAAGCCAGTGGTCCAGGTTGCCCCTGTCTCCAAAATCCAGGGGGATCATTGGCACAGTGATTGAAAGCTCTGCCTTAGCTTATGAAGGACCCTTTACAGAAAATTCTCTGGGCTCTGCAAGTCCCTTGAGAATAAAGTTAAAATCCTTCTACTTAAGAATCCATGTGGTCATGCGTGTTCCTTCAGGACAAAATCCTTCCTCTTTTCCATTTCCACAGGCCCTCCTGAGCCCTAACTTTCTCTGACATAGCCGCCCGCCTCACCTCTGTGCTGGCTCACACCCTGATTCCCTTTTTCACCACTTTGGCTTCATTCTCTGTCAGTCACGTCAGGATCTGTAGATCTGCCCACTCCCAGCCAGACAACAAAATTCATACAGCCTAGGAGCTGGGAATGGTGACGAGGTCTGCTGAGGGGAGGAGGCGGCCAGCAGCTGCTGTGTCCTCAGGCTTTAAGCCCAGCAGCTCTTTGCTGGCACAAGGTAATGACAAGATGCCAAATGTGGTAGGTGGACTTCTCGAGTGGCCCCTGCGACCCCCAGCTTCTGGTATTCAGACCCTTGTGTAATCTCCTTCCTGGGGAGGGAGTGTGGGCTAGTGTCTTACTCTAAGCAACAGTAAAATACAGCAAAGGTGATGGGATGTCATTCTGTGATGGGAAGTCACGGTCCTTTGTAACCCATCTTGCTATCAGACTCAGCCTTCTCATCAGGCACACTTTATTAACACAAGCTGCCATGGAGGAGAGTGCCCAAGTGGCAAAGAACCTAGGAGGCCTGTGGCCAAGAGTCATATGGGAACTGAGGTCCTCAGTCCAACAGCCCATGAAGAGCTGAATCCTGCCAACAAGTGCATGAGCTTGGGAACAGGGCTTTCCCCAGGTGAGCCTTATGGTGACTACAGGCCACTGACACCTTGACTGCAGTCTCTGAGAGGCCCCAAAGCAGAGGACCAGTTAAGCCATGCCAGATTCTCGACCAAAGAAACTGTAAGATAATCAACATGGCTTGTTTTATGCCACTAAGTTTTGGAGCAATTTTTTTTACACAGCTAAGACACTAAAGGCGGCTTCAGAGGAAAGCCTCAAGAACAGAGAAGACCTGAGGTCTGGCTGAGGACTCAATAAAGAATTGGCCTCGAACAGATCATAAAGTCTGCACAGGTAGGCTCTGTGTCTGTTTTAGCCAGAGCCTGCATCTCCATGGCTGCTGTATCCCTGGTGTCTTGCATGGTGCCTGAGCTATAGAAGGAACTCGAAAGTATTTGTTAAATGAGTGGATGATAAGTTGAGAGACTTCCAATTTGTGATGAGATAAAGTAATCACACTCTCTGTGGCTCACTGACAAAACTAAGAACAGTGTGGCTATGTGGCCAAGCCCTATTTCTTACTCAAAGACAGTGTCCTATATGTAGCTTGTACTCTATTAAACCCAAAAGTGTTAGCAAGGGAACAACTGTAACAGCTCAATCCAATCACTTTATGACAATTTGCATGGCAGATGGTTGAGAGCACATTTATTCCTCTGATATCATTCGTCTAAGACGAGGTTTCCTATTGCCTTCTGAGTTCTATTTAGCAAAATATCCTGGGCCCCATTTTTGCTGTCCTGACAGCAGATCCTTTGGTTCTAAAGTTATGCTTCTGGGTAAGTTTCTGGGATGTTAACCTAGAGGGTCTGCCAGCCCTCCTTTTCTAAATAGTATGAACCATATAACAGAACAAAGTTGGTTTTAGAGCCAATACTGGGATACTGGTATACTCTTCCATAGCAGGCCAGGAGAACACTCTGAGTTAAGGATGCTTGGGGTCTAGTCCTTTTCAAGCCACAAAAGGACACAGAATGGAGCTGACTATCCTAGGAAAACTCTCCTCCCTACCCCCCACCTGCCAAGAATACATCACATTCCAGCTAGGAACTGATCTACTCAGGGAAATCAAGCCCCATCAGAATACATATTCATTCTAAAGTCTGTCTGCTTGACTGCAGATCTCATTTCAACTCCATTCTTTGTTATTCAGATCCTGAAAAAACTATGGCTGGCCAGAGCTCCCTAAGGAAAGTGGATTGGCAAAAGGACCTCTCAGAGAAGGATACCTTAACAAGAATCCTTCATAAAAACAGAATCCTTCAGCAGCAAAAACATTTTTTTTTTTTTGTCAAAAACGGTTCTTTTCACTCACCCCTGTAAGCTTGACAACACAACCATAACAGGATAAGATGCTGCCAACAAGCCTTAATGTATTAGCATGTATACTTGACCCTGGTCAAGAGTTTCCTAGCGACAACAACAAAAATCCATGTAGGCTGATGCTGAATTCAGGATAGAGGGAAAGGGAGAGAGGATGCGGGTAGGTGATGTCAAGGAAACCAAGGCCCAGATGAAGCCAGGATGCTTCTCCACCCTCATTACATCATCTTTCTCCAAAAAAATAAAAAATAAAAAAAGAAGGTGGGCACAAAAGTGCACATGATCAGGGCAGATGTTAACATCAAGCCCTCACACTTCCCAGGATTTTAGCACTATCTCCCTCTCAGCAGGAAAGTGGCTGGTTTCTGACTAAGAAGTGTTAGTGCCGAACTGGCTTCCTCCCTCAAAATACTTTCACCAGTTGGTGTCTGGAACTGGGGATGCCAATAAAAGGTAAATGTTATGTTAAGGGGGTGGTGCATACTGCCATTATGACTAGTTAGCAGTTTAGTTTGACTTAATCAGACCAGCCCTGCAAACCAAAAGCTGATACTACAGTGTTGCTCAAAGTGGAATTGGAGACCCCAGTTTATTCAGAGTGCCTGACCAGATGTGAGTGCTGGGGGAAGCAGAAGGGCAACACCAGGCTGCAGAAAGTGAGGAAGGGGTGCTAACACCCAACTCCTCTAATTCAGTTTGCCCCTGACCAACCCTAAATGTTAAGTGAGTTTTGACCTACTAAGGCAACTAATACACCAAACTTGTCATTCTGATTTCACATTTCCACGGAGGACTCAATATCTGCAAAACCATTTTTGCTCAGCCATTCTGGGAAATAAATCTGATAACTTATTTTACTGATGAGGAAACTGAATCTGAGGAAGAAAGGAGGTGACCAACTCAGCGTAGCTGCAGCAGGTCAACGATAGAGCTAAGATTTACGTATAATGGATGCTTCCTGAGCATCAGTGCTGTGTGACTTCCTCTGAGTTACAAGAGGAGGAAAGGACACTATGCCTTCAATAGACTTGACAGTGGCTTGCAGAGGCAATAGGCTAATGCATGTGAGACAAGTAGAAAGACAGACAGTGAAGAATCCAGTTTTAAACTATAGTTTGCAGTTTAAGTTGGTGGTTACCAACTTTGACTGGGCCTCAGAAATACTGATGATAGAGGCTTCCCTGGTGGCTCAGTGGTTAAGAATCCACCTGCCAATGCAGGGGACACGGGTTCAAGCCCTGGTCTGGGAAGGTCCCACATGCCGTGGAGCAACTAAGCCCATGTGCCACAACTACTGAGCCTGTGCTCTAGAGCCCGTGAGCCACAACTACTGAGCTCATGTGTCACAACTACTGAAGCCCGCGTGCCTAGAGCCCGTGCTCCACAACAAGAGAAGCCACTGCAATGAGAAGCCAGCGCACCGCAACCAAGAGTAGCCCCGACTCGCTGAAACTAGGGAAAGCCTGCATGCAGCAACGAAGACCCAATGCAGCCAACAATAAATATAAATAAATAAATTTTTTTAAAAAAGAAATACTGATGATAAGACCCAACCTCCAGAGATTTTAATCAGGAAGTTTGGAATCTGGAATCTATCCATTCAAAGACTGGGGCCCTGACTGCACTGAATATGAATGTGATCTGGTCAGAAGTGAGAGCCGGTGTGGTAAGGAGTCGGGTATGGAGTCTGCTCCCCTCCCTACACCTTCCCTTCCTCCCCTGTACAGCCCCAGTCCACTGACAGAAAATACCGAGAGTGTACAGCTGGGAGAACTGACACAATGGTTTCTAAAGACTCCTGGGAAGTTTCCTGAGCTCCAACTTATTAAGCGAGCATGTGAGACACCCAAACCGTGGCCCTGCGTGCTGCATTTCTACCTGGAAA
Organism: Kogia breviceps; assembly: GCF_026419965.1. Taxonomy (NCBI): domain Eukaryota; kingdom Metazoa; phylum Chordata; class Mammalia; order Artiodactyla; family Physeteridae; genus Kogia; species Kogia breviceps. The sequence goes on from NC_081317.1 coordinate 73,133,560, forward strand.
GTGATAACAAAATGCTCTCTGGCAAAATCATGCAGTTCCTTCAATGTGGTTCTCCCCAAATTTCTTGGCACAGCTTCATGTACACACTGACTAGTGAGACAATCCGTTAAAAAGTTGAGCAAGATTCCTCTTGGGAGTGGGGTCAAGAGAAAAAAACTGGAGCCTAGGGGTTAAAAAAAATCAATCTTTCCCATCATGTATCTTCATTCCACAGAGCACAGAGAATTGGAGACCTCGCGTTCTGCTGTTGCAGATCATCAGACTGGTTTGTGCCAGTGATTCCAATATGGTGATGGTCTGATGACAGTGGGGAGGTACCTGCCTTGCCCTGTAAACAGGGCTGGTCGGGAGCTGAACTGACAGGTAATACTCAAAAGGTGAGTTAAAATAATCAGGAATACTTCAAATCCAGGAGGAGTGAGCAAAAGCACACATTCTCCTACCTCCTTTGGCTTTTTCATGATTGAAATAAATTACATATTTGCTCTCTGATAGGGACTTCCAGGTCAAACCTTTTCATTTCCAAGTTGTAACAGTAAGATTATTACATGTTTAAAAACATTACCCTGGTCACATTAGGTCCTCATAGTTCACAGAAAAGTGAATTTTTTAAATTGACAACACAGTTCTGTTATTTAGAGCATTACACCCCATTGCTAAGGATATGGCCATTTACTGCTGACCCTAAGTTGCAGAATGGGCCATTATATGTTCCCTACCATGGCTTATGGCACCTTGAAAACATTTCATTTTTAAAGTACAGACCATTAACCTAAGTGAGTATATAAACCTGAGAAGAAATTAATGCATCCACTTTGACCTCAGCAAACATCATTCTCACTGCAGCTATTCGTATTCTGGCTGCCATCCTTCCCATGTATGTTCAGCAGTTTCTAAACTCTAAGCCCATTATCAAACCCACAGTTCCTGAACTCTTCAGGTTATTCACTGTCAAGATGCAAATCCACTTACCAATTAGGGTTCTTCACCTTAAGCAGTACAGCCCTATCCTTGACCTACTTTTCACCTCTTTACTCTTATGTGTGTAATATAAGCCAAATGCAAGTGTGTATGCTTAGTACATACACAAACACAGCAGGAAATTAAAATGAAAAACTCAGAACACTCAGCTTACCATATAACAGTTAATAAAGCAGTCACTTTCTATAAATTGTGCACATAATATACAGAAGTGTTTGGCTTTCTGTTTTTTTTCAAGAAAATGGACGGTAACATTGAGACAATCCCTTTGTACAGTTAGTGATCTCTAAATAACGATTCCAACTCTTGTTTTTTTAATAAGGCAAAAAGATACAGAAATAGAGCTTTAAAAGTCAAACAGTACTATATGGCTTATGGCAAAAACTGAAGTCCTTTTCCCTACTCCTCCCCACCCGCTTTTAGCATTTCTTCTGGTATTTACTTCCACATCATAAATACCGTGTTTACACTGCCTCTCCTTGATTTTTCAATTGCAGACATTATTTCTTGGCTTCTACTATAAAAGACTAGGATTTACCTATTTTATACTATACCTTCCCTTATCCTCCCAATATTACCATTTTTGGATAATCAATATTCAGTGTTTGCATGCTGAGGACTATGCACGTGGTATTCCCTGAGACACATGCATAACATTATTGCATTTTGTGCCTGCATAACAATTGTTTTTAGTGAGGTAAATAGCTGCATTGTTTTTCCATTTGCTTAGTTTTCTGTATACTGATCAATAATTTATGCCAAACTCTCTGAGACAATCTAAGATTCCTCTCAGTACAAACATATTAGAAAATCTCAGATGGAGACAAGATGGAGTAAAAGGACTTGAGCTCACCTCTTCTTACAAAAACACCAAAACCACAACTAACTGCTGAACAAACATCAACAACAAAAAACCGCCCCTGGAACCTACCCTAAAAGATACTCTACATTCAAACACAAAGAAGACACAAGAAGACATTAGGAGGGGCGCAATCACAATAAAATCAAATCCCATACCCACCAGGTTGGTGACCCACAAACTGGGAAGTAATTATACCACAGAAGTTCTCCGACAAGAGTGAAAGTTCTGAGCCCCACGGCAGGCTCTCCAGCTGGGGGGCCTGGCAGTGAGAGGAGGAGCCCCCAGAGAATCTGGCTTTGAAGGCCAGTGGGGTTTGGTCACAGGAATTCCCCAGGACTGGGGGAAACAGAAACTCCACTCTTGGAGGGTGCACACAAGGTTTGGTGCATACCAGGACCCAGGGGAAAAAGCAGTGACCTCATAAGAGACTGGGTCAGACCTACCTGCTAGCACTGGAGGGCTTCCTGCAGAGGTGGGGTGCAGCTATGGCTCACCATGGGGACAGACACTGACGGCAATAGTTCTACTGAGTACTCATTGGCGTGAGCCCACCAGGAGGCCGCCATTTTCTCACCAAGACCTGGCCCCACACAGCAGGCTGTAGGCTCCAGTGCTGGGACACCTCAGGCCAAACAACCAACAGGGTGGGAACAGAGCCCCACGCATCAGCAGACAGGCTGCTTGAAGTCTTCCTAAGCACGCAGCTTCCTGCTAAACACACTGCTTGACAGAGCCCCGCCCCCAAAGGGACAGGACCCAGCTCCAACCACCAGTGGGCAGGAACCAGTTCCTCCCACCAGGAAGCCTGCACAGCCTCTTAGAACAGGGGGAAGATAGCAGAAGCAAGAAGAACTACAACCCTTCAGCCTGCATAACAGAAACCACAATCACAGAAAGACAAAATGAGACAGCAGAGGAATATATCCCAGATGAAGGAACAAGATAAAATCCCAGAAAGAGCAACTATATGAAGTGGAGGTAGGCAATCTATCTGAAAGATTTCAGAGTAATGACAGTAAAGATGATTGAAGATCTCGGAAAAAGAACAGAGGCACAGATATAAATGTTTAACAAAGACCTATGAAAACTAAAGAACAAACAAACAGTGATGAGCAATATAATAACTGAAATGAAAAATACACTAGAATAAATCAATAGCAGAATAACTGAGGCAGAAAAATGGGTAAGTGAGCTGGAAAACAGAATGGTGAAAATGACTGCCACAGAACAGAACAAAGAAAAAAATGAAAAGAAATGAGGACAGTCTAAGAGACCTCCGGGGACAACATAAATGCACCAATATTCATATTATAGGGGTCCCAGAAGGAAAAGAGAGAGAGAAAGACCTGAAAAAATATTTGAAGAGATAATAATTGAAAACTTCCCTAACATGGGAAAGGAAACAGTCACCCAAGTCCAGAAACTGCAAAGAGTCCCAGGCACGATAAATCCAAGGAGGAACACGCCGAGACAAACAGTAATCAAACTGACAAAAATCAAAGTCCAAAATATTAAAAGCAACAAGGGAAAAGCAACAAATAACATACAAGGGAACTCTCATAAAGTTATCAGCTGATTACTCAGCAGAAACTCTGCAGGCCAGAAGGGAGTGGTGTGATATATTTAAAGTGATGAAAGGGAAGAACCCAGAACCAAGAATACTTTACCCAGCAAGGCTCTCATTCAGATTTGATGAAGAAATAAAAAACTTTACAGACAAGCAAAAGCTAAGAGAATTCAGCACCACCAGATCAGCTTTGCAACAAATTCTAAAGGAACTTCTCTAGGCAGAAAAGAAAGGCCACAACTAGAAACAACAAAATTATGGATGGAAAACCTCACCACTAAAGGCAAATATAAAGGCAGGAAATCATTTGCACACAAATATGATATCAAAACTAGCAACTGTGAGAAAAGGAGAGCACAAATGCAGGATACTGGAAATGCATTTGAAATTAACAGGCCAGCAACTTAAAACAATCTTGTTTATATACAGACTGCTTTATCAAAACCTCATGGAATATCTACAATAGATACACACAAAAAGAAAAAGCAGTCCAAACACAACACTAAAGTTAGCCACCAAATCACAAGAAAATAGAAGAGGTAGGGAAGAAAAAAAAGACTTTCAAAAACAAATCCAAAACAATTAACAAAATGGCAGTAAGAACACTCGTATCGAGAAAATTACCTTAAACGTAAATAGATTAAATGCTCCAACCAGAAGATACAGACTGGCTCAATGGATACAAAAACAAGACCTGTGTATATGCTGTCTACAAGAGACCCACTTCAGATCTAGGGACGCATGCAGGCTGAAAGTGAGGGGATGGAAAAAGATATTCCATGCAAATGGAAATCAAAAGAAAGCTGGAGCAGCAATACTCATATCAGACAAAATAGACTTTAATAAAGACTGTCACAGAGACAAAGTAGAACACTAGATAATGATCAAGGGATCAATCCAAGAAGAAGATAAAACGATTGTAAATATATCTGCACCCAACACAGGAGCACCTCAGTATATAAGGCAAATACTAACAGACATAAAAGGAGAAATTGACAGTAACACAATAATAGTGGGGGACTTTAACACCCCGCTTTCATCCATGGACAGATCATTCAGACAGAAAATCAATAAAGAAACACAGACCTTAAATGACACATTAGACCACATGGACTTAACTGATATTTATACAGCATTCCATCCAAAAGCAGCAGAATACACATTCTTTTCAAGGGCACATGGAACATTCTCCAGGATAGATCACATCTTGGGCTCAAATCAAGCCTCAGTAAACTTAAAATTGAAATCATATCAAGCATCTTTTCTGACCACAATGCTATGAGATTAGAAATCAACTACAAGAAAAAAACTAAAAAACACAAACACGTGGAGGCTAAACAATATGCTACTAAACAACCAATGGATCACTGAGAAATCAAAGAGGAAATTAAAATATACCTTAACACAAGTGAAAATGAAAGCACGACAGTCCAAAACCTACAGGGTACAGCAAAAGCAGTTCTAAGAGAAGTTTACAGCAATATAATCTTACCTCAGGAAAAATGAAAAATCACAAACAACCTATCCTTACACCTAAAGCAACTAAAGAAGAACAAACAAAACCAAAAGTTAGTAGAAGGAAAGACATCATAAAGACCAGAGCAGAAATAAATGAAATAGAGAGGAAGAAAACAATAGTAAAGATCAATGACACTAGAAGTTGGTTCTTTGAAAAGATAAACAAAGTTGATAAACCTTTAGCCAGACTCATCAAGAAAAAAAGGGAGAGGGCTCAAATCAATAAAACTATAAATGAAAAGAAAAGGGGGTTACAACAGACATGACAGAAATGCAAAGGATCATAAGAGACTACTATAAGCAACTATAGGCCAATAAAATGGACAACCTAGAAGAAATGGACAAATTCTTAGAAAGATACAACCTTCCAAGACTGAACCAGGAAAAAACAGAAAATAGGAACAGACCAATTACAAGTACTGAAATTGACACTGATTAAAAAGAAAACTTCCAACACACAAAACTCCAGCCCCAGATGGCTGCATGCGCAAATTCTATCAAACATTTAGAGAAGAGTTAACATCTATCCTTCTGAAACTATTCCAAGATATTGCAAAGGAAGGAACACTGCCAAACTCATTCTATGAGGCCACCATCACCCTGATACTGAAACCAAAGATACCACACACAAAAAAGAAAAGTATAGGCCAATATCATGATGAACACAGATGCAAAAATCCTCAACAAAATACTAACAAACCAAATCCAGCAATACATTAAAAGGATCATACACCATGATAAAGTGGGATTTATCCCAGGGATGCAAGGGTTTTTCAATATCTGCAAATCAATCAGTGTGATGCACCACATCAACAAATTGAAGAATAAAAACCATATGATCATCTCAATAGATGCGTAAAAAATTTCTGACAAAATTTGACACCCATGTATGATAAAAACTCTCCAGAAAGTGGGCATAGAGGGAACTTAACATAATAAAGGCAATATATGAGAAACCTACAGCAAACATCATACTCAATGGTAAAAAGCTGAAAGCATTTCCTCTAAGATCAGGAACAAGACAAGGATGTCCACTCTTGCCACTTTTATTCAACATAATTTTGGAAGTCCCAGCCATGGCAATCAGAGAAGAAAAAGAAGTAAGAGGAATCCAAATCAGAAAAGAAGAAGTAAAACTGTCATTGTTTGCAGATGATATGATACTACTCATAGAAAATCCTAAAGATTCTACCAGAAAACTACTAGAGCTCATCAATGAATCTGGTAAAGTTGCAGGATACAAAATTAATACAGAAATCTGTTGCATTTCTATACACTAACTACAAAAGATGAGAAAGAGAAAGTAAAGAAACAATCCCATTTACCATCATGTCAAAAACAATAAAATACCTGGGAATAAACCTACCTGAGGATGCAAAAGACCTGTACTCCTAAAACTATTGATATAAGATGCTGATGAAAGAAATTGGAAATGACACAAACAGATGGAAAGATATACCATGTTCTTGTACTGGAAGAATCAATATTGTCAAAGTGACTATACTACTCAAGGCAGTCTACAGATTCAATGAAATCCCTATCAAATTACCAATGGCATTTTTCACAGAACTAGAACAAAAAAATCTTAAAAATTTGTATGGAAGAACAAAAGACCCCAAATAGCCAAAGCAATCTTCAGAGAAAAATGGAGCTGGAGGAATCAGGCACCGTGACTTCAGACTATACTACAAAGCTACAGTCATTAAAACAGTATGGTACTGGCACAAAGATAAATATAGATCAATGGAAAAGGACAGAAAGCCCAGGAATAAACCCACACACTTATAGTCAATTACTCTATGACAAAGGAGGCAAGAATATACAATGGAGAAAAGACAGTCTCTTCAATAAGTGGTGATGGGAAAACTGGACAGCTACATGTAAAAAAATAAAACTAGAACACTGTCTAACACCATACACAAAAATAAACTCAAAATGGATTAAAGACCTAAATGTAAGGCCAGATACTATAAAAACTCAAACAGAAACACAGGCAGAGCACTCTGACATAAATTGCAGCACTATCTTTTTTGATCCATCTCCTAGAGTTATGAAAATAAAAACAAAAATAAACAAATGGGACCTAATGAAACTTAAAAGCTTTTGAACAGCAAAGGAAACCATAAACAAAACAAAAAGACAACCCACAGAATGGGAGAAAATATTTGCAAATCATGTGACCAACAAGGGATTAATCTCCAAAATTTACAAACAGCTCATGTGGCTCAATATCAAAAAATACCAAACAACCCAATCAAAAAAAATGGGCAGAAGATCTAAATACATATTTCTCCAAAGAAGACATACAGATGGTCAAGAGGCACATGAAAAGATGCTCAACATTGCTTATTATTAGAGAAACGCAAATCAAAACTACAATGAGGTATCACCTCACACTGGTCAGAATGGTCATCATCAAAAAGTCTACAAACATAAATGCTGGAGAGGGTGTGGAGAAAAGGGAACCCTCCTACACTGTAGGTGAGACTGTAAATTGGTACAGCCTCTATGGAGAACAATATGGAGGTTCCTTAAAAAACTAAAAAAATAGAGCTACCATATGAACCAGCAATCCCACTCCTGGGCATATATATGATGAAAAACATGGCTGGAAAGGATATATGCACCCCAATGTTCACTGCAGCGCTATTTACAACAGCCAAGCCATGGGAGCAACCTAAATGTCCATCAACAGATGAATGGATAAAGAAGATGTAGTACATATATACAATGGAATACTACTCAGCCATTAAAAAGAATGAAATAATGCCATCTGCAGTGACATGGATGGTAAGTGAAGTAAGTCAAACAGAGAAAGACAAATATCGGATGATATCACTTATATGTGGAATCCAAACAAAAGACACAAATGAAATTATTTGCAAAACAGAAAAACTCACAGACTTAGTGAATGAATTTATGGTTACCGGGGGGAAGGGTGCAGGGGAGGTATAGATTAGGAGTTTGGGATTGACAGGTACCCACTGCCATATTCAAAATAGATAACGAACAAGGATCTACTCTCCAGCACAGGAACTCTGCTCAATGTTCTCTAAAAACCTAAATGGGAAAAGAATTTGAAAAAGAATAGATACATGTATATGTATAACTGAACCACTTTGCTGTACACCTGAAACTAACACAACATTGTTAATCAACTGTACTCCAATATAAAATAAAAAATTTAAAAAGTAGTATATCCTTCAAAGATAAAAAAGTTCTAGTTAAATATAGATTTTAAATATTTAAAAAAACATATTAGGAAATGTCTCATTTCTACTATTTCTGGACACCTCCTACCTGGAGCCCTCCCAGTTCTGGTCCACCCTGGACTGGCTGTTGCCTTGTCCTGCTACATGGTTGTCATCTCCTCCCCTATCACCCTGGGCATTGCTTTGCCTGTTTCCCCTGTTAGATTCTGTTTCCCGGATCTCATCTTCTTTCTTGAGCTTGATTTACACTCCCATTTTGGGGAAGCAATCCTTTAGTAGCTTCCTGAAAAAAGGTGCTTGGAAGGTAAATTTTATGGGACTCTGCGTAACTGAAAACATCTTTATTCCACCTTCACACTTAATTGGAAATTAGACTGGGTGTAGGCCTCCCAGTTTCCAGTGTTGCTTTTGAGGAGTCCATCACCATTTTGATTCCTGATCATTTGTAACCTGTTTTTACCTGTCTGAAAGCACGGAGGATGTTCTCTTTCTACCTTCTGTTCTGAAATTTCTGTGGATCTTTTTAATTTCATTGTTCTAGGCACCCAAGGGAAATCTTTATTTATTATTATTATTATTTTTTGCGGTACGCGGGCCTCTCACCGTTGTGGCCTCTCCCGTTGTGGAGCACAGGCTCTGGATGCACATGGCTCACGGACCCAGCCGCTCCGTGGCATGTGGGATCCTTCTGGACTGGGGCACAAACCCATGTCCCCTGCATCGGCAGGCAGACTTCCAACCACTGCGCCACCAGGGAAGCCCTCCAAGGGAATCTTTTAATCAGGAAACTCTCATGTCCTTTGCTACTAGGAAACAGTCTTTCACAATTTCTCAATTTTATCTATGTTCCAACTTCTTTCCATCCATTGCCTTAATTATTCTACTTTCTTGAAGATTTCCTCTACTTTGTCTTCTAACCTTCCTACTAAAGGATTTTAAAAAATTTCTGCTGCCATTTTTTAATTAAAAAATTTTGGAATGTTCTCTTTTTATTTTTTTAATTTTTTATTATTATTATTATTTTTTTTGCGGTATGCGGGCCTCTCACTGTTGTGGCCTCTCCCGTGGCGGAGCACAGGCTCTGGACGCGCAGGCCTAGTGGCCATGGCTCACGGGCTTAGTTGCTCCGCGGCATGTGGGATCTTCCCGGACCAGGGCACGAACCCGTGTGCCCTGCATCGGCAGGCGGATTCTCAACCACTGCGCCACCAGGGAAGCCCTGGAATGTTCTCTTTTTAAAATGGCATCCTATTCTAATTTAGTGGTTCGCCTATCTTCTCCTACCCTTCTGAGGATATTGATGAGTGTTTTATAGTTTTTTCCTGCTCTGAGTACTGCCTTTATTTCTCCAAGTTCCTTTTGCATTTGCTTTTTTTGTGTCTCTGTCTTTCACGTTAAGAGATATTCATCAAATATCCAGAGATCCTTGGATATCCACTCATATTTAACAGTGGGTCCCCAAAAGCCTGTTGGAAGATCCATGAGCAGCAGTAACCTTCATTGCGTGGTGATCAGGCAGGGAACCAGATTTTATGCTGGAAAAGCCCAAACATGAGTAACTGTAGGTACCTACTCTTGGGTCTTTCTGTTTCCTCAGAGAGGAATATTCTAATCTCCGGCTGGGGCTGGGGGCTGGGAGGGGGTAGGTTCTACACCTGATGGCTAAGAATTCCAAAGCTTTCTCAGAGTCTCACTGCTTAGTGGGTCCTGTGTTCCATAAGGCACCCCTTATCCCCTTTTTCAGCTGTGGCTACTGTCCCCAGTTCCAGCACTTCTCTGGTTCACCCTCTCTTTACAGTAAACCTCCCACCTTCTGTGGGGGGTGGAGGAGAAGTGGAAACTTGGTGGCATGGGCTGGAGAAGGGATTTGGAGTCTAATTTCTCCTGTGACACACCTTCAAACAATCCTCTTTTCTTTTTCAGCCATACTCCTGCCATCGGAGGTATCTGGTGTCTCAAATTCCTTAGCCTTTCTTGGGGGTCCACGGCACAAATCCTCACAGACACTTCGCAGAAGAGGGAACACGGAAACCTCATCAGTGTATGAGTGAGAATCGATCAGGCTGTGCTGTTGGCAACAAACCACCCCAAATCCCCAAGGCTTAAAACAACAAAGGTTGCTTCCTCTCTCAAACTGCATGTCCACAGGGGCAGGAGAGAGCCCGGCTCATCACGGTCACTTGGGACCCATACGGACAGAGGCTCTGCCATCCTGTGATACCGCCATCTTAACCTGAGGCTTCAGGGGAAGAAGGTGCTCTGAGCTGCTCCTGCCTAGAAGCAACATCACATTTCACTGCTCCCATTTCACTGGCCTTATCTTGCTCCTAGGGGATGAGGAGGTACAGTGCAGTCATCCCTGGGCTTGAAAGCAGAGGGCATGCTGGTGGGAATGTAAATTGATACAGCCGCTATGGAGAACAGTATGGAGGTTCCTTAAAAAACTACAAATAGAACTACCATACGACCCAGCAATCCCACTACTGGGCATATACCCTGAGAAAACCATAATTCAGAAAGACTCATGTACCAAAATGTTCATTGCAGCTCTATTTACAATAGCCAGGACATGGAAGCAACCTAAGTGTCCATCAACAGATGAATGGATAAAGAAGATGTGGCACATATATACAATGGAATATTACTCAGCCATAAAAAGAAATGAAACTGAGTTATTTATAATGAGGTGGATGGACCTGGAGTCTGTCATACAGAGTGAAGTAAGTCAGAAGGAGAAAAACAAATACCGTATGCTAACACATATATATGGACTCTAAGGGGAAAAAATGTCATGAAGAGATTAGTGGTAGGACGGGAATAAAACACAGACTTACTCGAGCATGGACTTGAGGATATGGGGAGGGGGAAGGGTGGGCTGAGACGAAGTGAGAGAGTGGCAGGGACATATACACACTATCAAATGTAAATTAGATAGCTAGTGGGAAGCTGCTGCATAGCACAGGGAGATCACCTCTGTACTTTGTGACCACCTAGAGGGGTGGGATAGGGAGGGTGGGAGAGAGGGTGATGCAAGAGGGAAGAGATATGGGAACATATGTATATGTATAACTGATTCACTTTGTTGTAAAGGAAAAACTAACACACTATTGTAAAACAATTATACTCCAATAAAGATGTTAAAAAAAATAAAAAAATAAAAAAATAAATTAAATAAAATAAAATGATTTCAATATTTAAAAAAAAAAAAGAAAGCAGAGGGCAACTGGCAATATGGGGGAGGGGCACTAATGTCTACCACAGCCAGTCACCACTATGGTGTTCCAAAATTTTGTTGTTCTCATCTGCTGCTGTTTCCTCTGTCTCCTGGTGATTGTGGCTCTATGTATTTTTATTATTTTACTGTCATTTTAGTGTAGCTCTTTTTTTCAAATTTTGTTTTATTTATTTATTTTTTAAACAGCAGGTTCTTATTAGTTATCTATTTTATACATACAAGTGTATGTATGTTTAGTGTAGCTTTAAGAGGGAGCAGTGATAAAGACCAATTCAAACTGTACAACACACCACTCCAAGTAGCCAAAACCCTCCCATTACGCTGTGTGCTTGCTCCCATCCATCTCCGATTCCACCCTCGCTCTGTTCTCTACTCAGAGTGAGTTTGTTGCCTAAAGAGAGACAGGTAGGCTGCGGAACTTTTCAGAACTAGTCATTCATTAACAATACTTTTCAAGAAGGGGGCTGGGTGGTAGCTTTCAAACATATATCTAGAAAAGAGCCTTTACTAGAAGCAAAGCATTTATAAATACTTTTTTTCAGAAAACATTTCTATTCACTCACTGCTGAGCATCTAGTCTACGTTCAATAAGTCCTTGCTAATGAGCAATCCTATTTTCGCATTCTGTAGGATTCACTTGCAAACAGATGCCAGTTTCCTCCAAGTATGAGAAAAATGCTAAAGTTCCGAGTGAATTAACAGTAGTGTTTAGAGTAGATTTAGCTATCAGCAGATATCTCTGGCAAGTAGTAGTACAGGTGGTTTTTATTACCATCTATTTGCATCACTGTCGTTTCTGATGTTGCTATTTTGAGAACGCGCTGCTTCTGTAACAAGAATTCCAGGGCCCCTTTTCCAGGCCAGTTGACCAAAACTACAGTGGGAGAGCCCCTTCCATGAAAACACACCTGTGGTTTAGGTCTAGGTCTCTAATTAGCTAGGTCTCTAATCCATAGAGCTAACATGGGCAAACTACCCAGATGATATTTGTCCTTTAAATCAGTGGTTCTTAATTTTTTACACATTCAAGAATCACAGGGAGAATTTACAAAACAGAAACAAACAAGGAAAACAAACCCAGTGAACAAAACCCCAGATCACTGGACCCCATCTTAGGTATTCTGGTTTGGAAAAGAAAGGTAGTAATTTGTTTTTTTGTTTTTTTTGTGTGTGTGGTATGCGGGCCTCTCACTGTTGTGGCCTCTCCCGCTGCGGAGCACAGGCTCCAGACGTGCAGGCTCAGCGGCCATGGCTCACGGGCCCAGCCGCTCCGCGGCACGTGGGATCCTCCCGGACCGGGGCACGAACTCGTGTCCCCTGCATCGGCAGGCAGACTCTCAATCACTGCGCCACCAGGGAAGCCCAGTAATTTGTATTTTTAACAAGTACCTTCCAGAAAGACTTCAGGCCACATGGCTTTTAATAGTGCTTTTCCATTTTCTACAACAGTATACATGGAATGAGCATTCAGTAAATACTTTTTGATGCTGAGGCAGAAATCCACAGAATGTATGTATTTCCCCCCATGATACCATCAAAGAGGTAGCAAACGAAGGTCTTTCCTATAAATGTTGCATGACAGATGAACTGCAACCCACAAATTCAAATGGCTTAAAGACAACTGGCAGAATATTTTAAAGCACAGGTTTTGGGGTTTGCTTTGTATTAACTATTCATAACCCAGAAAGCCCTACTAACCAATTTCTTAGTGTCAAGGTGAATTTCTGACTGGATGGGTTTCTAAAGCATAACCCAATATTCTGGAATCAATTCTACCTCCTGAATGAAACATCTTGCAAGAGGGTTAAGCTGTTTTCCTAGTTCAAATGGATAAAAGCAAGCCCCCAGCCCTAGTGGAGGCTGGGTGATGGGTTCATCATGAGGCTGCAGGGACCAGGTGGTTAAGCTAGTAGTTTCATGGAGCTGGTGCAGGTGAGAGAGCTGAAGGAAGAGGCCAGCATCTGGTCCAAACACTCCTGCATCTTTTTCTCGGATGGCTTTCCAAGTTTCTAAAAAGGTTGTAGAACCCGGCCTCTTGACAGCTCCCTACTTTTAAAAACCTGCTCCATTTCCACTACATTTGCAAAATACTTGCTGCACTCCATCCCTCCCAGCCAGAAGGAACCTGGAGACAGCGGGAGATCACCGACAATTCTGCACGTGAGCGCACCTATTTTTAACTGTTTGACTGTGAAGCCTGGAAAGCAGACGGAGACACCAAGCATATTAAACTAACTGACCCAATGCCGCCCCCTGGCTGGGAGGACGCAGATCCCTTCCCAAACCATTTCCAACCTTGCCTTAAAGGTGCCCGAGATTTAATCAGCTAACAGCCAATACTGACTGTTACTAAAAGAGCAGGCGAATGATACCTTTCTGACCTGCCCAGCCCTTCACCTATTTAAGTAAAATGAACAAACAGCTTCCAATAACTGTTTCTCACTCCAAAAGATATACCGAGAAATAGGCTGGTGCAATCATAAAATGTAGAATTAAATGAAACCGAATTTAACCACTTGACCCTTCTTTTACTCCAAGCTCGCATTTTAAATGAAAGTGCTTAAAAAATTATTCAAGAGAATGGAAAAGTGAGAGTCAGAGGAGAAAGAGAATCTTTAGAGCCAGGTAGTGGGGGTAAAGGTTAGCCTTCTTGATTTACTTTGAATAGACTGTGACACTCAAGCTTGCCGAGTTATCAAATTTCTTAGGTATTTCAAAAACGGAAAATAAAATGCAGACAGGGCAGCAAGAACTTTCTGTAGCTCTTCACAAGAAAGTATATTTCAGTTAAAAAAACATGTCTTTTGTGAGGTGAGAAGGACACTCTGGTACCACCAGAGATTAAAACTAAGCCCTTCCTGAAACTCACAGTGAAAAAACTGCAGACACCCCAGAAAGAGCGCAGAAGGATTTCCTTCAAAGAGGCCACACTATCCATCCCAAACTCTTAAGGGGTTGCTTTAAGGCAGTGGTTCTCAAATTGTGGTCCTGGGACCAGCAGCATTAACATCACCTGGGAACTTATTAGTGACAACGTTGAGTTTCACCTGAGCCCTGAGATCCTGGAAAACAGCAAAGGTTAAGGGCTCTCCTCCCCTCATTTTGTGTTCTGGAAATGGCTTAGGCAAAGAACCTACCTTCCCACTAGACTTGAGTAGCTCACAGGTGCCCCCTTGTTTACCTATGACAAGGCCAGACACAGACCCTCCAAATTTACATTCTTTGCCTGACAAATGGTTAATTGAACTGCTGATTAATCAAGACAAAATGCTTATTAACCAGCCTTGGATTAAGCTCCTCGCCTTCTTCCAGGTCCCTGAACTTTGGCCAGCTTACCACCCCTACTCAAGGGCTCCTCCTGGGAATAGGCTGGTGTCAGGTTAAAACACTCTCTCATGGGCAATGCGCTCAAGCCATGCTTCATCCCACTTCCTCACACCTTGTTCTTCCAAGCCTTGTTTACTCCTCCCTCCAAAAGAACACCCTCTGTGCCTAACTCTAGAGACGCTTGCAGATCTTACAGAGGTTCTGCTACTGCAACAGTCCCCCTTCCCCTGTTACAATAGGACCTTTCCCCTCTGCAATAATCCTTTCCGATAAAGTCTCTCCTTACTCAATCCAGACTTGTTTTTCATTTGACATTAGAAACACAAATTCTCAGGCCCCGCCCCATACCTTCCAAGTGGGAAACTAAGGGATGGGAAGCGGTGCGCCTGGAAATCAATTTCTGAACAAGTGCTCCAGGCACAGTTTGAGAACCACTGATTTACGGCAACCTCGGCAACCGCTCAACACTTAACTCCCTCCCACCTGTGTTGCACTCAGGCGCGCTTAAGCACAAGCTGTTTCTGAGCATCCCCACAGATCCTTTCTCTCATCAAGTCATTTCCCAACGACAAACTAGGCCACCGAGCGCCCGTCTCCCCTCCTGGCCGCGCGTGGAGCTGAGTGGGCCTGAACCCGCACACACTTACATCTCCATCCACCGGCCTCTGGTCGTCACAATCCCTGGTGGGACTAATGTCCTGGCGCATGACCCAGATGGGCTCTTTGGGCTCGTCGGGGGTATAAGGCGAACGTATGGTCCTGGTTTTCACCTCCTCGATGGCCTCCTTGATGTCCTTGATGGCCAGCGAGATGGCATCCCTCTTCTCCTTGCTGTACCGCTGCACCGCCTCGCCGCCAGCCGCCCTCTGCTGCCCCACTGGCGCCTGCAGCCCGGGGCTGTCCGGGCGGCCCCCGCCCGGGGTGGGGGCGCGCTCCAGGTCCTGCTCGGCCTCGGGCATGTCCTCGGCCGCCTTATCGAGGCTCTGCGAGCTCATGCTCTGCTTGACCTCGGCCACGATCTGGTCGATGTCCTCTTCCTGCTCGTAGCTGTCCATGCGCGGGTAGGGCGCGAACTCGGCCTCCTTCTCGGGGCTGTCGGACTCGCCGTCGGAGCGCTCGTCATAGTGGTGCAGCCGCGCGCCCAGGGCCTCCTGGCGGTAGGCGGCCGCCTCGTCTCGCTCCTGCTCGTACAGCCGCAAGCCGTCGCGCGCGTCCAGCTCGGGTGCGTCCCCGATTTCCTCGTACACGTGCTCCTGGAGGCCCCCGTAGTCTGCGTAGGGCTCGGCATAGGGCTCGTCCTCTCCGCGGTGGAAGAGCCGGTGCGTGTAGACGTAGCCCGAGTAGGCAGCGTTCATGGCCTCCTCGTGCTCCAGCGAGTGGAAGTGCAAGTGGTTGGGCAGCGTGCGGCGGTGCGTGGCCTCGGCGTGCTCGGCCTCCGCCTGCTCCGTGTACTCCTCGGCCTCGGGCCGGTACTGCACTGCGTACGCGCTCTCGTCCTCGGGGTCCTGCGCGCGCTCGGCGTCGTAGCCGTCGCGCGCTGCGGCGATCACGTCGCCCTCGGCCGTGTCCGTGTGGTTGTGGAAGCCGCTCTCCGTGCTGGCGGAGCGCGCCAGGCACTCCCCGCGCTCCTCCTCCTCCTGCTGCTGCGGCCCGGGCTGGGCGCGGAGGTCCTCGACGGCACGGCCGCGCGGGGGGCGGCCCGCATAGTGCTGCTGCTGCTCGTCCTCCACCTCCGGGTGCTCCAGGTCGGCCTCCACCGACTCGTTCACCTCCCCGCCTGCCGCCTCATCCGTCACCTCCACCTCCGCGGTCCCCTCCAAGTGGTTCATGGTGGGCGTCGGGGACGGCTGGGAGCGAGGCTGGGCCGGCTCACTGCGCTCTCATTCTGCTCCCCCCGGCTGCAAAAACAAGAAAGGGGAGGGGCTATTACGTGGGTCAGACTGTAGTCAGGAGCTGAGTACCGAGATACCATAAAAACAGCTGTTATTGATCCCATCTGAAGCTCGGTCAGTTAAAAAGTGATTGCAAATTTAAGCTCAGTGTGAGAGCACATAGTTCATCTTCTTCGTAGCACGTGTCGTAATTTGTAATTACATATCTCCTTGTGTAATTGCTTACTGGCTTTCTCCCTTCCCCACCCCTCAGACTGAGAGCCTCTTGAGCTTTTAGTTCCCCACCATGCTTACTATTCAGGTTCTGTTTCTGATGCATATGAATTGAGAGTACTACCAGATTGAATGAGGCAATTGACACATTGTCCATCTGCTAAGGGATAAATCTAAGTTATACTAGAAACGATTTTTAAAATAAGTTTCAAGGGAAAAAAATAATCTTGGAATGTTTTGAATCCGTTGCTGTCAATACAAATTCGCAGCTATTCTGAGGGAGGCTATCAACCATCAGTGGGTTCTCGTCCTGGCATTGCTGGCTCTGTTGCCTCTGGTTAAGTGGTTCAATTTTCCGGACCTCCACCATGAGACTGGACTCATTTCCTACAGCAGGATGTTAACAGCTATTACCTAGACAAGAAAAGACTCCGTGGTCAAATAAGTCTGGGAAATGCTGACTTCGAGCTGACTTTTCATTGTGAATTTTCAAGGGGAGGAAGATACAGGATGCTTGGTTTACAAACTTGTTTGACTGGGAAACACTTTTGCTACAGGCCAGTGTTCTGACAAATGCACTTAAAGAAACACAGACTAGCTAATTTCGAATACTCACTTCCCTCAGACACCCTGCATCTAAAATTCTTTGATTCTATAAATTAGCATTATAGCTGATATTGGATAACACGCTTATTTCTTTAAAATATGGCTAGGTCTCTTTCCCTATTTTCAGAGGGACTTGCAGCTAGAGAGACAGCTTTGGTTTCAACCTTTCAATTCTTATCACAAAATAGCTTTATAGCATAATCTGTGTACAGTGTACGGAAATAAACACAAAGGATGTAAAGAAAAGCAAAAATAGGCAGGATCCCTATGATTTCAAGACATTTATGGTAAATAGGTTCAACATGTGTAAACTTTTAGGGACTTCCCTGGTGGTCCAGTGGGTAAGACTCCGAGCTCCCAAGGCAGAGGGCCCGGTTTTGATCCCTGGTCAGGGAACTAGATCCCACATGCATGCCACAACTAAGGAGCCCACATGCCACAACTAAAAAGATCTCACATGCTGCAACTAAAGAGCCCATGTGCCGCAACTAAGACTCGACACGGCCTAAATAAATAATTTTTTTTTAATGTGTAAACTTTTCTCATAGTGTTCTTTTGGAGAGCTCGTCTTACAAATGGACAAAAGTGGAAAGTGAACTCTTTAATGTAATAGCAGAAAGCTCCAGGAGGACCAGGAACATCTGATGGACTCTCTAATGTTTTGATGCATTATATTCTACTCAACTCCCACCACAATGAAAGCAATTTCCTTCAGGCACTATGACAGTCCCGGTAGTAAAGGAGGCCATTTTGGAGCTACCAAGTTCATCTTAAAGCAGAAGTATCATCTTTCTCCCATTCTTTGATGGATCCACCACTGACTCATACTCACTAGAAAACAATTGTGGTTTAGCAGAGATGATCAATCCTTATCACTTCCTTCCTTGATAAGAGTCCCACTTCATACAAATTAGACCCTGTCTTCTTTGAAAAACTGTTGCCTTCTCTCATTTAACCCCTGAGAACAGTGACTGTGAACTAGGTATAAGAAAGTTTTCCAAGTACGAGTCTCCATTCAGACCAGATGGATGGTTAATGCACTGAAAAGAAGAGGCAAATGCTGGTACTGAGGGCCCCCAGGTTAGGTGGTCTCCAGTGGATCATGCAAAATACAAAACAAATATTCAATTCAATTGAATTGAATTCAATGAATTCAATTCAAATATTCAATTCAATTCAATTCAATTCAATACAAAACAAATAATCAATTCTTTGTGCTGAGCACAAAGAAAGCATTCACAGGGAGGGATACCAAACATGCCAGATACTTCCCTGGGTACTGTTGCCTTGCAGTGTGTCAGCTGTGTGTGGTTAGTGTTAGCAATGCAACAACCACCATCCAAAACACCTGAACAAGCCAAGAATTCATGATAACCATGTGCAGAACTGATCAAAACACTGTCTTCAGTGAAAATGGCACTTTCTCTTTTCACTTTGAGGAAAATCTATCGATATATGCATCAGAAAGAGATTTTAGTTTATTCTGGGTTAAAATTATATTTGACCAGCAAATGGTGCCATCTCATAGAGCACTGATCCAAAGGAAATGAGATTTCCATGCATGTCCATACACTGAGTTATGGTAAAGAAAGTTACAAGAAACCACTACTTTAGGGAAAAATACTGTCAAAATAATGCAGTTTTGCTACAGTGGAGCTTTCTATTCCCTGGGTGCATTGCCCTTATACCCCCTCCCCTGGCCTCAGGGGAGTATTCCCGCACGCACGGAGTATTTCTATTTCACTCACCACTGTGGTTTCAAGAATATAGTTTGGGTTGTGGTGTTTGCGGCATGTTAATTAATAACATACATCGATTTGAGGGATTTCTCTAGGACAAAGGCAACTACCAACTTTTAAAGGTGGAGCTGACGTTGGTGGTCGGGTCCATCGGCAGCACACGAGAGGACGGTTCCCTGTACCCTGGCAACTTTGGGGGTGATATTTATTTAAAAACCCCACTGAGGCTGTTTTGAAAGAATCCAAGGTTATTGTGGGTATAGAGATTGGTACCACCTTTTTGAAAAGCAATTTGGCAAGATGAATTAAAATCTTTAAAAGGTAATATACCTTTGCCCCAGTAACTCTACTTATAGAAATCTGAAAGGAAAAACTCAGATGTGGACAAAGATGTTTTTCACGGTATTTGCTTAAAAAGTAAAGATTATAAACACTAACTAGTAAGCGCTAACATTAAGTACAAATAAGTACAGTGCTAATAAGCGTGTTAGCATCATATTGCAGTTCAGGAAGGTGTGGGGCTTTTCTGGCTGGGTAGCTCCACCTGGAGTTCCCACAGCACTCAATCTCAACCTGCCACCCTAACTGCTTTCCCTATCCTCGGCATATTTTTCACCTAACTTTTCTTTGGTGAATCTGTCTCATCTTCCCCAAAGCAAGTTCATACCTAAGGAATGTCTATTACGTGCCAGCCTCCAGGCAACGTTTTGGGCATAGAGGCAGAGCAGTGGCCAAGCCAGACAGGCTGCTCTGTTCTCAGGAAGCCACCATTCTAGCTCATGGGGCTGGAGAGAAAGGAGAGGGGAAGAGACAATAATTATGTTAATAAACAAATAAAATAACATCAGGGAACAAAAAGTCTTATGAAGAAAATGAAACAGGGTAATGGCAGAGAAAGTGACCAAGGAGAGAGGGCCTCCTGTAGTGGCCAGAGGAGGTGATATGGGCACTGAGGTCTGAATGATAAAGAAAGAGGCAGCCAACTAAAGATCTGAGGGCAGGGCCTTGAGTTGAGAAAGGACTTGCTGTGTTCAAAGACAGAAATAATGTTTGTGAACTGAGTAAGGGACGACGTGGTAGAAGATGAGGATGGAAAGTTGGGAAGGGGCTAGCAGGGCAGGGCCTGGTAAAGAGTTATTTCAAGTGCACTAGCATGCTACTGGGAGGGTTTAAGCAGGGGAGTAATAAAGCCTGATTAAACCCTCCCATCATCCTCACTGCACCCTATCTATCTATCTATCTATCTATCTATCTATCTATCTATCTATTTATCATATTATGGCACCTGTCATTCTGAGTAGCAATTCTTTATAAATATGAAGTCCTTGAGAAAAGATGACATGTCATTTATCTTTGATTCCCCAGTGCCAAGTACAGAGGGAACATAGTAGGTAGTCAGTAAATTCTCAGTGATTAGAAAGAAAATAATTATCCTTCCACTTCCCAATATCAGGGGCCTTCTGGACATTGGCATGCCCAGCCTTTGGAGAACTCATTTCTTTTTTCCACCTTGAATCTTTACTGCCCTCATCTGCCCCTGTGAACTTCTCCACCTTCTTCTGATGCTTTAAATGCCCAAAGAACTCCAGTGATTCAACCTCTGCCTATATTTGAGGGCGCTGATCCAGCTGGCATTTATTGGATATGTACCAGGTACTGTGCGAGGCAAGGGGGATGCAAGTTTCTAAACCATGATCCCAGCCTACAAGGGCAGACAGCTTTGGCGATTATAATACTTGGTGATGAATGCAAAACAGAAATAGGTTCCAGCTACAAAAAGAAGCTAGAGTTGGGCTTCCCTGGTGGCGCAGTGGTTGACAGTCCGCCTGCCGATGCAGGGGACACGGGTTCGTGCCCCGGTCCGGGGGGATCCCACATGCCGCGGAGTGGCTGGGCCCGTGAGCCTTGTACGCTGAGCCTGTGCGTCTGGAGCCTGTGCTCCGCAACGGGAGAGGCCACAACAGTGAGAGGCCCGCGTACCACAAAAAAAAAATCAAAAAAAATAAAAAAGAAGCTAGAGTTAAAACAACAACTGCATCACCTTTGTGAATCATGTGAGTGCTACTGTTCTTATAGGTTCTGGATTTCATAGCTCGTAAGCATCCTAGGAACTGAGGCCTAGGAGAGGAGTGCCATCATCCAGCCAATGTTCTTGCTTATGACCCATGTGCTCCCGGAGGCTGGGAGAGTAGAAGGGAGGAGTTACAGCTGAAGAAAATCTCTCCCCTTCTACAAAAAGGCTAGATGACCTGGAAGACACAGGCAAGAGAGTCTCCTCTGCAGCAGCAGCCATACAACGTGAAAAGGAGGTGTTACGGCATCTTGGATGCAGAAGTAAGGGTATCCAGGTTGTGGTGGAGCACAGGTGGCTTTCTGGCTCTTGGTTCTGGAATGTTCCACAGCTGAGTTGGAAAAAGTGAACAAAGGGAGGGAACTCCACTGCAGTGCACCATTTAGAAATAAAATATTTCACGATTCAGCAATTGAATCCAGGTAGCTCATAATGTTAGCTGAGGCTCCTGTTGGTTTGGCATGAATAGAAGGGGAGGCTATAATTACTTTGGTTGATCTGTCCTTAAGTAGTTGTTAATAAAAATTTGCAATAGACTGTTTCTTTTAACACATTCAGAAGTAGTTTTAGAAGGGCCTGACTGAAGACAAAATGAAATGTAAAAAAGAGAAAAAGAATGGTACCAGATTATTAACCTGGAGAGTATTGTGTGAGTATGGGGAGGGGGTGGGGTAGTAATGCAGGTGTAGGGAAAACACATGAAGGGGAGAGGAGAGAAGTGGGAAAAGAAGAAAGTATGTACTAGCAATTCTCTCCTCTGAGAAAACTAGAATGAACAATATGATTCCATTTATATAAGTTTTTATATTTTTGCATATATTTAAAGTAGTACAACTACCTCCTGTGGACTTAATGAATGTTGCTTGTCTTGCCCTGCTGGAGTTGGAAGGGAAGTCCTATTTCTTGGGACTGCAGCCTATCCTCATCCACCTGCGCACATACTGTTCCAGTCAACATGACATCTGCCACCAAGCCATTGGAGGGGCGGTCTATGACACTGAGACTATTAATTTCCATAACAAAAGCTGTGGTTGCCAAACAAGATTATGCCCTGCGTGTAGAGGGCATGCAAACGTGCGTGCGCGCACACACACACACACGCGCGCACGTGCGCGCAATCTGCATAGGCTGGGAGATTAATGGTTCTCATTAAAAAAAAAAAATGACAGAATAGGAATACCCAGGTATTCTTATCTACCTTCCCTAGCCTATAAATGTTTCCCTTCCATGAGTTAGATCAATCACAAAACATCTACTAGGGAATCCAAAGGACATCAAGGCTCCTACTCAAATCATCAGCTCTTCTAAACACAATGCATCTATTTATAAGAGTAACATATAAAAGAAATAAAAAATACAAGAGTTTATTAAAGCTTAATCTCCTTTGAATCATTTGTAAATTAAATTTAATGATACTGGGAGCTAAGATGGATAGAGAACACACATTTCACCTTCCTAAAATCATTATCAGTTTAAATAGGCTTACATGGTCAGTAAAGGCCTCCTCACACAGAGTTATCTTGCCTCAGCAAACTATCATTTTGTTTTCTCTGATATCCTTATGCCTGAAATTGTGAAGCATGGCTTGGCAGATAGTATTGGTAATGGTTTCAGAGTGAGTTGGGTACCAGATGTTAACCAGACTGAGGTCTCTGGTTGGACCTCAGGACTGTGTCCTTGACCCCGTCCAGCTTTGATGAAGACATGGGGGCTGGACATCTTGTTTCCCTCTTCAGATCCACTCTGCACCTTCCCCACCCTGCCTGTGCCCTGCAAGGCTGGCCCCTTTGGGCTGCATCAACAGCTCCCTGTTGCTCTGGCTTCTGTTTGGGTTTGGCCAGTGGAAAGCTCTGGTGGATCTGTCCCTTGATCCAGTGATCTGTGGACAGACTGACCCAATGTTGGCTGCCTCACCACCTTGGATCCCCTATTTTCTGGATCAAGAATGCCAACAGCTTGTCTGGATGGCCACTTGTTGTTGATCCTTTAGAGATAGTGGACTGCCTGCTGGACTACACTTTTCTCCATACTGCAGCTGGATTTGCCTTCTAGCACCTGCCCAACACAGGTTGGTGGGTCCTGGTCCTTTTCAACTAGCCACGGTAGACTCTTTATTTGCATGTTTCAAGGCCACTGCCATTGCTCAAAACACTTTGGCCACTCCTTTATGGGAACAGCTTTCGAAGTTAATTTATGGACTTTGAACTTACCAGCAAATTGTTCTCAATATTCTATTCTCATATTTAGTCATATTTGACTTTTGACTCCAAAGGATTATCCCCTACCTTATTTACAAGAGTTGGCTATAAATGGTGCTTATTAGTTTTCAAATACCAGATTTATCCCTAAGGGATCATCCTGTCATTCACTATCCTTAATGAGGTATTGTAGTAGTGTGGGGAACAGGTGTGGGTGACATACTGCCTGAATTTGCATCGTGGTTTCATCACTTACTAGCTCTTTGACTCTGAATAATTTAATCACAGAAAATATTCCAATTCTACCATCTCTGAAGTGGGCAGAGTAATATTGGGTTGGCCAAAAAGTTTGTTCGGGTTTTTCCATAACATCTTACGAAAAACCCAAACGAACTTTTTGGTCAATCCAATAGTACTTACATCACATGGTTACTGGATGATACAAGTTAATAGATATACTACAAGTTAATATTTTATATATATGTATAAAACTTAGAATCATGTCTGATACGTTTTAAGGGCTATTTAACATTCATTAGTGCATTTTCTGCACACACCATAGTTCGTATTTAACAGATCAATATACTGTTTTTAAAAAGCAAAAAAAAAAAGTTAATATAAATGACTAGAGCACATGGTACATTTATTATTACCCTGTCCTAAATAAGGCTATGTAGAGGTGGAAAACAAGCAGTTAAGCTACTTTTTTTTTTTTTCTTTGCGGTACGCGCGCCTCTCACTGCTGTGAACTCTCCCGTTGCGGAGCACAGGCTCCAGACGCGCAGGCTCAGCGGCCATGGCTCACGGGCCCAGCCGCTCCACGGCATGTGGGATCCTCCCGGACCGGGGCATGAACCCGTGTCCCCTGCATTGGCAGGCGGACTCTCAACCAGTGCGCCACCAGGGGAGCCCAGTTAAGCTACTTTTAATCCATTTTGAAGTAAGGTCGGGTATAAATAAATCCATCAAATAATCACAAACCCTGTACTACGTGTAGGCCAGTAATATATGTGGTGTTTTACATACTGTATTTCTAACCCTCACAACAGTCCCAGTGGAAATTATTATCCCCAATTGCTAATTTTGAAGCAGAAGCTAAGACAGCTTAAATAACTTGTCCAAGGTCACTCAGAGCCAAAAGGAGTGGAAGTGGATCCCTCTGGCTTTTGCTGTTCTTCCTATTACATTTCACTGTGCCCAGAAAGTGATGCAATTCATTTTTTAAACAAACATCTAAATTGGTGTAATCCGTTTTAGAATAGTCACCTTGGCAGACTCTATACTTACATGTTCCAAGGGTACTGTCTTTGCTCAAAATACTTTGGCCACTCCTTTATTGGAACTGATTTCAAAGTTAATTTGAGGTATTTGAAGCTACTAGCAAACCGTTTTCAATATTCTATAGTCATATTTGATTTTTGACCTCAAAGGGTGTCATCCAAATTTATCATCCACCTTGTTTACAAGATTTGGCTGAGAATGCTGTTTGATGTTCTACAAATACCAAATCTATCCTGAAAGGATGAAGATATGCAACAGCCAAGATTATTAAAAAGAGTCTATTCAGGCTCTGAAGTCAATTCCAAAAGAGGGCTTTAAATACTGTTTTGGCCAGTGGCCACATCTTTCACATATGCTTTTATCCTTGCAGAGTAAACAGAGGGACAGAGGCCATTTGGAAGAATACATTCTTGTGTGATGGCTACAAAATCAGGTTCATTACTTTCATCCACCTTGAAATCCGTATAATTGTGGCTAACACTAAACAGTCAGGAAAATTAATTCATCCACTTGGATTAACTCAGCCACTCCAACCTCAAAGCTCTGATCACAACCCAGCCTTTGATTAAAGAGAAAATTCTGAATTTATGCAGACTACCTTATTGTCTGGCTCTTTGTCTAACACTTTAACCATCAAATCATTCATTTATCATTCTGATTCCAATAAAATACATGAAATAAGCTTAAGGCAATCATGGAAACTCAGAGGGGAAATCTTGTAAATTTTATAGAAAATTCAAGGGACATTCTCTGGAAATCAAAGCCGATTAAAAGTCTATCTGAGGACTTCCTGGGTGGCACAGTGGTTAAGAATCCGCCTGCCAATGCAGGGGACATGGGTTAGATCCCTGGTTTGGGAAGATCCCACATGCCGCGGAGCAACTAAGCCCGTGAGCCACAACTACTGAGCCTGTGCTCTAGAGCCTGCAAGCTAAAACTACTGAAGCCCACATGCCTAGAGCCCATGCTCCACAACAAGAGAAGCCACTGCAATGAGAAGCCCAGGCACTGCAACGAAGAGAAGCCCTGGCTCGCCGCAAATAGAGAAAGCCCACGCACAGCAAGGAAGACCCAACACAGCCAATAATAAACAAACAAACAAACAAATAAATCTTAAAAATATAAATAAATAAAAGTCTATCTGTATTTCTGTGAC
This sequence comes from Kogia breviceps, assembly GCF_026419965.1. Classification (NCBI taxonomy): domain Eukaryota; kingdom Metazoa; phylum Chordata; class Mammalia; order Artiodactyla; family Physeteridae; genus Kogia; species Kogia breviceps. Next base: position 73,159,418 of record NC_081317.1, read on the forward strand.
ATGCCCCTGGTTTAAAGTCAGACATATCTACAAAATCCATATTTACTGAGGGTTACACAAAATAGACATTTTTTCCCCATTTCAATCCCTTTTTCCATGCCCCTACATAATTTCCTTTCCTCACCGTCCACTACATTTATTATCTCTGTTGTTACACTACATTCAGTTCAGGGGTACTAAATCACCCATTATAATCAACCTGGACCATATTCCTGATATTTCTGTTATTATATAGAAAGCCATGCACACACCACACTTTAGTGTTAAAGACAGTAAATTTCTAAAATCAGTTCAGCCATGTTAGTTTTCAGAGGCTCATTACTTCATCCCGCAAAAGGAGATGGAAACGGGGGAAATACCAGGCCAAGGATGAGTTGAACAGTAATTCATTAGAATGTAGTCCTTCCTTTGAGACCACATCACCTCAAATTTACCGCTACTGTTACTTTTACAAATTATTTGGCTCATTAGAAAGTCAGTTAACTTGCTTCTCTCTATTCCCTCAAGTTTTCTGTAATTTCCTTTAGCATTTTCCTTCCCAGAATTCACACCAGAATGTCAGCCACAATCCTAATTACGAAGCTTCAGATTAAGTTCCTGTTTCTGACATTCTTTTTATTCACAGGTGAAGAAAGCAGCATCAGGTATGCTGGCCACTGTCCTCAAACATCTTTTCAGTTATGCCTCAAATCTGATATGCAAGATGATTAAAAACAGCTGTATCCTGGAAGGTTCACTCCCTGACAATTCAGCTTCACAACTCCCAAAGAACAAAATTCATTAAGCAACTATTAGGTAGCAACACTGGCGATGACTTGAATTTGAATTTGATGAGCCAGAAATCCCATATTGATTCAAAGCCTCCCTCGACAGTCAACTCTCTCAATTTGGCCACATTAGCAAAAAGTTAACAGGGAAAAAAACACATGTGGGGAAAGAAGAAAACTACCTTCTCTTAAAAGTGACTCAAGGATAGTCTGGAAACTTTTGAGTTCATTGGACATGTTGACTAGAATATAAAGAGGTAGAGTACCTGTAGCTCTTTTTCTAGTTAACTAATTTCATTTAGGCCCCCAATATAGGCCAGTGAAATTCAAACACAGTTTTGCTAGGACCTGGAGGCTTTTAGTCACCTCAGGAGAAGACATGAGTTTCTCCAAAGGAAATTATTTTAAATTTGTTTTATTAAAAAATAATGTGGATTTTACTGAAGATCTCATAGGGAAGACTGGAGTGAGAGACTCCATTGTGCATCATACCCATTACCCTCCCAAAACCTCATCGATTAATTTTTCCCACATCTTGCTTTTCTGTCATCAGCTATAGGGCTTCCCTCTCTCATGAATTTTCCCCTACAGTCCTGAGTCTTCATGGTTCTTGTTCCTTCCTTCTGGATCACCACAGTCCAGTAGAAATATAATGCAATTCAAATATATAATTTAAAAAATTCTAGTAGTAACATTAAAAAAAAGGAAAAGAAAGTACAATTAATTTTAATAATATATTTTATTTTACTTATCATACCCAAAATATTATCATTTCAACATATGTCCGATATAAACAACTATTACTGAGACAGTCTGCATTCTTTTTTCCCTACTAAGTCATCAAAATCCAATGTGAATTTTACACTTACAGACACCTCAGTTAGGACTAGCCGCATTTGAAGTGCTCAGTAGCCACATGTGGCCACCATACTGGACAGTGCAATTCTAGATCTTCCTTTTGGGCTTCCTAAACTCTCTCCTTTTCTTCTGCAGAACTATTTAGCTGTGTTCAAGCTCTTCCAAAAGCATGTAACGTCACCCTCCTCCCTCACCCTTTTCAACAAACAAAAGACCCTCCAATTATCAGAATTTTCCCTCCAAATAACAGGAGATTATGAACAAATAAGTGAATGAGTGAAAAGCCTGATTGTTGCTGTGACCTAGAGCCAGAAGTCCCATACTGTCTGTTCTTTGGTCAATCAGAGGAACTGGTCCCATATTCTTCCCTCCCCCAATTTTCACTGCTGTCCTTTAATCTCAGATCTCTTTGGACGCTGAGGCCAGTGTTGCTGTACTGCTCCTTTCCCTTCTCCATCACTCCCAGCCTCACCCTCCCTTTCCCCTTCTGTCCCCCTCACTGATAACCCTCAGGCTCATGGCCACAGCACCCAGGAATCTGTGCTAACCTGTGCACCTGTGCTAACCCACAGCACCCCTGCTGTAGAGAACAACAGAAGTTGTGCAAAGATTCCTCAAACAGGCAATGAGGCTCTGGGAAAGCCAGGTAAGTAAGAACAGAGGGAGCCCTTTTCTCTCATCTGGAGGAGGAGTGGGAAGAGGAAAGAGAACCCCAGGTACTGGGGAATCAAGTTAGAGGCAGTAGAGCATGGCAGTTAAGAACACATGCTAAGTCACACTGCCTAGGTTCAAATTCAGTTCCAACACTCACTAGATATGTGACCGTGGGCAAGGCACTTAACCTTACGTGCCTCAGTTTCCTCTTCCCTAAATGGGGGTAATAATAGCACCTACCTCATAGTGTTACTAGCTAAATAAATGTGTTAATGTAGCACTAAGAACAAGAATAAAAAATATACTTGTCGACCCACAGAATGTACAACACCAAAAGTGAACCCTAATGTGAACTGCAGACTTTGGGTGATAATGACGTTCAATGTACGTTCATCAGTTGTAATAAACGTACCACTCTGGTGCAGGATGTTGTTAATGGGAGAGACTATGCATGTGTGGGAGAGAAGGCATATGGCAACTCTCTGTACTTTCCACTTAATTTTTCTGTGAACCTAAAACTGCTCTAAAAAATAAAGTATATGAAAAATTCCATTATTTAAATATTTATGTAAATATGTATTTAAAATATAATTTATATATAAATATGTATAACTTATGTTTGTATAATTTATATATGTTTATATGTATATATAATTTATATGTGCATATATGTATTTAAAATATACTTTATGGGCTTCCCTGGTGGTGCAGTGGTTGAGGGTCCGCCTGCCGATGCAGGGGACGCGGGTTTGTGCCCCGGTCCGCGAGGATCCCACATGCCGCGGAGCAGCTGGGCCCGTGAGCCTTGGCCGCTGAGCCTGCGCGTCAGGAGCCTGTGCTCCGCAACGGGAGAGGCCGCAGCAGTGTGAGGTAAGCAGCGAACCGCAAAAAAAAAAACACCCCAAAAAACAAACTTTATATTATACATGTTATATATAATATATTATATAAGTAAAATATAGATATATAATTAAATATATATATGACTACTGTATATAATTAATATAAATATATAAGATATTTAAATATATTATGTATAAATATTATATAAGAATATATAACGACACACATATATATCAATACGTACTTTATTACTTAAAATATGCAAGCAAGGCTGCTCCACTTTAACAAAACTACCCCACTAGCCCTCACTGACACTTAAGTGACATTGGCCACAACTCTGCCACTGCCCTATCACTGTCCCAAATCTAAGACCCAATGAACCCAGGTGTGGGTAGCAGGAACCTTACTGGCGCAGAGAGCCACCTCCTGGCCACTTGGCTCAAAGGCTATCCTGTGATGTGTGTGTAACTGCTATTTCTGGAGGCTCCTACAAGCCGGTGCCCACACCCTGGGCTCCTGGCTCACAAAGTGCCTGCTCAGACACTGGAAGCACTCGGCTCACATCTGCCCTGGGACTTCCCAACACGCAGCAGCCAAGCCTCACTCCTCCAGCTTGCACTCTGCTGAGCTGTCCTGCTTGCCCACCTCACGGCAGACAGCGTCAGCTTACAATACCAGACCTACTCACACCCATACAGCTCCAACTCCGGAAAATCATACCTGTGAGCACCAAGCTGTGTACGGCCCTTGACTTGCAACCTTAAGTTCTTACCACCTTTCCTCATCTATAAAATGGGTCGACGAAGGGCAAATTGAAAGTATCTATCAAAATTACCATTCTGAGGAATTTATGGATATACTCATACACAAGTGTGTGAAATGACTTACGTACAACTCAAATTACTAAAGCATGATTAGCATTCACAAAAGACTAGAAATAAAACTGATAAAATATAGATAGATTTCTATAGAACATAGGGTGATTTTTATGTACAGATAGTACAAAGAACTCTCTGATATATTAAATTAAAGCAAGGTCAGAACAGTGTATAATGAATATTGTTATATATGTAGGAGAGGAGGGAAAAGAATACATATGTGTGAAAGTCTCTGAAATGACAAAAAACTAATACAAGTGCTTATTTCTTTCGGGGGCATGGGAGGATGAAGTGTGAGAACTGGGCAGATGGGGGACTTTTCAACACATGCATTTTTGTACTTTTTAATGTTTGAACCATGAACTTATTTAAAAAAAACCCTAAATATGTAATGAAAATAATAACCTATTCTGCTTACCTTGTGGGGATGGTGACTGCTTTATGAACTGTTAAGTGCCTAGGAAAATTTATCACCCTTTTTGGTGAGGAGGGCTTTGTGGTGGGGCTGATGAGCTGAATCCCCATAAAAGCTTTTTCTTCTGCTACTGATGGAGATTTCTCATCATGAGTCAGATTCCTTGCTACCACACTGTTTCTCAACCTCTGTTTTTCTTTAGAGCCTCACTATTCAAGGTTGATGTCTCTGTGACAGATTGCAGGGGTGGGTGTAGTGAAAAGGACTTTAAGAGTTGCTATACTTATGTGGGAACTTCCAGTCCAGCCTGTGGTCACTCTGACCGCACTCCAGAAACTCAATATGATCGGTTCAGTGATGGAGAGAATTATAAAGTAATAAGAATTTAGAACAGAACGGGTGGGCAAAGCCCAACAAGTCCCTTATTTTACAGATAAGGATACCAAGGAGTGGAGAGGTTACAGGACCAGTTCAAAGTCACACACGTGTTATTGAAGCTGCTACCAGGGAGCAACGTGTTGCACGGTCTCTTTCCACACCTCCTTCCACTGTCCCATTATAACACTGATTTATTAATTTACAAAGAGGACATCCAGTTACAAGAGACAGATCTCCTAAGTGAAAGGAAATGATTATAAAAAGGTGCTTGGTTAAGTGATATCAGAGCAAGGGAAAGGAATTAATATTCAAACAACTCAGAGCAAACCTGATCAACACACCATCCTTTCTAACTGCAGGGCACTTGACTTTGCAGTGTCCGGAACTCACATGCCTTTCTGAGGAGGTGCAAGGGGTACATGCCATTTATACATAACTATGTGGATACAGAGTGTGGCAGAAATGGTTTGTTGCCCACCAAAAATTTGAGCTCACCCTTCATGACATAGAACTGTCACCAAGAACTACATTTACAAGCCCTCCTGACATCTAGGTGGGGCCACGACTAGTTCTCTCCAAGGGAATGAAAGTGGAAGTGAGGATGTCCTTTGGGGGCCAGGTCATTTAGGAAGTGAGTCTGCCTTTTCCATATGCTCTTCTTCCCCATTCATGCTACATGCAAAAGAGTCCGAGACCTGCAGGATATCACAGGAAGGATAGAAGAAGTGGCTTGGATCACAAGAAGAAAGAGGCCTGGATCCCTGAATTGGAGGAAAACTGCTTACTGACCAGAAAGAGCCTTCACTGGACTGCAACTGTTAGTAATTAACTTTTAGTGTGTTACGACGATAAAATTTTGGAGCTTGTTTATGTTGTTCTAATCTGTGCACAGGGACATTTCAGTGAGACCTCAAAAGAAGTCATTACCTCTCAGCTTTAAAAATGAATCATTGAGGGACTTCCTTAGTGGTGCAGTGGTTAAGACTCCACGCTCCCAATGCAGGGGACCTAGGCTCGACCCCTGGGCAGGGAACTAGATCCCACATGCATGCCACAACTAAGAGTTCACATCCTGCAACTAAGGAGCCTGCCTGCTGCAACTAAGACCCGGCGCAACCTAGTAAATAAATAAATTTTGTGTGTGTGTGTGTGTGTGGTACGCGGGCCTCTCACTGTTGTGGCCTCTCCCGTTGCGGAGCACAGGCTCCGGACGCGCAGGCTCAGCGGCCATGGCTCACGGGCCCAGCCACTCCGCGGCATGTGGGATCTTCCCGGACCGGGGCACGAACCCGTGTCCCCTGCACCGGCAGGCGGTCTCTCAACCACTGCGCCACCAGGGAAGCCCCATAAATAAATATTTTTAAAAAAAGAATCATTGAGTAACAAGAGGAAAAAAAATCCTGTTACTATTTTTAGTTCTTCTAAGGCTTACTTCCTTAACTCTACAAAATATATCACAATTTACTGACTTAATAATTTAGACAATATCTATTGACTTCCCGGTATGAAAGATGATGAAGGATGAGAATTTAGTTCACTTAATCTCTCCTTTTCTTGCTGTCTTCCAATGTTTAATAATTATATTTTTATTGGTTACATTTATAGCTTTAAATACCACCTTTTAAAAAAAGAAAGACTATTTTTAGAGCAGTTTTAGCTTTACAACAAAATTGAGAGGAAGGTACAGAGATTTCCCATCTACTCCCTGCCTCCACACATTCATAGCCTCCCCCATTATCAGCATCACTCACTAGAATGACAACGTTTTTGTATTCTGCCTTAAAGTGCTTTGATTCTGCCCTTATACTTGACTGATCATTGGGCATAGAAATCTTAGTTCATAATAATTGTTTTCTCATACCGTTAAGTCATCATCCTATGTGCTCTAGCCTGTCCATGTGCACATGAATCACCTGGGAATCCTGTGAAAATGCAGATCCTGACTGGTGGGTCTGGGGTGGGCCTGAGACCTGAAATTCTTTTTTTTAAAATAAATTATTTATTTTTGGCTGCGTTGGGTCTCCGTTGCTGCACGTGGGCTTTTTCTAGTTGCGGCGAGCGGGGGCTACTCTTCATTGCCGTGCTCGGGCTTCTCATTGCGGTGGCTTCTCTTGTTGCAGAGCACGGGCTCTAGGTGCGCAGGCTTCAGTAGTTGTGGCACGCGGGCTTAGCTGCTCCGTGGCATGTGGGATCTTCCCGGACCAGGGCTCGAACCCGTGTTCCCTGTACTGGCAGGCAGATTCTTAACCACTGTGCCATCAGGGAAGTCCCTGAGACCTGCCTTTCTAATAAGCCCCCAGATGATGATCTTGTCTGTGGTCTGAGGCCCATGCTTGAGCAATGAGTTTCCAGCATTTAATGCTGCTGATGAGAAGGCTGGTATGAGCTGGTATGAACTGCAGAGGAATTCACATTCCTCTGCAGTTATCTCTCTCGGGTATCTTTTAACATATTGCTCTTATTCTTAGTGTTTGTAAATTTCAGAGGATGAGGCTTTAAATTTTTTGTTAAACATTGTCCTCTGCTCTTGGTAGGCTGTTTCAATCTTAAGGCTTGTGTCTTTCTCCAGTTGTGGGGAATGTTCAATTATTTCCTTGAAAATGTCCTCCCTTTCCCCCTGGCATTTTCTCTGGCTTTACTTTTTGAGACTCCTATTGGTTAGATGTTGGAGCCTTTTCTTTTTCCAGCTCTATTGAGGTATAATTGACATAAAACATTGTATAAGTTAAAGGCGTGCAACGTGTTGATTTGTTACACTCTGTATAGCAAAATGATGACCACTATAATATTAGCTAACACCTCCATCATGTAACATAATTAACATTTCTTTTTTTGTGGTGAGAATATTTAAGATCTACTCTCTTGGTAACTTTCAAGTATATAATACAGTATTATTAACTATAATAACCATGCTGTACATTAGATCTCCAGAACTTATTCATCTTATAACTGGAAGCTTGTTCCCTTTAGCCAACATCTTTCCACTTCCCTCCCCTGCACCCCCTTCCCCCAGTTCTGGTAACCATCATTCTACTCTCTATTTCTACGAATTCAGCTTTTAAAGATTCAACTACATATGATGTAATACAATATTTGTCTGACTTGTTTCATTTAGCACAATGCCTTCAAGGTCCATCCATGTTGTCACAAATGGCAGGCTGTCCTTCTTTTTCATGGTTGAATAATATTCCATTATATATATTATATGCAAACATAATAAACAGATATACAGAGACAGATATAGATACTTATCTATATCTATCTAGATATTTCTATATGTCTTTATCTGTCTATCTATATCTATATCACATTTTCTTTATTTACTCATCCACTGATGGACATTTAGGTTTTTTCTATATCTTGGCTATTGTGAATAATGCTACAATGAACATGGGAGAGCAGAGATCTCTCCAAGATAGTGACTTCATTTCCTTTGGGTAAATACCCAGTAGTGGAATTGCTGGATCATATGGTAGTTTTATTTTTATTTTTTTGAGGAACCTCCACAGTGTTTTCCACAGTGGCTGTATCAGAGCTTTTGGACTACCTTGACTTCTCTTTTCTCTACTGTCTCTATCTCTTTCCCTTTTTTGCTCTATGTTCTATTAAACACCCTCATCTTATTTTCCCCAAGACCTTCTATTGAATTTCTGGACAGCCTCTCTTTAATCTCTAAAAGCTCTTTCTTTTTCTATTATCTGATTTAATGTCATTTTTAAATGGATATTATGAATTCTTGGATCACTCTGAACATACTAATTAGAGCTGTTGTTTGTTTGTTTGAAGTTCCTGGATTGTCTTTGCTTCCTCTGGGGTCTGTTTTTCTGTTTACCTTGGCCCTTTCTCTTTCATGCTGCTATTTTTTCCCCTACATATTTGGTGATTCCTGTCTATTCATACTTAAGAATAAAGGATGAAGTAGATGGTGTGAGTTTTCCTCGATGTTGCACAAGATTGTTTCCCCTAATTTACTCTCCTTAATAAGGTCAACATATATATTGTTTATATAAATAACCATTTTCTTATTAATGATCATTATGTTATTTCCATATTTTTCCCATACAGTGTTTCAATAAACATCCTCATAGATATATATCCATAAGGGCTGATACAGTTATTTCTATGAAATAAATTCCTAAAAGTGAGATTGCTGGTTGGAAGTAATACACATTCTTAAACAACTTTTTATTATGGAAAATGTCAAACATGTGGAAAGCTAGAGAGAATGGTATAATTATTCTCTTAATTTGATTGAGAGGATGCAAAAACTTGCAGACATGAAAAAGGCTGGTCTTAATGTATCTATACGTCTACCCACTTGCACCCCCCTCTTGGACTATGTTGAAGCAAATGCCAGACACCAAATCATGTCATCCAAATGAATACAAGTTCACATTTTAATAGATACAGCTGTAACCAGGCAGGACCTTATGGGGCCTCCCAGGGACAGACCCCCTCCCCCCACTCCTCCATCTGCTTCTTGCTTGTGGAAAAACTTTAGCCTCCTACACCTTCCCCCAATTCCAAAGAATAAACTTAATCAGAGAAGGGAGAAAATCCAGAAACAAAGGAAAATAGTAAAGCAAGACAAAATAATAATAGTTCAGCCATTAAGCAAAGTCAAGTACCTTTAGTTCCTCCTCAAAGGCTACAGATAATACTCTGAGCCATGTCCTTTGAACTGTTTTGCAGATACTGAAACCCCCACCAGGTGGAAGAAGTTAACTGCATGCTGACCACAAGCATGTAGATTCCCAGACTGACTGGAACCAGAAGGTTGATGATATTGACTTCTAGTTACCTCACTACCAACCAATCAGAAGAATATCCTTGAGCTGATCACATACCCTGAAACTCTCTCCCTCACACTGTCTTCAAAAACCTTACCTGGAAAGCCATCAAGGAGTTCAGGACTTTTGAGCATTAGATGCCCTATGCTCCTTGTTTGACACCTGCAATAAACGTTGCACTTTCCATCACCACAACCCAGCATCAGTAGATTGGCTTTACTGTGCTTGGGTGAGTGGACCCAAGTTGGGTTTGATAACACTGCCAGGTACTTCCCCTTAAACTTTAGTAATTCCCTTCCAACTCCAAGGAATTTCAATTTTTCCATGTGTAGCCATGGATATATGTATTCTTTTTTTCTGGGGGGAGGGGCATACAGGAAACAGCAAACATTCCTCTCTTTTCTTCCCAAATTCTGAACCAGCAAAGGGATATAGGAGCCACACAAATGGAGATTTTAAAATGTCATCTGAAAAGCTGGATTGGGTGATTTGCCTTTATATTTTTAGCCAGATTGTCTTACTAACACTTCACCTCTGCATTAAATAAATGGACCTCACGGAGTCACTGGGATCGCGGTCAACCACAGGTGTCCCTCACAGGTGTCATGCCTGCCGGGGGAAGCTTGCCATATGGCTGGGAGCACATCAGAATACCCTATCACAGCAGGCAGGCAGGCAGAGCTGGAAAAGAGACCCAGATGGCACCAATCCAACACAGTTTCCTTTCCCAAATTCACGAAACAGTTCTCCTCTTCTGGAGAAAAGGGAATGAGGGGCAGGGAGAGGGGCCACCAGTGTTATTCTACAATGAATCACGAGGCGGGGAAATGGAGTTCCCTCCAAAGATGTTATCAATATATTTCATTTTTGCCAATCTGATAGGTTGTGTTTTACCTTGAGTTTCCCTGACAACTAACAGAGTGGTCACTTGTTCATAGGCTTATTGGTCATTGCATTTCCTTTTCTGTGGACTGCCTGCTTTTCTATCAAGTCCTTTTCTTATGTACTTGGAGAGGATTTTTAAAAATATTAAGAATATTAACCTTTTGACTGTCACACTGTTGCAAATATCTTCTTCCAGTGAATCATTTGGCTTTTGACTGTACTTATAGGTTCTCTTTCCATAGAGAAACAAAATTTTTATTTAGTGGTGCCACTCAGCAGAGATGAGGGTTGCTTTGCTGTGATGAAATACTACAAAAGAATCTCGGGCATTTCAGGTTTATTGAAAATACTGTAAAAGCCCATTGAAAAAGCATGAAGCCCCCACCCCCACCCTTTTTTTTACTGATGCAGTAAAAAGACATGCTATAACAGCTTTTACCTTTTTTACTTGCTTGACAAGGATAAGCTCATTAAAATCTACTAGCAGTTCCCCAGCTATCCATATGTCATCTGGCCACTTACATGGGCAGAAAATTGTAAAATCAATTTAAACAGTTTGGGAAGTGAATGAGGTCACTTCAAAATGATTTTAATCTACTGCACTAATTGCACCTAAAGTGCCTGCGCACATTTCTCCCAATTTATAATTCCAACTAAGGGTTGACATCTTTAAAATACCTTGGCAATACACCCTGGAGGGGGTGGGAAATTTGTGCTGATTTTCCCTTCATCATCTGTAGGTGAAAGGATCTGCTTATATCCCCAGTCCATGGAATTTAAATATAAGAAAGGTGCTTAGAGTTTTTCTTAGCCAACCTCTCCACTTGTTTAAGAAATGAGAGGAAGAACTAAAATGTCTGTTCCACCTCTCTCTAGGAGCCATCCCTAACTTCCTTTCTCACCCCCTAGTTGGGTCAGGAGTCTGTGTTATTCATCTCTGTAGCCCTCACACCTTGCGCTGTGCCTGACACATAGTAGGACCTCAAAGAAGTTTGTTGAATGAGTTTCCAAGATTACACAGTTAGTGTCAAAGCCCCACTGGTTCTTGGTTCAGCACTCCTTCCCCTACTGTAAACTCTCCAGACTTGGAGTAAGAAAGATCTGAGTTGGAATCCTGGCTCTGCCACTTACGTGTTCCCATGAGCGGGGTTATTAACCTTTCTGAGACCATCTCTTGGTCTCTCTTTTCTCTTTTTTAGTTCTGTGGTAAGCCAACTCCAGTCAGGCTCTCAACCCTACTGCTCCACTGAATCAGCTTTTGTCCAGGTCACCCACAAGTTCCATGCTGCACAATCTGGCAGTCATTGGCCTTGACTGTTGGGCAGCACTTGATACAGCAGATCACACTCTCTCTAAGCGCTCTCCTCTCCTGGCTTCCAGGGGACCATTTTCTCCTGCTTCCCCTCTCTGGCTGCTCCTTCAGCATCTCATTGGCTGGTTCATCTCCCAGGTCACTCCACATTGGAGAGCTTAGTCCTTGGACCCTTCTCTTCACCTTCTACCGCAGGTGATCTCATGCAGACTCATAGCTTATAAACCATCTATACAATTAGTCGCTAATTGGAGAGAGGCCCCTGACAGGTCTCCGAGCCTGGGCTGCAGGCTGAGCTGGGATTACCTCTCCTGGCCTGTCCTACACAGCCTGCACCATGCCTGGGCTCCCGACTGCTGTGTTGGTGCAAAGAGGTCTGGCAACCATTAGAAAGTGGAGAATCATTGGGCTGAAGAAGTACTTGATGTTGCACCCTGCTGCCTTTCCAGACTGCTCCACTGCTTTGGCCACTGGGCTTACAGAAGCAGCACCAGCAACACCCCTTGGCTGCGCTAACACACCAAGTGCACAGGCTCCAGACCAATCAAAAGCACCCAGACAGTATTTCTTATGTCCCAGGAACTCTTCTATGCACTTAAATATTATTTAACCCTCATACCGACTCTACGAAGGAGTTATTACTCATCTTCATATTAAAGAGGGGAAACCAAGGAACATACAGGTTGAGTAACTTTTCCAATGTCACAAGGCAGGTAAGCAGTGGGGCTAGGATTTGAAAGTGCACAGTCTGGTTTGTTCCAGGATCTAGTCTTAATGACAAAGCTATGTGACTCTTCAATATGCCAGCAATGTCTGAATTTTCCCCAGTTAACCTAATGGCTCATTGGATCTCTCTGTCATCATTTCTTCCATTCAAGGGAGTAGTTTACAAACAGTAAAAGCATATTAATTTGGATCCAAGTAATTTGATGTAAATTGCAGGCTTCTCAAACTCAATTTCCTTCCCTATAAAAGAGGGGTAGATACGGTATTGACATTTGTTGCAAGAATAAGATGAAGACATGTTTATAAAGTGTGGCGTCCTTGTATCAAGAAACTGCCACAGTAATACTAGCTTCTACTATTATTTGATTGTTGCTGTTATTTTTAGGCTGAAAGGGAACTTTCCCTTTGCAATATATAGGAAGAGAGTTTGTAAAATGCTGCAAACAGTACTTTTAGAATTTAAGGTACCTTTAAAGGATATTTTAAAACACTTTAAAAGCACTTGCTCTTATGTCAAATATCACCAGGCAATTACAAGCCAGGCTTAAATATTGCTCATGGCACATTACAAAGGACCTCTTCTTATTAACCCTTTGCTGGCCAAGTTCCTGTTAATAAACAGAGTTGAAAGTAACACAAGGTCAATTTAAATATTCTTTATTAATCAGAATGGGCTTTCTACAAATTTGCTATATCATGCATATAAAACACTTCCGTGCCGTAAGGTGTCTATAGACAAATTCATGATGAGAAAAAAAAGGAGGACTAATAAAATAAAATTCATGTGTCGAGCTTCCTGTTGATCATCACAGCCAACACTCACAACTATTCATATAGTCTCTCAGTCCAAACCTAACCTTATACACAGGGCTCCTCAACTATCTTCCATAAAGGGGACTCTCGCACAAGAACAGCTTTACTAACAGTGCCCAGTGATTGAAAAAGACACACAATGACCAAAAGACAGGATTAATTCACTAACACATAGAAAGGAATTTAAATTGTATTAATTGTAATAGCATCTACACACAATTAAAAACCATCTACACCCATATGCTCAGGATATACTATTTATTCAGTCTATGGAGAAGGCTTGTTATCTGTGTGGATGGTTTCAAGGAAGGACCCATCAATAAATATGAGTTTCTACCCTCCCACCTGCCATTCCCCACCCAGGGACTTGGCCCACAGGTTATAAAGCGATGTTTTGTTCTTCAGTCAGACTAGAAGACACCTTTTGGGGTCTCTTTGCAGTTTATCACAGTTTTACCTTGTCTAAAACTGCTTTTTCATCATCCACATGTTCCTAGGGGTTGGCCTTTGTTTGTCTCATTTATTCCACTGGACCTTAGCCAAGTGACTAGGGGTGAGTCCCTTACCCATGATAGGTCAGAGTTCTTTCTGCAGAAATTTAGAAATGGGACCAAGAGGTTTCAGTTCTAATCTGGGCTGGCTGCACGAATGGAAGAACAAAAACCAATTTCGTCATCTTGGACAAAAGGGGCTTCGTAGAAGATGTGCTAACTGGCACAGAGAGACTGAAACTGAGAATCAGTGGATGAGTGAGGCAAAACCAAAATGCAAAACAAACAACAAACGCCTGCCTGGATTCTTGCTAGCTTTCCAGTCCCTCCTGTAGCCAGGCTGCATGTTCTTGGGGTCCATAAGACACTACATATTCTTGACACACAGATGACCGATAGGCAAATGAAAAGATGTCCAACATCGCTGATTATCACAGAAATGCAAATCAGAACTATAGTAAGGTATCACCTCATACTGGTCAGAATGGGCATCATTAAAAAGGCTACAAATAAATGCTGACAAGGGTGTGGAGAAAAAGGAACCCTCCTACACTGTTGGTGGGAATGTAAACTGGTGCAGCTACTATGGAAAACAGCATGGAGGTTCCTTAAAAAGCTAAAAATAGAGCTACCACATGACCCAGCCATCCTACTCCTGGGCATATATCCAGGCAAAACTATAATTTAAAGAGATACATGCACCCCTATGTTCATAGCAGCACTATTCACAATAGCCAAGACATGGAAACAACCTAAATGTCCATGGACAGATGAATGGATAAAGAAGATATGGTACATATATACAATGGAATACTGCTCAGCCACAAAAAAGAATGAAACAATGCCATTTGCAGCAACATGGATGGACCTAGAGATTATCATACTGAGTGAAGTAAGTCAGAAAGAAAAAGACAAATACCATATGATATCACTTATATGTGGAATCAAAAATACGATACAAATGAACTGATTTACAAAACAGAAACAGACTCACAGACATATTTACGGTTACCAAAGGGGAAAGGGAGTAGGGGAGGGATAAATTAGGAGTATGGGATTAGAAGATACAAACTACTATATATAAAATAGATATACAACAAGGTCCTACTGTATAGCACAGGGAACTATATTCAGTACTGTGTAATAAACCATAATGGAAAAGAATATGAAAAAAGAATATACATATATATATCTGTATCTGAATCACTGTGCTGTACACCAGAAACTAACACAACATTGTAAATCAATTATACTTTAATAATAAAAAAAGACACTGCATATTCTTTTTTTTTTTTTTTTTTTTTTTGCGGTATGCGGGCCTCTCACTGTTGTGGCCCCTCCCGTTGCGGAGCACAGGCTCCGGACGCGCAGGCCTAGCGGCCATGGCTCACGGGCTTAGTTGCTCCGCGGCATGTGGGATCCTCCCGGACCGGGGCACGAACCCGTGTCTCCTGCATCGGCAGGCGGATTCTCAACCACTGCGCCACCAGGGAAGCCCTGCATATTCTTTAAATACATCTTCTCTCCACTTTCTTCCCTCCTTAATCTAGCTTGCTTTGGTTTCTATTAGTTACGACCAATAGTTCTAACCAATACAAACAGGATCAAGTAGGGCAGGAGACATCTGCTAATTCAGGTAAGGTGCTTGCAAACAGTCATAAAGCATTGCATCTTTAAAAAAAAAAAAAAAATTATCTGGTGTTTAGTCTCTCTCTCCCTTTAGATTCTGAATACTCTGATGGCAGAGACCAAGCCTCCACTACAATTAGGAACCCTCAGGGTGCCTTTTGTAATGTGCAGTGTAGGAAGCCTTCTGTGAATTTGCATTCATGATGGTTTTTCAGTGTCCTGAATCTTACCATTTTGACTCAGATGTGAAATTAGTTTCGATACTAAAAAAACCCAGAATTTGAAAACAAGATATTTAAGTCAGTTAAGTTACCAATAAATGGCCTTCAACACAGGCGCTTTTTTTTTTTTTTTTTTTTTTTGCAACACCACGCAGCATGTGGGACCTTAATTTCCTGACCAGCGACTGAACCCGTGCTCCCTGCGGTGGACTGCCAGGGAAGTCCCCAACATAGGGGCTTTTAAATGTCATAGAAGATCCAGGTCAAAGTCATCACCTCTTCAAAGAAAAGGAAAGCATTTGAAGAGAGACCTCTGCTCTGCCTGGTGGAAACACTCTTCTTTATTCCTCTTCAGTTTATAAATTTTCTAAAGCATGTTGATCTTTGAAATTATACAAGATACATTTACCTTTAAAAGTTCATAATTTGTACCGAGAATTCTTCAGTCCTTTAGATGGAGGAAGCAGTCTGAAAACGAGGATATCACTTATTTGTACTCTTTGGTCTAGATTCCATTTCATCATCATAAAAATCAGCATTTTGCTCTAAAGGTTAACCCACGAGACTTAGAAAATCTGAAGTCGTTCTGACCAGATAGTTCACTACAGTAGCAGAGCAAGTTATTCTTATTCAGGGGTCAATCTATTTCAGTTCTGTGAAGTAACTGTTGATGATAGATTGTGGGCTGACTTTCCTGTCCCCAATTCTATTTCTCTAGGAACTGTTCCTACCCAGGGACTCTGCTGAAAGCACAGCTTGGGCCGCTATGATTTAACTAGAGGAGAAGGTGGAGAGAGCTGGAGGAGGTCAGAGAACCACAGGGCGACGCTTGCTAGTGGCGTCTGGAATTACAGATCATCCCCAGGGCCTGGCCATCCTCATCTCCGAGATGTCCCTCAACTTCTCCTTCATTAGAACTAGCTTGAGTGACCTGCCCGATCCTAGGGGGATGGAAGCCTTGAGAAGGATAATCTTACAGTTTTTCCATGTTAAATACACATCACAGGCAAAGGAAAACAATTTTTGTCCTTTTTCCACATCATATATTAGGGATTCTTTCAAAATACAACATTAGGAAATAAACCTTATGAAGTGAGGAACAGGAGAGAGCAAATGGCTTAGAGTCAAAAATATAAATAAGGACTTGGGGTCTGTAAGAAAGCTGCTAAACCACTTTGTGCCTCAGCTTCCTGATCTGCAAATGAAAACAATGCCAATGTCTGACCCACCTGCCTCATGGGGTTATGCTGATAATAAAATGAGATAATGTATGTGAAAAAGATATTGCAATGAAAGGTGTTAGAGGTACATTTACACCTACTTTTGTTTTGAAATCATTTGATAGAGTTAAATATATTAAGAAAAGGTTATTTTTCACAGCTCATTTCCTATTGGTAGGGAACACTTCTGAATCTTGTGATAATCTTTAGAGTAATAATCAATTGTTAGAACACAGAGACTAGTGAGGAATTCAATTCAGCCACTTAGAAACAAAGGACCTTTTACTTCCTCCCCCCTCTAACTCTGCCACTGGCATCTTTTTCTCTCATAGAAAAGAAATCTGGAAGTGGGCAGTCCAGGGCTGGTATGGGGGTTCTGCAATACTGTTGAGGACTTAGCTCTTTCTCCCTTTCCAGTTTGTCTTCCTTAGGGCTTGTCTCTCATCCACAACTTTCAAGATGGCAGCCTGAGTGCCTGTCGTCATGTCTAGGTCCAGGCAGGTAGATGGGGCAGGGTATCGGGCAAGAGGGGGGTGTGTATCAGCTAAGTCAGCTCCTTCTAAAGAGCCTTCCTGGAATCCCTATCCAGTAATTTCCATTTATATCTCAACCAAAAATGTGTCACACTGACCACCTCTACCTACCAGGAAAGCTCAGACCCACAGATTTTATTGTTGTGTGGTTTGGGTGTTTGGCTGTACCCCTTGCTACCCCCAATAAAACCTGGTTTCTCTTAGTAATTAAGAAGGAAAGAATATTGAGTAGGTCTCTGTTATACCAGTAATTGAGAATTCTGGTTACTAGAGTGTTAATTTTATTCATTTTCAATTTCTAAGACAATTTAAAGCTGGTCATCTTGGCAATATCCTAAGAGAAACAAAGCTTCACAGCCTTGGCCAGGGTTATGACCACAGGGCTGGAATGAAATCTAAGCTTTCCCCATCCCTGGCCAAGTGCTTTACTCAGCAGGGCACCTCGTGTCTGGTTTCAAATACAATTACCATGTGAGGTTCCTACCAATTTAAGAGCCAGGATCAGCAGAATAATGGCCCCCCAAGACGTCCATGCCCTAATCCCCAGAACTTGTGCAGATGTTACCTTATGTGATGAAGGGACTTACAGTTGTGATTAAAGGGATGGACCTTGAGATGGGGAGAGTAACTTGGATTATCTGGGTGGGCCCAACCTAATCACTTGAGTCCTTAAAAGCACAGAATCTTTTCCAGCTGTGTCACAGAGATGAGATAGAAGGAGGAGGAGAGATTGGAAACATGAGGGACTGGCCCCCCACTGCTGACTTTGAAGATGGTGAAGGAGAGTGGACATGAGCCGAGGAATGAAAGTGGCTTCTAGAAGCTGGAATGGGCGTCAGCTGCTGGCCAGCGTGGCAATGCAGACCTCAGTCCAACAACCTCGAAGAACTGAATTCTGCCGACAATCTGAATGAGCAAAGAAACAGATCCTACCCCAGAGCCTCCAGCAAGGAACAGAGTCCTACATACACCTTGGTTTCAGCCCCGTGGGACTTGTGTCTGTTTCTGAATTACAGAACTGTATGATAATTTTTGTTGTTTTAAGTTGATAAATTTGTGCTAATGTTACATCAGCAACAGGAAACTAGTACAAGTGGGCTGACAGCCTTCAGACAGAGGCTGCAAGCCCTCCTATAATATTTTTCATATTTGTAAGCAAGCTTATAAATGTCTCCTTACCTGCACAGGAACAGCTTCTGACAAATTAACAGGTGGAAGCCATTAAAGGGTAAAAGGTGGTGGGGACACCTGAGCTCCCAGGTATTAGAAGAGCCCCATCTTAATAGTAATACAGGCAGCACACACCTTCATTCATTTAAATAATCTCTGGAGCACACAGGTGCTGGGGCCAGGAAGGTAAATGAAACGAATGCAGCTGTAGGTGTGTGACTGAGCAGTAGGGACTGTGGCATGAACTGGATAGCATGCCATATCCAAAGACCATCAAATGCAATTGAATTAAAACACGACACCAGCCAAACAACATCCACTTAAGGGCCAGATTCAGCCCCTGCATCACCATCAGTTTCTGTTAGGGCCACCAGAGGGAGCAGAAAGCGATTTGAAGATAACACAGAAATAAAGGGGTAAAATGGGAAAGATAAGGTAAGAAATAAAAAAAAGGAAAAGATGAAAAGAAATAAAACCCTGGAAGGAAAGGGACAGGGTCATATGCCCTTGGAGGCAGCCTGGTGCCACCAACATTTGGCCACTGGTGTCCCCAGGGCCAGCCACGTTAGAACATCCTGATCATTGGTTGGCCCCCCTCCTCCCCACAAAGCCTTTGGTCCTTCTGCTTGAGGCAAACAAGGTCATTTTACTTCAGATCTCATCTGGCGAAGAAGTAGCTGACGTCTCCTTTGTCACAGCAGCTGCTGAGGCAGCAAAGCAGCTGAAGCCCTGAAATGCCCAGGGCAGTGGTAACCAAACCTCTCAAAAAACAAAACAAAACAAAACAAAACACAGAAGTAGACAGGGCTTGTCTTCACGTGGGCAAGGTGAAGGAGAGCAGGGAAATCACAGGGACAAAACTCAAATGTCTACAGGAGCCAGGCAGGTAATGTAAAATGAATGGAGCTAGCCAGATGTACGAAAAAGCAAAATACGGGGCAGCGTGTGGGCCAACACCAAACAGGGCCAGCTGCAGGCCATCGCAGGCTCTCCGTTTGCAATCTTATCTTTAAAGCAAAACACGGAGATTAGTGCGAGCAGGCTGGCTGTCAGTCACCCCGCTAGACAGGGGATTTGGGGGAAGAAGGGGCTATGTCTTTGCTGTCATTGTCCAAACACCCAGCGCAGTGCCTGAGACACTGTAGGTGCTTTGAGGAGTGTTTGCTTAAGACAATAACTATGTCAAGCGTTACTGTCACCAGCTGAGGCCTGTGCACTATTTGTCCTCTTGTATTCTGCCACTCTCTTGTCCAAGGGTGTCTAAAACCCACAGTTATTTCACTTCCTGCCATCTTCATCCAATGAGTCATCAACTTCACACCTTGTCAGGAGTCATGACATGGTCTCTAAATTTTAATTCCCTCAATTCTTTTACAACTTCTCATAAACCCCTCAGTGGTCTTGGCCTCACTGGCCTGTAAGTGCCCTCTTGTGGTAAAATAGGGTAACTGCAGAGTTAAGCACCTTTTAAATCCAAATAATTCAATTCACATCAATTCAATCTATTGTTACAAAGTGACTGTGGAAGAAGTGAGAGTAAAGAACTTTTAAAACAAGTTTGTAATAAAAAAAAAGGAATACCTTTACATGAATACCAACATGGAAAGGAGGCTGACATTAGGACAGAGGAGAAATAATTTTTTTAAAAAAATAACTTGCTTCTCAGAATTGCTGCAAAAATTGTATGGAGTTTTTCCATCATGTTAGGCTTTAGATTCTAAATATCTGGCATCAAATTTGGAATCTGGTATGCATAAGATGTAAGATGCATGTCATTTAAAGTCTCTGAGACTCAGTTTCCACATCTGAGAAATGGGAATAATAAGTATACCTGCCTCACTGATTTGGTTGTTATGAGGTCCAAATTAGATGAGGCACATGTAGTATTTTCTATATTGGACCTTAAATTCTTTGGCTCATGATATACTCTCATCATTACTCCTTACACGGCCTGTTTTTATTTATGTAGCCACTTAGTTATAAATAACAATATAAACTGTACTTGTAACCTTAAAGTGCTACACAGATATTAATTTCTCAGGGATTAAGGAATAAAAATAATAAACTCTGTGACAAATGATGCAGTTTATATCCACCAGCCATCTTTCCATAATATAAAATGGGTCAGATTGATTTCTTCTTCCTCCCTTTTAAATGCTCTCTGAAATTTTCCTCCTCCTCTTTCTCAACTTGGGCCATTCATTTGTTTTATTTTTACCTCTTCTGGACTCAGTTTGTTCCATATTGTTCTATAAGTGCCCTTCGATTAATTTGCGAAGATTCTTATTGGGAATGATACAGGGGGAATTCATGTGTTGGTAGAGGGTTGGTCAGATGACCATTGTCATTCATGCAACCATTCATTGTGCAAATATTTAATGAGCTCCTAGTATATGTATGGCATTGTGCGAAGTACTAGGGATACAAAGTAAATAAAAAAGACAAGATTCTTGCCCTCATGGATCCCATATTGAGGAGTTTACAAATAATCAAATATACATACTGTGAGTTCTGAGAAGGACTGTAAAGGGAACAAACAAGGATGAAGATACACATGAGAGAGTAAGCGCACAGTTACCTGGGAGAAAAGCATTCCAGACAGAGTGAACAGCAAGTTCAAAGGTCCTGAGGCAAGAGCAAAGAGGAGCATTATACTGCTCCCTCCACCATGTGTAACTAACTTACTGGACACTTTCGGTGTATATGTGTAGGTACACTCTAGGTGTATACGTAAATATGTATAATATATGATATAGATATTATATATGCATATAGGTATATATATAATACATATATGAATAACTTAAAACTTTAACAGAAGTTATGTTAAGTCATTGGCTATGAGGAAAAGTACTGTTGACATATTCTACCTTTAAATAATATTCATTAAACACACATTTTTTAAAAAGAAAAATGTTTGGAAAAATAATTCATTGGACATCTTTTGGATCTCTAACCAGCTATTAGGCCTTGGTGACAGATTCCAGGGGATGAGGTCACAGCTGCTCATAATGCTGCCACACACTGTGGCTCATAGCAGATTGTGGGGTTTTAAAATTTAATATTTTAAAAATAAAATAATATAAATCTGTTTACTTTTTAATTTTAGCATATACAGTTTCAGAATCAATCTTTTTTTTCCTGATTATTTTTTCCTGCAACTGTTAAACTATTTTGTTACAAAAATAAGTCTGGGTGACCTTTCATATTCCTGGAACAAAAATCTTAATTACTTGGTATTATGAAGTTCTGAATCAGGGAAAGACAAGGTTTTTGAAAGGTTCCGTGAAATCTCTTTTAGTGCAAAACCTGTGTACCATGAAATGGTAAATCTGAAACATTTCATGGTTCATTTTCATCTTTGCTGTTCAGATAGATGCAGGCTTTCTCTTTATCCACTTCCCTTAACTCTGCAAACTTTTAATGCCTATTCTGTGTAAGCATGGTGTCTGTGATTAATGTAGAAATGGGAAGCACGTGGCAGAGGCCAAAATGGAATTGTTGAGAGAGCTTTAAAGAATTACCACGTAGTTCTGTGGATAGAAAGCTAGGGGTGGGGATTCCTTCAGAAAAGTGGGGGAATGTCTAGAAAGATTAAGAAAAAAGATCATGAAAGGCTTTTAACACTACAACAGAAGAAGTTGCTTACAAATTTTTCAATCAAGGTTTTTAAGGAAAAATGTGAAGTGACAGTGTTGACGTTTGCCTTCCAGATGATCTTCATAAGTTGGGTGTTTATTCTATGTAGGTGACACCTGGATATGTCCCCACACCCCTTGCTTGATTCATTGTGTTTCTCTCTTCCAGTCTCAGAAAAAGCATAGCACAGAGCAAAAGGAGAGTAATCAACTAATGGCTCACTCTTTATGCATAAAATGAAGATGTCCTGCATGAAAATCAATTTACTTTGAGTTCAAACACTCTCACATTCAACTCTGAGTAATTTATCCTCCTGCTTCTCCCATAGAATTTAACAAACCCAAGATGGGAGGATGAATCCACAACATAACTTGTTCTTTTCTTTGAACTGAACTATCGATTCATCCAAATAAACATTTAAAATCAATGTTCCTTCTAAATGTAAACTTCTGGCACTTCAGGGCTGGAACTCTCTGGGAAAGTGAGTACTACTTATACTGTTTATTCTGTTTCAGAGCTAGAACTTTACATGAAAAGTAAAGGGATCCAATATATTCATCTACTGGGAGCTACCTTGACAAGTTTTATTTAGTTTTAAAATCAGAATTCAACAGTAGCTTCAATTTTATAGAAACAGAGGTTATAAAAATGTAAGCCCTAAAAAAAATTGCTATTTTAAGAGTTAATTTCTTTCTAACCTCACCTTACTTCCTCCAAACAAAATGGTGATCTATCTCGGACAATTTTTTTCATGGAGGTATACCTTACATACTGTATATGCACAAATCTTAAGTGTACAGCTTGATGAACATGTATCTGTGTGTGTGTGTGTGTGTGCATGTGTGTACATGCCTTGTATCTATAAGCTATTTCCATCACTCTGGAAAATCTCTTTTTGCCCCTTTCTTACTCACTATCCCCAGAGATAACTGCTCCACCCCCAGAGAACTGCTATTCTGACTTCTGTCATCATAGATTGGATTTTCCTCTTCACAAACTTCACAAAAATGAAGTATTTCAGTATATACTCTTTTGTGTCTGGCTTCTTTGGCTCAACATAATGTATTTAAGATTCACCCACGTTGTTGCATCTCTTCGTAACTCAGAATTTTTTACTGTTGAGTAGTATTACAACGTATGAATATGCAATTTGTTCATCTATTCTCTTACTGATGGATATTTGGGTTGTTTCCAGTGTGAACACTGCTTTTGACAGATCTTCATGAGTTTAAGAATGGGTGAGAGAGGCATGAGAAATGAACTAAGCTATAAGCACAGACCTTTTTTTTTTTTTCTTTTTTTTTTTGCGGTATGCGGGCCTCTCACTGTTGTGGCCTCTCCCGTTGCGGAGCACAGGCTCCGGACGCACAGGCTCAGCGGCCATGGCTCACGGGCTTAGTTGCTCCGCGGCACGTGGGATCTTCCCGGACCAGGGCACGAACCCGTGTCTCCCGCATCGGCAGGCGGATTCTCAACCACTGCGCCACCAGGGAAGCCCAAGCACAGACCATTTTTTAAAAACATTGTTCTGTATACTTTACAAGTTCCTGGCAGAAATAGAATATATCTTTCTTGCAGCCTATAAAGTGTCTGAATCAGAATTATTAAGCAGCCAATTAAATATATTTGGTTCAGCATGGTGCTAGTGAATATAAAAGTGTGGATTGAATCCTATATGAGTATGTTGGTTTTTCTGGTGAAAAAAGCTTCACTCCCAGGTCTCAGAAAACAATAGAGACCCCCCCAGACCATCTTACCAGTGCATGTCATGGAGCACAAAGGCAGTGGAAAGGGTCTTGGGCATCATTGGAAAAACCCCTCACCTAGACTAGAAATTGAACCCAAAATGTTGGAAAAACCCCTCACCTAGACTAGAAATTGAACCCAAAATGCATTGGGTTAATTTGGGTAAATCAAAGTCATTCAAAAAGCAGCTCACAGGGAGATCAGCTTGATGCTTTGTGACCACCTAGAGGGGTGGGATAGGGAAGGTGGGAGGGAGACTCAAGAGGGAGGGGATATGGGGATATGTGTGTGCATATAGCTGATTCACTTTGTTGTGCAACAGAAACTAACACAACATTGTAAAGCAATTATACTCCAATAAAGATTTTTTAAAAAGCAGCTCGTTCAAGTACTTCCTTATACAATGTTAATAAAACACTAAGGATGTATTAATGGTAATTAACACGTGTTGATTCTTATATATTACATATATTATCGTTATCCTCACAAGATTGCCAAGTGAGTGTTGTTATTCCCACGGGTCAGATGAAGAAACAAACTTCACCCGCCATAGGGGTATGTTAAGTAAATTAAGGTCATGCAGTTAGTTTCTAGCAGAGCCAGTACTCAACCCCAGGTTGGCACAGTCCAAAGCCCACCCAAATGCTTTACACTAAAACATCTTTATAAAATTAGTGGGCTCCATAAATTCCATACTTGAAGAAGTGAGACATAGATGCAACTGGCTTACTTGAGATTCAACCGCAGTTTTTGATGAGGAGGAATCCAAACCTTTAACATCTCCACATCCAAAGAGTCAGCACACAAACAGACCTCAAAGCTTCCATCAGCACCAAATACTTGCAGGGAGCTTATTATTATTATTATTTTTTTAGTTTTTATTAGTTTATTCTTTATACAGCAGGTTCTTATTAGTTATCTATTTTATACATATTAGTGTATACATGTCAATCCCAATCTCCTAGTTCATCCCACCACTACCTCCCCCCACCCGCTTTCCCTGCTTGGTGTCCATACATTTGTTCTCTACATCTGTGTCTCTACTTCTGCCTTGCAAACCGGTTTGTCTGTACCATTTTTCTAGATTCCACATATATGCGTTAATATACATATTTGTTTTTCTCCTTCTGACTTACTTCACTCTGTATGACAGTCTCTAGGTCCATCCACATCTCTACAAATGACCCAATTTCGTTCCTTTTTATGGCTGAGTAATATTCCATTGTATATATGTACCACATCTTCTTTATCCATTTGTATGTCAATGGGCATTTAGGTTGCTTCCATGACCTGGCTATTGTAAATAGTGCTGCAATGAACATTGGGGTGCACGTGTCTTTATAATACAACAAAGACTTATCTGATGTGCTTACAAGAACAGCTTTCATCAGGGCTTCAGTGATGCACCAGTCAAAACAGTTCGTCATTTCTAATTTTTTTTCTACCTTAAAAATAAAATTAGGGCTTCCCTGGTGGCGCAGTGGTTGAGAGTCCGCCTGCCGATGCAGAGGACACGGGTTCGTGCCCCGCTCCGGGAGGATCCCACATGCCGCGGAGCGGCTGGGCCCGTGAGCCATGGCTGCTGGGCCTGCGCGTCCGGAGCCTGTGCTCCGCAACGGGAGAGGCCGCAGCAGTGAGAGGCCCGCATACCGCAAAAAAAAAAAAAAAAAAAAAAAATTATGTTGATTGTGAGACTTTGCTGCCACCTCTCCAATGAGACACACCCGTTAGAAATCGCAAAGAATGGCAGATATTTTTAGGTTAAAAGAAACACACGTGGTGATATCACAGATTCCGAAGATAAGTCTCTGAGAGCTTTCTCTATTCATTTTGGTTCAGTGGTAAGGACACCTGCAGAAAGGTCGGCTCTCTTCACAACATGGTTTCTAAAGAATTCGTCACAGACATAAACAGATGACAGGATAGAGATAAGCTAAGGGAGCTGAAGAATGATGGATGATTCTGACGTCTTGCACGTGGCCAAATATCTCCATAACTTAAGTATTCAAAACTAAGTGAGGCACTGCAGGCAAGAACGTTTCAACATCAGAAACTCATTTTGCTTGGAGATAATCCAGGTTTCTTCCAAACAGCAGTTGATGATTTAACCATGGAAATGAGTTTGAATATTTGCACAACCATTTTCCAATACATGGGAGGAAGTGGGCTCTACCACCGGGCTCTTTCACCCAAGTTTTAAATATTCCTCAGGCTGTATGAAGTGGGAACAAAAGGCATGGAACCTTCCCTTAGACTCTATTTGACTATGTGAAGTGTAGGGCTGGGGCTACCCAAAGTGCCATTTGTCCTTTTCATAAGCATCTCTTCTGTGTTATATAAAATCTTCATAAGTATTCATTTAATGCCCCAAAGTACTATATAGTTATGCAGTAATTTGTTCTCTCATTGGCAGCATTTTAAAAATGGATCATCTTGGGCTTCCCTGGTGGCGCAGTGGTTGGGAGTCCGCCTGCCAATGCAGGGGACGCGGGTTCGTGCCCCGGTCCGGGAGGATCCCATGTGCCGCGGAGCGGCTGGGCCCGTGAGCCATGGCCGCTGAGCCTGCGCGTCCGGAGCCTGTGCTCCACAACGGGAGAGGCCACAGCAGTGAGAGGCCCATGTACCGCAAAAAAAAAATAAATAAATAAAATAAAAAAAATAAAAATGGATCATCTCAATGTACTCAAGAGTGCAGAGAGACAGGCTTCTCCTCCCTATACTGGCATACCTGGGAGTATAATTGTTACAACAGTTTAGCAAACACTTTTGCAACATACGTTAAAATTTATTAATTTAACAAATATGTCAAAATCTTTAATTCCTTCTTCTAATTAAAACTTTAAGAAAAAGTTAAGTAATCTACGGAAGTAGAATTTTAAAGATAAGAAAGGATACTTTGTGTTTGTTTTAACTGACATTTCTATGATTAATAGTGTGTTGAACAGTTTTTAGAATGCACACTGGCCATGTGGATTTTTTTTTTTTTTCCAGTACGCGGGGCCTCTCACCGCTGTGGCCTCTCCCGCTGTGAAGCGGGATGACTCCAGGGCCATGGCTCTCGGGCCCAGCCGCTCCGCGGCATAAGGGATCCTCCAGGACCGGGGCACAAACTCGTGTCCCCTGCATCGGCAGGCGGACTCTTAACCACTGTGCCGCCAGGGAAGCCCTTTTTTTTTTTTTTTTTTTTTTTTTTTGGATTTTTACTTTAGGGAATTGTTCATGTCCTCTATTCACTTATCTGTTGTTGCCTTAGTGTTATTTGTAAAGATTATATAATCTATTTATGTAATGAGGATACCATCCATTTAACTGCCAAATTTTATGACTCAGGTGCCTGTTTTAATCTAAGCTTAAAACTGATGGACCCCAAATGAGGAAACGGTTAAGTGTCAAAAAAAAGAGAGAGAGAGAAAAAGAAAAAAAAAAAAAAGAAAACATCAAAACCAAATCCCTTTCATATTTATAGCTCAACATGAATTGCTACTTGAACCTAAATCAGAAAAGCATTTAGGTAATTCTTCAACTAGGACTCACGTGTGGTACATGAAGTCTTTCATAGGAACCCTTAAGGCACAGCAACACAAACATTATCCAGAGAAATCTGTCACTATCACATCGATGTGTCCCCCACTTTATATCAAGTGGAAAATATCAAATCATTTCAAATATATCTGGATCTGCAACCACACCAGCTCTTCTTTGGTCATCAAAGGCAAACCAAAGCATTTACATCTCTGTTCAGTGCACACACTAAAGACTGAAATCTTAGGGATAGATATGGGAAATCAGAGAGATGCTGGATGCAGACACTGAGACTGGAAGTTCATGAACACAATTGTGCTGACAGCCTGTCAGAATTTACACAGATGCAGTCAATGATGACTTCTGCTGTGGTAAGAATTCTGATGCCTAGTGTGAGTTTGTGACCAAGTACAGTTGTAGTTTACTACTCTTTGCAAAGGGACCAATAGTTAGAACTCTTAGAAAATACAAACCTGAGCATTATTTATTCCTTAGAGCTAGGAGTGATGCTAACCCTTAATAGTCGATTTAGCTCTTCAATTGCACTGTAAAATAAACTAAACGGGTTGTTTTATTCCTCTTCTGTCAACCAAAACTACTCATGGGATACATAATTTGGTGATCAAAGCCTTAACTTAAAAAGTTAAGAAAGATTTTAGGAGATAGATTGATATCCAGTATTTAAAGGCGGAGCGGAGAATAAAATTAGCCAACATTCAGCTAATGTGTTCTCAAGGGCAGGGATTCATGGTAATAAATGGAATCATTTCAAGCTTGAAGGAAGTTACCTGTGGGAGACTGCACAGATCGCTTCAGGGATCACTGCATCTCATCAACCTAAAAATGGAGCTGCCTGTAGAATTTCTAGGTCAGCAAGAAGAGATACTAAAAATCTAACAAAATGAAAGTCTATCATGAATCATTAGTAAAGGGTTAAGAATGCTATAGATTAACAAATTAAAAGGATACACACTAAATTTAGAGTATTATAAGCATGATACTGAACAATACTGAACAACATGATTCGTAAACCATGGAAGAGGAGATGAGACAATTAGATGTCTAAGTGAAGTCCTATAGCATTCCTGATAAATCCGGCACTCACCCAGTTTGCAGAGAATCTATGTCCAGGATTTCTCAGGGTCACAAAATTCTTTCAGCCATGACAAAGTACAAGCACTTATTAAATATGTTTAACACATAAATAAAGTCTTATTGTATCCCAAAAGAAAATTATTTGATTAATTCTTCAACATCTTCAGAGAAAGATTTCATACAACCTCCCCTCTGAGGACCAGGGCTAATGAATAATCCAAAATTCATCACAGAACCTTTAAAACTAATTTAAGACAATAGCCTCTTCCTGTCCTTCCCCTGCCCCCCTATGCCATGTCCCCCCCCATCAGAAGTGTTTACAACTCCAAAGATGACTGATTATGGGGGAGGGAGTCTTATTCACTGATAACTCCTTTCCCTTCTATGAATACAGCTGTCTGAATTGTCAAAAGATCAGAAAGTAGGCAAAAAGATGTAAAGGCAGCAGCAAACGTTTGTGCTTGGATGACTCCAGAATAGTGCAATCACTTAGACATTTCTAACCAAGGCTATATGCTACAGAGTATTTTTGTTTTGTTTTACTTTATTGTTAAGAAAGCACACTCTCTCTGGTTTGCCACAAGCCTCAACACTCCCAGTTGTTTTATACTTTGTCTGATTTACCTTTACTGATATTTCTTTTGTATCAATAATACATGCTCAAATTTGTAAATGATGTATGTTGTGCTAGGAATGTACATTGTCTAACTCTTGGGGCAGGGATCTTTATATATTCAAAAGATCAAGTACATTAACAGCATTATTCAACTCTTCCACATCTTTGGTCATTTCTATCTGCTTACAGTATCATTTTCTGTGGGATGTGTGTTAAAATCTTCCACTGTAATTAAGAATTTGAATTTCCTTGTCATTCTATCAAATTTTGCTTGATTCTTGCTCAGGATTTTTATATCTTCCTGGAGAATTATTCCTAAAAATACATTTTTGCCTTAAAGTTTATTTTGCAAGATATTAAGTAGTTATATCAACTATCATTAAAAAAAATCTTCCTAATTTATCACTTCTTTCCCTGTGGCTTTGTGTAATTTGGTTTGAGAATCTCTCTTATAAATAGTACGGTAGACTCTCTGTCTTCTAACATGTTAAAAAGTTACATCTGTTAATAAATTATATTTATAATTACTAACTTAATTGGACCTACTTCTTCTATAATTTTTTCCTATTTGCTATATGCCTTTTCTTTGCCTCTGTTTTTCTATTTTCCTGATTATTATTAGATTGAATAACTTCTTAATTCTTATTTTACAATCAACTAATATGAAAGTTAGTCTGTCTCTACTGCTTTTGTGACTACCTTAAATTTTTAAACATTGGCTCAAAGTTAAT
Source organism: Kogia breviceps (assembly GCF_026419965.1). Taxonomy (NCBI): domain Eukaryota; kingdom Metazoa; phylum Chordata; class Mammalia; order Artiodactyla; family Physeteridae; genus Kogia; species Kogia breviceps. The sequence goes on from NC_081317.1 coordinate 73,189,350, forward strand.
TACATTTCTACCCTCCTCCAGAAAAAAGCAAGAATCTTAGAATGCTTTCACTCCAATTGCCACCTACCACCTTCACTGGTTGTTATCTAATGTTTTGATTCCATCTTGCTTTTGACCCCCACCCCACAAAGTCATTATTATTGTTGTTAGTCAATGTTTGTTTAGAAGTAAACTCTTATTTACCACTTTCTTTTCTTACTGTTCATTATTACAACCCACTTTGATCCTCTGGGTTCTATCTCATTCTCGCAGAAATACGTCTTTAGCAATTCTTTAGTAAGCACCTATAAAAAGCAAACTTAAAAAGTCTTTATTATGCCTTTCCTGTTTTAAAAATATATTCTTCTTTGTGACCACCTAGAGGGGTGGGAGGGAGATGCAAGAGGGAGGGGATATGGGGATATATGTATACATGTAGCTGATTCACTTTGTTACCCAGCAGAAACTAACACAACAATGTAAAGCAATTATACTCCAATAAAGATGTTAAATATATATATATATATATTATTATTGGGGGGGGTCATAATATATACAGTGAGGGGAATTCCCTGGCGGTCCGGTGGTTAGGACTCCAGCTTTCACTGCTGTGGACCCAGGTTGGATCCCTGGTTGGGGAAATAATATCCCACAAGCTGTGTTACACAGCCAAAAATGTAGATATATATACAATGAGGTATGTAAAACACATGCATGCAAAGGACTTAGCTCAATTAATTTTTGCTTGGATATACACCCAAGCAAATCCCACCCAGATCAAGATTTATAATATTTTAATCACACCAGAGGGTCCTCTCATGCCCTTTCTCTGTCAATACTCACCCTGACTATCCAGACATTTTTCACTACTGATTAATTTAGCCTATTTCTTGAATTTCATATAAATGGAATCATCCAGTACATACTCTTTTTTGTCTGGCTTGTATCACCCAACATAATGTTTGTGAGATTACTGTTTTTATCAGTAGTTTTTCCTATCACTCTGTATTCCATGTCATTATTACTCTTAAATGATGGATTGCAGGGTAGAAAATTCCAGGTTGATAGTTATTTTTTCTTAGATATTATTTCAATGTCTTTTAGTCTTTATTGTTGCCAAAAAGAAGTACTGCTGCTAGTTGAACGGTTTTTCCTTTGATGGCAATTTTATCTTTTTCTCTATTTTTCCTTCTTGTGGTTATGTTTATGTTTAAAATGCACATTTCATCCTTGGTGTTCTAAAATTTCCATACTTTATATCAGAATGAGGATTTGCTTTTGGCAATGTTAGAAGAATGGACAGAAGCATTGTGCTTCATCAATATGAGGGCTTATGACCCTTCAGGTATAAATAATCTCTCGAGATTTCTGCATCACTGGGGTAGATTTGGACTCTATACCTGCATATGGAATGAGGTTTTTTTTTTTAACATCTCTATTGGAGTATAATTGCTTTACAATGGTGTGTTAGTTTCTGCTTTACAACAAAGTGAATCAGTTATACATATACATATGTTCCCATATCTCTTCCCTCTTGCGTCTCCCTCCCTCCAACCCTCCCTATCCCACCCCTCTAGGTGGTCACAAACCACCTAGCTGATCTCTCTGTGCCATGCGGCTGCTTCGCATTAGCTAGCTATTTTACGTTTGGTAGTATATATATGTCCATGCCACTCTCTCACTTCGTCACAGCTTATCCTTCCCCCTCCCCATATCCTAAAGTCCATGCTCTAGTAGGTCTGTGTTTTATTCCTGTCCTACCCCTAGTCTCTTCATGACATTTTTTTTCTTAGATTCCATATATATGTGTTAGCATACGGTATGTGTTTTTCTCCTTCTGACTTCACTCCATATGACAGACTCCAGGTCCATCCACCTCACTACAAATAACTCAGTTTCATTCCTTTTTATGGCTGAGTAATATTCCATTGTATATATGTGCTACATCTTTATCCATTCATCTGTGGATGGACACTTAGGTTGCTTCCATGTCCTGGCTATTGTAAATAGAGCTGCAATGAACATTTTGGTACATGACTCTTTTTGAATTACGGTTTTCTCAGGGTATATGCCCAATAGTGGGATTGCTGGGTCGTATGGTAGTTCTATTTGTAGTTTTTTAAGGAACCTCCATACTGTTCTCCATAGTAGCTGTATCAATTTACATTTCCACCAGCAGTGCAAGAGGGTTCCCTTTTCTCCACACCCTCTCCAGAATTTATTGTTTCTAGATTTTTTGATGATGTCCATTCTGACCGGTGTGAGATGATATCTCATTGTAGTTTTGATTTGCATTTCTCTAATGATTAATGATGTTGAGCATTCTTTCATGTGTTTGTTGGCAATCTGTATATCTTCTTTGGAGAAATGTCTATTTAGATCTTCTGCCCATTTTTGGATTGGGTTGTTTGTTTTTTTGTTATGGAGCTTCATGAGTCGCTTGTAAATTTTGGAGATTAATCCTTTGTCAGTTGCTTCATTTGCAACTATTTTCACCCATTCTGAGGGTTGCTTTTGGTCTTGTTTATGGTATCTTTGCTGTGCAAAAGCTTTTAAGTTTCATTAGGTCCCATTTGTTTATTTTTGTTTTTATTTCCATTTCTCTAGGAGGTGGGTCAAAAAGGATCTTGCTGTGATTTATGTCACAGAGTGTTCTGCCTATGTTTTCCTCTAAGAGTTTGATAGTGTCTGGCCTTACATTTAGGTCTTTAATTCATTTGGAGTTTACTTTTGTGTATGGTGTTAGGGAGTGTTCTAATTTCATACTTTTACATGTAGCTGTCCAGTTTTCCCAGCACCACTTATTGAAGAGGCTGTCTTTTCTCCACTGTATATTCTTGCCTCCTTTATCAAAGATAAGGTGACCATATGTGTGTGGGTTTATCTCTGGGCTTTCTTTCCTGTTCCATTGATCTATATTTCTGTTTTTTTTTTTTTTTGCGGTATGCGGGCCTCTCACCGCTGTGGCCCCTCCCATTGCGGAGCACAGGCTGCGGACGCGCAGGCTCAGCGGCCACGGCCCACAGGCCCAGCCGCTCCGCGGCACGCGGGATCCTCCCGGACCAGGGCACGAACCCGCGTCTCCTGCATCGGCAGGCAGACTCCCAACCACTGCGCCACCAGGGAAGCCCTATATTTCTGTTTTTGTGCCAGTACCATACTGTCTTGATTACTGTAGCTTTATAGTATAGTCTGAAGTCAGGGAGCCTGATTCCTCCAGCTCCATTTTTTGTTCTCAAGATTGCTTTGGCTATTCGGGGTCTTTTGTGTTTCAATACAAATTGTGAAATTTTTTGTTCTAGTTCTCTAAAAAATGCCAGGGATTGCTTTGAATCTGTAGATTGCTTTAGGTAGTAGAGTCATTTTCACAATGTTGATTCTTCCAATCCAAGAACATGGTATATCTCTCCATCTGTTGGTATCATCTTTAATTTCTTTCATCCGTGTCTTATAATTTTCTGCATACAGGTCTTTTGTCTCCTTAGGTAGGTTTATTCCTAGATATTTTATCCTTTTTGTTGCAATGGTAAATGGGAGTGTTTTCTTAATTTCACTCCAGATTTTTCATCATTAGTGTATAAGAATGCCAGAGATTTCTGTGCATTAATTTTGTATCCTGCTATTTTACCAAATTCATTGACTAGCCTTAGTAGTTTTCTGGTAGCATCTTTAGGATTCTGTATGTATAGTATCATATCATCTGCAAACAGTGACAGCTTTACTTCTTTTCCGATTTGGATTCCTTGTATTTCTTTTTCTCTTCTGATTGCTGTGGCTAGAACTTCCAAAACTATGTTGAATAATAGTGGTGAGAGCGGGCAACCTTGTCTTGTTCCTGATCTTAGTGGAAATGGTTTCAGTTTTTCACCACTGAGAACAATGCTGGCTGTGGGTTTGTCATATATGGCCTTTATTATGTTGAGGAAAGTTCCCTCTATGCCTACTTTCTGCAGGGTTTTTATCATAAATGGGTGTTGAATTTTGTCAAAAGCTTTCTCTGCATCTATTGAGATGATCATATGGTTTTTCTCCTTCAGTTTGTTGATATGGTGTATCAGGTTGATTGATTTGTGTATATTGAGGAATCCTTGCATTCCTGGCATAAACCCCACTTGATCATGGTGTATGATCCTTTTAGTGTGCTGTTGGATTCTGTTTGCTAGTATTTTGTTGAGGATTTTTGCATCTATGTTCATCAGTGATATTGGCCTGTAGTTTTCTTTCTTTGTGACGTCTTTGTCTGGTTTTGGTATCAGGGTGATGGTGGCCTCATAAAATGAGTTTGGGAGTATTTCTCCCTCTGCTATATTTTGGAAGAGTTTGAGAAGGATAGGTGTTAGCTCTTCTCTAAATGTTTGATAGAATTCACCTGTGAAGCCATCTGGTCCTGGGCTTTTGTTTGTTGGAAGATTTTTAATCACACTTTCAATTTCAGTGCTTGTGATTGGTCTGTTCATATTTTCTATTTCTTCCTGGTTCAGTCTTTGCGGGTTGTGCATTTCTAAGAATGTGTCCATTTCTTTCAAGTTGTCCATTTCATTGGCATAGATTTGCTTGTAGTAATCTCTCATAATCTTTTGTATTTCTGCAGCGTCAGTTGTTACTTCTCCTTTTTCATTTCTAATTCTATTGATTTGAGTCTTCTCCCTTTTTCTCCTGATGAGTCTGGGTAATTTTTTATCAATTTTATTTATCTTCTCAAAGAACCAGCATTTACTTTTACTGATCTTTGCTATTGTTTCCTTCATTTCTTATTCATTTATTTCTGATCTGATTTTTATGATTTCTTTCCTTCTGCTAAATTTGGGGGGTTTTTTGTTCTTTTTTCTCTAATTGCTTTAGGTGCAAGGTTAGGTTGTTTATTCGAGATGTTTCCTGTTTCTTAGGGAAGGATTGTATTGCTATAAACTTCCCTCTTAGAAATGCTTTTGCTGCATCCCATAGGTTTTGGGTCATCGTGTCTCCATTGTCATTTGTTTCTAGGTATTTTTTAATTTCCTCTTTGATTTCTTCAGTGATCTCTTGGTTATTAAGTAGTGTGTTGTTTAGCCTCCATGTGTTTGTATTTTTTACAGATCTTTTCCTGTAATTGATAGTCTCATAGTGTTGTGGTTGGAAAAGATACTTGATATGATTTCAATCTTCTTAAATTTACCAAGGCTTGATTTGTGACCCAAGATATTATCTATCCTGGAGAACGTTCCATGAGCACTTGAGAAAAATGTGTATTCTGTTCTTTTTGGATGGAATGTCCTATAAATATCAATTAAATCCATCTTGTTTAATGTATCATTTAAAACTTGTGTTTCCTTATTTATTTTCATTTTGGATGATCTGTCCATTGGTGAAAGTGGGGTGTTAAAGTCCCCTACTATAATTGTGTTACTGTCGATTTCCCCTTTTATGGCTGTTAGTATTTGCCTTATGTATTGAGGTGCTCCTATGTTGGGTGCATAAATATTTACAATTGTTATATCTTCTTCATGGATCAATCCCTTGATCATTATGTAGTGTCCTTCTTTGTCTCTTGTAATAGTCTTTATTTTAAAGTCTATTTTGTCTGATATGAGAATTGCTAATCCAGTTTTCTTCTGATTTCCATTTGCTTGGAATATCTTTTTCCATCCCCTCACTTTCAGTCTGTATGTGTCCCTAGGTCTGAAGTGGGTCTCTTGTAGACAGCATATATACGGGTCTTGTTTTTGTATCCATTCAGCCAGTCTGTGTCTTTGGGTGGGAGCATTTAATCCATTTACATTTAAGGTAATTATTGATATGTATGTTCCTATTCCCATTTTCTTAATTGTTTTGGGTTTGTTCTTGTAGGTCTTTTCCTTCTCTTGTGTTTCTTGCCTAGAGAAGTTCCTTTAGCATTTGTTGTAAAGCTGGTTTGGTGGTGTTAAACTCTCTCAGCTTTTGCTTGTCCGTAAAGGTTTTAATTTCTCCATCAAATCTAAATGAGATCCTTGCTGGGTAGAGTAATCTTGGTTGTAGGTTTTTCTCCTTCATCACTTTAAATATGTCCTGCCACTCCCTTCTGGCTTGCACAGTTTCTGCTGAAAGATCAGCTGTTAACCTTATGGGGATTCTCTTGTGTGTTATTTTTCCCTTGCTGCTTTTAATATGTTTTCTTTGTATTTAATTTTTGATAGTTTGATTAATATGTGTTTTGGCGTGTTTCTCCTTGGATTTATCCTGTATGGGACTCTCTGTGATTCCTGGACTTGATTAACTATTTCCTTTCCCATGTTAGGGAAGTTTTCAACTATAATCTCTTCAAATATTTTCTCAGTCCCTTTCTTTTTCTCTTCTTCTTCTGGGACCCCTATAATTCGAATGTTGGTGCATTTAATGTTGTCCCAGAGGTCTCTGAGACTGTCTTCAGTTCTTTTCATTCTTTTTTCTTTCTTCTGCTCTGCAGTAGTTCTTTCCACTATTTTATCTTCCAGGTCACTTATCCGTTCTTCTGCCTCAGTTATTCTGCTATTGATCCCATCTAGAGTATTTTTAATTTCATTTATTGTGTTGTTCATTGTTGCTTGCTTCCTCTTTAGTTCTTCTAGGTCCTTGTTAAATGTTTCTTGCAATTTGTCTATTCTATTTCCAAGAGTTTGGATCATCTTTACTATCATTATTCTGAATTCTTTTTCAGGTAGACTGCCTTTTTCCTCTTCATTTGTTAGGTCTGGTGGTTTTTACCTTGCTCCTTCATCTGTGTGTTTTTCTGTCTTCTCATTTTGCTTATCTTACTGTGTTTGGGGTCTCCTTTTTGCAGGCTTCAGGTTCGTAGTTCCTGTTGTTTTTGGTGTCTGTCCCCAGTGGCTAAGGTTGGTTCAGTGGGTTGAGTAGGTTTCCTGGTTGGGGGGACTAGTGCCTGTGTTCTGGTGGATGAGGCTGGATCTTGTCTTTCTGGTGGGCAGGTGCACGTCTGGGGGTTTGTTTTGGGGTTTCTGTAGCCTTATTATGATTTTAGGCAGCCTCTCTGCTAATGAATGGGGCTGTGTTCCTGTCTTGCTAGTTGTTTGGCATAGGGTGTCCAGCACTGTAGCTTGCCGGTCATTGAGTGAAGCTGGGTCTTGGTGTTGAGATGGAGAACTCTGGGAGATTTTCGCCGTTTGACATTTCGTGGAGCTGGGAGGTCTCTTGTGGACCAGTGTCCTGAAGTTGGTTCTCTCACCTCAGAGGCACAGCCCTGACGCCTGCCTGGAGCACCAAGAGCCTTTAATCCACACGGCCGCCCCGTGGTCCTCTGAACTGTTGCGGCTTCGACCGCCGGGGTCCCCTCCAGAGCCGGCAGCCTCAGTGAGGCCGCCCTCCCCTCGGGCTCTGGGGCAGTTCCGTGACGGCGGAGGGAAGAGACCCTGAGCCTGGAGCTCTGGAATGAGTTTGATGGATGGAATTTTTCAAGTCCCCTTCTGGAAAAAAGGCTGACTCTTGAGGAGCTCAGCTTTACGTGAAATTTAAGTTTTAGTTTCCTGCTTGCACAGGTCCAGTTTCTGCATTCATGAGAGTTAACACGAGGGTCTATTTCCAGATCCAAGTTCTCCTAGGGCCCTAACTTGAGCCTTCTCATCTGGCTCCTTGGAGCCCTACTTCCTTTCTGAAACTTTGTGATTCTCTTTATTTCTTTCAATCTCAATTGTTATGATATTTTTTAAAAAGTATATTTTAACCAACTTTTCTATTTGTCTGTTTTGCATGAGCTTTGTCCACCACGTTGCCAGAATTTGAATCTGATTCACTCATTTATCATTTATCCGGCTGGTCCTTATGGGCTTTTGCGTGGCTGAGAGCAAGGGTCCTGAAGCTAAGCCAACATGATTTTGAAACAGTGCTCTAACTACTGATTAGCTATTTGATCATGGGTAGGTTATCTGACCTCTGTAAGCCTCAGGCTTCTCACCTCCAAAAAGAAGATGATCGAAATCTCCCTGCAAAGGGTTGTTGTGAGGATAAAATATGCTAATGCATGTACAGTACTCAGCAGAATACCTTAGCAAGCACTCATCAATAACTATTAATGTTATGAAACACTGCATAATGATATTATTCAATTAATTAATTTGTCTACTGAGGAATCAAGTTGATGTACAAGCTGACGCTACATAGAAACAGAAATGTATCTTTCATGAAAAAGAAATAAACCAAATAATAATTAAATATGGACTCTGTGTATGTGGCATAGATAATGTTGCTCTTTATAAGTACTGCCCTACAAAAATCTCATGTTCTCTTTCTGTATACATTCTGAGCTGAACTTTCCAAGTTTGGATAAAATCATTGAAAGTCAGAGAGAGAACATTATAAGAGAGAACACTGGCACTTTGTTTCTCCCAGAATGTAAGTCAATGCACGTGCTTCCTTCATTGAGGACGTTGCCATAATGCACAGATGAACTAAACAGTGTGCTTAGTGATGTAGTTGGTTTACCTGGGGCTGTGAGCTCCTTTAACTCCCTGCAGACTAGTAATAAACAGTTCACTGACTAGGTATGAGGATCACACTCTGAATATAGCTTTAGGGACATGTTAGCACTGTTGTAAAAAGTGTTAATATTGTTATATAGGAAGGAAAGTGCACATTCCTCAGAAAAGGATGCTTGGGATCTGAGTTAAGCAATATCCTCAGGTGGAGAACAAAACTAATTATGTTGCATATTCAAAGAAAGTTCATTATTGGCTTTTAATGAACAAATCAATATCTGCTATAGAGTCCAGGGGTCCACTGGAGTCTCCACTGGAGCTGATTTTGGGATCTATATGGATCTGCCAATCCTACAATTTATCACTTGTGGGTCTGGGGTTCTTTTAAGGCAGGGGTCCCCAACCCCCTGGCCGTGGACCATTACCGGTCCGTGGCCTGTTAGGAACTGGGTTGCACAGCAGGAGGTGAGCAGCGGGCAGGTGAGTGAAGTTTCGTCTGCCGCCCCCCATCACTCACATTATCACCTGAACCATACCACCCTTCTTGTCAGCGGAAAAACTGTCTTCCACAAAACCGGTCCCTGGTGCCAAAAAGGTTGGGGACTGTTGTTTTAAGGGGCCTATGATTACCAAAATATTCATTTCTGCTATTTGCCATCTAGTAGTGTTTTTGGTAGGAGGTGATAATTTTTCTCAATTAATTTTTCATTAATTTCCAATAAAAAATGCAGCAGGTAGAATGACTCGTTGTACTTCCAAAGTAGATCTAATAATATTTTCCATGTTCCATAAGGTCAAATCAAACATTAAATCCCATTCAGAAGCAATTTTTAAAAGTCTTATACTGGGACCTCAAGAGAAGTAAAGCCTATAGTGTAAATATTACTGACACTCAAAATATCTCAGATTTTGTTGATTCTATTTGAATTTCTGCTTTACTTAAAACTTTTAAAGATCAATTTAAGGACTAAACAAGAAACAAACAAAACTTACAACCTATTGTGTGTGCTTGGCCTGTTGTAAAGAAAATATGCTAGATCTGCCCATATAGAAAATTTTAATTCTGGGCTTTAAAATACAATATATGATCTTTAAAAATATTTATTAAAATAATGAAGTTAGAAACAATCTGATAAAACAGTATTTGGTAGACTTGAATTGCTGTAGAAAATAAGTATTTAAAAACTCACTATCACTATCAATTCCAAGAGGTGTGGTTCACAAAATTTACCTGGCTACTTTGGAGATGACTGTTCTCTAAATCTTGAACAGAATTTAAAGTCATCTCACAATACTTAAAAGTCTTCAGTTAATCTTTGCTCTGGGCATCAGCAGGGCCCTGTCATCTGGGCCAGTCTATTTGTAAACTGAACCCTACCCCTACACAAGTCTCAATTCTCTTTTATTCTATACACATAAGGTTACCGAAATTTGGTAAAACTCTTAAAATCTGAATTATATACTCTTGTACTTTGGGGTACACATCATTTTTAATAAATTTAAGAAAAAGTATATCTCTATCCAACTTGTCATGTTCCAGTTTAAAATGACTTGTTTTCCCCATCCACTCAAAATGGACTCTGAAATTAAAAAGATTTAACTGTTAAATTTCTCCTCCACTAACATCAGCATAGGAGATATCAACAAAATTCCTGTTCTTAAATGATTACAAGACAAAAGCTATCCCAGGATTAGCACAATTTTCATCAAGATCCAACTTAAGGTCTACTTTCTATTTTCTGAAATAAAAAACAGTCTTAAATTCAAAAGTAGCAAAGGTGGGCCTCCCTGGTGGTGCAGTGGTTAAGAATCCGCCTGCCAATGCAGGGGACATGGGTTCCAGCCCTGGTCTGGGAAGATCCCACATGCCGCGGAGCAACTAAGTCCGTGAGCCACAACTACTGAAGCCTGCGCACCTAGAGCTTGTACTCCACAACAAGAGAAGCCATGACAATGAGAAGCCCGTGCACTGCAAAGAAGAGTAGCCTCCACTCACGGCAACTAGAGAAAAGCCTGCATGCAGCAACACAGACCCAGTGCAGCCAAAAATAAAATAAATAAAATAAAATAAATTAAAAAATTTTTTTCAAAAAAAAAAAAGGGGGGCTTCCCTGGTGGCACAGTGGTTGAGAGTCCACCTGCCGATGCAGGGGATACGGGTTCGTGCCCTGGTCCGGGAAGATCCCACATGCCGCGGAGCGGCTAGGCCCGTGAGCCATGGCCGCTGAGCCTGTGCGTCCAGAGCTTGCGCTCCGCAACGGGAGAGGCCACAACAGTGAGAGGCCCGCGTACTGAAAAAAAAAAAAAAAAAAAAAAAGGTAGCAAAGGTAAACATATTGGTTAGTACGTGGGTTGCATGGCTACCAAATAAGCCACCAAGCAACTCCCTATATTAACCTTTTCTACTTCACCTCACTCATGTCGATAGTGAATATGTTGGCTCCTATCATTCCACATTTACTGCTTACTTGGTTTTAATTTATAAAAAAATTGCTAGAGAGACTTGTCTGTCCATCCATCAATCAAGATTCAGATCACTCTGAAGAAACCAAATCCTTCTAGATGAACTGCTTTGGATCTTGGGGTTCCTGATGCTCAGATGGACAGCTTTCTCCAAGATGTTTGCAACAACAGGAGGTCTTTGGCTTTGCCAAAGACTGATTATTTCCATAGCACCCATTGGCTTTTGTTAATGTAAAAGTCACTGGGATAAAATGTCAAGAAATACAAGCTACTCTCTTTGAAAACAAATAGTGCAGCCTCTCCTCAATGTCAATTCTCAATCAAGTGTGTATGGTGGCATTCATGTGACAGCAAGAGACTGTTTCCTGGTGGTGGTGTTCTATTCCCAGTGACATTATCCTCATAAAGTGCACAAAAAGTGCAACTGCACAAACTGTGAATTCCCGACACTCCTTCCAAGCATTCTCTCCTGACTTCTGTATTTCTAATCACACCTCTAGGTTTCAGGAGCACAGGCCTGAAAACGAACGAGGGAACTCATACCAAATGCAGTTAATCTGAAGAGCAGTGGAAGCACAGGGGCAATTTCATCTCTGTAGAAACGCTTTGAAAACTGACGACAACCTTAATGTCTCTAATACCTAATGACAATCTCCTTTCAAGAGTTTTATGAATATTAATACCCTGATCACAGAGCGGTGTTTAAAAACAAAAGGTATGTCTTCACTTTCGACTGCCGCATCTCTGAATTGTAAAAGGCCAATTTCCCCATCATTTTTACAGGTTATGGGTGTGCATTTCAATAAGGTGGGCTTGACATTGCTTCTGCTGTTGGGGTGGGAGGTCCAAAGTGTTTCTATAATCTTTATGCTCTTCTTGAATTGGCAAAAGTGAACTCATTATTTCAGTCTTTCAGTTTTTAAATAAATATAAGTAAATAACTCCCATGTGTTCAGATCAGGGCTAGCATTTTTGGAAGTAAAGAAGTAGGAGACATTGTTCCTATCTCTGAGGAGTTTACACTCAAACTGGGAAAAGATTACTAACATAATCAAACAATTAGAATACAACATAAAATACTTTATTTCTACCCTATGCCAAGGACTCTGCTAGTCCCAAGGGCATAAAAAGTTTCCTTAGTCCCTGTCTGGGGGCAACGGTCAAGCATTCAAGTACAAAACAGTAATAATAACAAAACAACAGTAATAAAGGTGAATAAGGATTCATGAGGACTTACTATATATCAATGTGCCTGACATTGCATGGACCAGCACGAAAGTCCATACCTACTTCAGAAAGGGTAGAAATGGGGAGTGAATCAATTCTCATTCTGAACAATCAGAATAAATAATATCACTACAATCAAGTCTTACCAAGAATGATCAATTCTGCTTTGGCCAAATATGGTTCACTCAACGTTTGCTTTTTCATGGCCACACTTCTGGTTTAAGGAAATCTCAACTCTTTGTAACACTTAGTAACCCTTTTGAAGTTATGTGAAATATTTCTTTTTTCCAGCTTTACTGAGATATAATTGACATATAATATTGTTTAAGTTAAAGGTGTACAACATACTGATTTGATAAATGCATGTACTGTGAAATGATTAGACCACAATAAGGTTAGTCAATGCATCTGTCACCTCACAAAGTTTCAGTTTCTGTGTGTGGTGTGTATGTTGTGTGTGACGAGAACTTTTAAGAACTACTCTCACACAGAACCAAGATGGCGGAGTAGAAGGACATGCTCTCACTCCCTCCTTTGAGAACACCAGAATCACAACTAACTGCTGAACAATCATCGAAAGGAAGACACGGGAACTCACCAAAAAAGATAACCCACATCCAAAGACAAAGGAGAAGCCACAATGAGACGGTACGAGGGGCACAATCACAATAAAATCAAATCCCGTAACTGCTGGGTGGGTGACTCACAAACTGGAGAACACTTACACCACAGAAGTCCACCCATTGGAGTGAAGGTTCTGAGCCCCACGTCAGGCTTCTGAACCTGGGGCCCTGGCATTGGGAGGAGGAATTCCTAGAGAAGCAGACTTTGAAAGCTAGCGGAATTTGATTGCAGGACTCTGACAGGACTGGGGGAAACAGAGACTCCACTCTTGGAGGGCACACACAAAGTGGTGTGCACATTGGGACCCAGGGGAAGGAGCAGTGACCCCACAGGAGACTGAACCAGACCTACCTGCTAGTGTTGGTGGGTCTCCTGTAGAGGTGGGTGGGTGGCTGTGTCTCACTGTGAGGACAAGGACACTGACAGCAGAAGTTCTGTGAAGTACTCCTTGGCGTGAGCCCTCCCGGAGTCTGCCATTACGCCAGCAAAGAGTCTGGGTAGCCTCCAGTATTGGGATGCTTCAGGCCAAACAACCAACAGGGAGGGAGCCCAGACCCACCCATCACCAGTCAAGCAGATTAAGATTTTACCGAGCTCTGCGCACCAGAGCAACAGCCAGATCTACCCACAACCAGTCTCTCCCATCAGGAAACTTGCACAAGCCTCTTAGATAGCCTCATCCACCAGAGGGCAGAGAGCAGAAGCAAGAAGAACTACAATCCTGCAGCCTGTGGGACAAAACCACATTCACAGAAAGATAGACAAGATGAAAAGGCAGAGGGCTATATACCAGATGAAGGAACAAGGTAAAACCTCAGAAAAACAATTAAATGAAGTGGAGATAGGCAACCTCCCAGAAAAAGAATTCAGAATAATGGTAGTGAAGATGATCCAGGACCTCAGAAAAAGAATGGAGGCAAAGATCGAGAAGATGCAAGAAATGTTTAACAAAGACCTAGAAGAATTAAAGAACAAACAAACAGAGATGAACAATACAATAAATGAAATGAAAAATACACTAGAAACAATCAATAGCAGAATAACTGAGGCAGAAGAACGGATAAGTGACCTGGAAGACAGAATGGTGGAATTCACTGCTGCAGAACAAAATAAAGAAAAAAGAATGAAAAGAAATGAAGACAGCCTAAGAGACCCCTGGGACAACATTGAACGCAACAACATTTGCATTATAGGGGTTCCAGAAGGAGAAGAGAGAGAGAAAGGACCCGAGAAAATACGTGAAGAGATTATAGTCAAAAACTTCCCTAACGTGGGAAAGGAAATAGCCACCCAAATCCAGGAAGCGCAGAGAGTCCCTTACAGGAGAAACCCAAGGAGAAACACGCTGAGACATATAATAATCAAACTGGCAAAAGTTAAAGGCAGAGAAAAATTACTGAAAGCAGCAAGGGAAAAATGACAAATAACATACAAGGGAATTCCCATAAGGTTAACAGCTGATTTCTCAGCAGAAACTCTACAAGCCAGAGGGAGTGGCATGATATACTTAAAGTGATGAAAGGGAAGAACCTACAACCAAGATTACTCTACCCAGCAAGGATCTCATTCAGATTTGATGGAGAAATCAAAAGCTTTACAGACAAGCAAAAGCTAAGAGAATTCAGCACCACCAAACCAGCTCTACAACAAATGCTAAAGGAACTTCTCTAAGTAGGAAACACAAGAGAAGAAAAGGACCTACAAAAACAAACCCAAAACAATTAAGGAAATGGTCATAGGAACATACATATCGATAATTACCTTAAATGTGAATGGATTAAATGCTCCAACCAAAAGACACAGGCTTGCTGAATCGATACAAAAACAAGAAGCAACTATATGCTGTCTATAAGAGACCCACTTCAGACCTAGGGACACATACAGACTGAAAGTGAAGGGATGGAAGAAGATATTCCATGCAAATGGAAATCAAAAGAGAGCTAGAGTAGCAATACTCATATCAGATTAAACAGACTTTAAAATAAAGAATGTTACCAGAGACAAGGAAGGACACTACATAATGATCAAGGGATCAATCCAAGAAGAAGATATAACAATTATAAATATATATGCACCCAACATAGGAGCACCTCAATACATAAGGCAACTGCTAACAGCTATAAAAGAGGAAATCAACAGTAACACAATAATAGTGGGGGACTTTAATGCCTTACTTACACCAATGGACAGATCATCCAAAATGAAAATAAATAAGGAAACAGAAGCTTTAAGTGACACAATAGACCAGATATATTTAATTGATATTTATAGGGCATTCCATTCAAAAACAGCAGATTACACTTTCTTCTCAAGTGCACACGGAACATTCTCCAGGATAGATCACATCTGGGGTCACAAATCAAGCCTCAGTAAATTTGAGAAAATTGAAATCATATCAAGCATCTTTTCTGACCACAACACTATGAGATTAGAAATGAATTACAGGGGAAAAAAAGTAAAAAACACAAACACATGGAGGCTAAACAATACATTACTAAATAACCAAGAGATCACTGAAGAAATCAAAGAGGAAATAAAAAAATACCTAGAGACAAACGATAATGAAAACACAATGATCCAAAACCTATGGGATGCAGCAAAAGCATTTCTAAGAGGGAAGTTTATAGCTATACAAACCTACCTCAAGAAACAAGAAACATCTCAAATAAACAATCTAATCTTACACCTAAAGGAACTAGAGAAAGAAGAAGAAACAAAACCCAAAGTTAGCAGAAGGAAAGAAATCATAAAGATCAAAGCAGAAATAAATGAAATAGAAACAAAGAAAACAATAGCAAAGATCAATAAAACTAAAAGCTGCTTCTTTGAGAAGATAAACAGAATTGATAAACCATTAGCCAGACTCATCAAGAAAAAGAGGGAAAGGACTCAAATCAATAAAATTAGAAATGAAAAAGGAGAAGTTACAACAGACACCGCAGAAATACAAAGCATACTAAGAGACTACTACAAGCAACTCTATGCCAATAAAATGGACAACCTGGAAGAAATGGAAAAATTCTTAGAAAGGTATAACCTTCCAAGACTGAACCAGGAAGGAATAGAAAATATGAACAGAACAATAACAAGTAATGAAATTGAAACTGTGATTTAAAATCTTCCAACAAACAAAAGTCCAGGACCAGATGGCTTCACAGGTGAATTCTATCAAACATTTAGAGAAGACCTAACAACCATCCTTCTCAAACTGTTCCAAAAAATTGCAGAGGGGGCTTCCCTGGTGGCGCAGTGGTTGGGAGTACGCCTGCCAATGCAGGGGATGCGGGTTCGTGCCCCTGTCTGGGGGGATCCCACGTGCTGTGGAGCGGCTGGGCCCATGGGTTGTGGCCATTGAGCCTGTGCGTCCGGAGCCTGTGCTCTGCAGCTGGACAGTCCACGGCAGTGAGAGGCCCATGTACCGCTAAAAAAAAAAAAAAAAAAAAAAATTGCAGAGGAAGGAACACTCCCAAACTCATTCTATGAGGCCACCATCACCCTGATACCAAAACCAGACAAGGATACTACAAAAAAAGAAAATTACAGACCAATTCCACTGATGAATTTAGATGCAAAAATCCTCAACAAAATACTAGCTAACAGCATCCAACAACACATCAAAAGGATCAAACACCATGAAAAAGTGGGATTTATCCCAGGGATGCAAGGATTCTCCAATATATGCAAATCAATGTGATACGCCATAGTAACAAACTGAAGAATAAAAACCATATGATCATCTCAGTAGATGCAGAAAAAGCTTTTGAAAAAATTCAACACTGCTTTTATGATAAAAACTCTCCAGAAAGTGGGCATAGAGGGAACCTACCTCAACATAATAAAGGCCATATATGACAAACCCACAGCAAACATCATTCTCAATGGTGAAAAACTGAAAGCATTTCCTCTAAGATAAGGTACAAGACAAGGATGTCCACTCTCATCACTATTATTCAACATAGTTTTGGAAGTCCTAGCCACAGTAAACAGAGAAGAAAAAGAAATAAAAGGAATCCAAATTAGAAAAGAAGTAAAACTGTCACTGTTTGCAGATGACATGATACTATACATAGAGAATCCTAAAGATGCCACCAGAAAACTACTAGAGCTAATCAATGAATTTGGTAACATTGCAGGATACAAAATTAGTGCACAGAAATCTCTTGCATTCCTATACACTAATGATGAAAAATCTGAAATAGAAATTAAGGAAACACTGCCATTTACCATTGCAACAAAAAGAATAAAATACCTAGGAATAAACCTACCTAGGGAGACAAAAGACCTGTATGCAGAAAACTATAAGACATTGATGAAAGAAATTAAAGATGATACCAACAGATGGAGAGATATACCATGTTCTTGGATTGGAAGAATCAATATTGTGAAAATGACATACTACCCAAAGCAATCTACAGATTCAATGCAATCCCTATCAAATTAACAATGGCATTTATTACAGAACTAGAACAAAAAATCTTAAAATTTGTATGGAGACACAAAAGATCACAAATAGACAAAGCAGTCTTGAGGGAAAAAAGCAGAGCTGGAGGAATCAGACTCCCTGACTTCAGGCATCTTGTCCATGGCAAATGCTGGCCCCAACACAAACGGTTCCCAGTTTTTCATCTGCACTGCCAAGACTGAGTGGTTGAATGGCAAGCATGTGGTCTTTGGCAAGGTGAAAGAGGGCATGAATATTGTGGAAGCCATGGAGCGCTCTGTGTCTTTTACCTGCCACCCCTCAGTATCTAGGGCAGTGTCTGACACTATTGATAATTGCTGGTTGAATGAAAGGTCAGGAAAATGCTCTGAAAGCGATGCTTAAAAATATAAATCTGTTCCTGTCACTTTCCTGTTCAATGGCTTTGCATCTCACTTAGAATAAAATTCAATGTCCTTTTCATGGTCAGTCAAGCTTTGCATGATTTTGCCCTTGGCTACTTATCTGACCTCATCTAAAGGCCTCATCAGGGCCTTTGCAACTGCTGTTCCCTCCACCTGGAACCATCTTCCCTCAGAGATCCCTATGGCTGGCTCCACAGCTGCATTCAGGCCTCTGCTCAGATGTTTCCCTGCCCAGCCTGGCTTGATTAGCACTAGGCCCACTTCACCCCCCCAACACTCACAACTCTCCTGCCCTGCTTTATATTTCTTCATGGTGCATTATTATCTAACATATATTTGCTCTTTGCTTACTATCTGCCTCACCCTCTTTGAATGTCAAGTTTTAGAGGGCTGAGATTTTCTCTATATTGCTCCCGCCTGTATCCCCAGCTGTTGGAACAATGCTGGGCACCCAGTAGGTGTGCAAGAAATATTTGTTGAATGAATAGTGGATGGATAAATGCTCAAAACTGAATGGTGTATATACGTAAGTACTTCTTAAATTTTTTTTTTACAATGATCATCTATTATAATAATAAAAAGGTGTAGATTCCAGTATGGAATTACCCATTCATTCAATAAGTATTTACTGGATTCTGTACAAGGCAGTAAAGCACAGAGGAGGCATCAACCGTTTCCACACAGAAGAAACAATACTGGAGGGGGACTCTTGAAAGATGAGCAGACACCTGCCAGATAGGGAAGAAAAAGCCGCAGAGAAAAGTGCACTCGCAAAGGGAAGGCCGGGGCTGTGAAAGCTTCTTCCAACACTAAAAAAATTCCTGCCACTCCCACCCCTACGCAACTTAACTCGAATTGTTAAACTGAGTTTTCAACGTTTTTCATTAACTTTGAATCCCAGGTTGCTGATTGAAAATGAGTGGGGGCTGGAGGAAGCAGAGCTGCTTTAGACAACATGAGGGTCCTGGACATCCTGTGGGTGGGTGGGTGGGCACTTCATCTAGAGCATCTCTGCCCCGGGAGCCTGCCCTGGGGGAGTACGGCATCCCCAAGCTAGGAGGAGGTAGGAGAAATGATGGAGACCCTGGGCTTGTGCTGAGAATCCCGGGAAGGGCTGGCCTGCCTTGGATGAGCAAGCCAGCTGTCTAGGTGGGAAGGTTTTCCACCTACGGAAGGACAATGGAAGTCGCTGCGATTTCCTGAGAATGTCTCACATGCTCTAAGTGAAAGTTTTCATTTCTCAAAGCTCTTAATCAGTCAGCCTGTGATAACACTTCAACAAAAGGGGGAAAAAAAAAAAAACCCTCATGGATGATCCAGAGCCTTCTCTTGGCCTTCAGGTGAATCTCTCTCTCGTTTGAAAATTTAAATCGGGGGAGAAATAGTCTGCCTGCACTCTGCATTTCAGGGCTTTAATATGTTATTCATTTAGAAGAAAACCAATTACATCATCCAATTAATTAACATAAAAATACAGCCCGAATGCATGCATTATATCACATGTAGTCAACAGAAAGACAACCGGCCTCCCCAACCATGATTCTGGTCTCCTCTACCAGAATTTTAAGTAGATCCTCACCTCCTCCAGATCCCTCTCATTTTCGACCAGCAACAGAAAAGATCATATACAAATGTAAAAGGCTCCTATAGGAATAGCTTATGATGGAGTCATTTGAGGTTCTTGATAAGCAAATCCACTAATCTTTTGGAGGTAACAGTGCTGTGGTCAAGAGTAAGCTCTGCGTTCTGGGTTCAGTTTTCTATGCCTGTCTCCCCATGTGTCAGACTGGGATCGTCATAGTGCCTACATTATAAAATCACCATAAAGACTAAAAGAAATAATACAGGTAAAGCATTTAGGATAGAGTCTGGGATGCAGTAAACAATGCAAAAGCAGTAGCTCTGTTACTTCCAGCTAAGTACATCAGAGGTAAATGTGAGCCAGTGTATAAGACCCGGACTTTTCAGGAAGGTTAGATCTTTACAATCCAGTAAACTCCCAAAATCCAGCTATGAAAAAGCATGCTCAAAGCCAAGAGAGGGGAAACAGGAAGGAGCAAATATTGACCCATTCCCTTATTGTATTACTTAGTGATGGAACAGGCATCCTGTAGTGTTTCCATTTACCTCCTATGGTGCTTTCCCCACAAAAGGAAAGTTAATTTGGTCACCTTTCTATGGAGACTAAGTTTTTCATTCAGGTGTGGCTTCACACACACACACTACCCCACACCACGTCACGCCCTTAAACTGGACAAGTATTTCTAAAGAAGTGATTTTCATAAAAGAAATGAAAGCCAAGCAGAATTTGCCAAGTGCCAAGGGTATATGAGAGAGTAAGTGTGTTATATGTATACATTTCTATATATTATTTTGTGTGGGTTTGTGTGTGTGTGAGTATCCATGGGTCTCAACTGGGGACGATTTTGTCCTTCCCCCTCTCCTTGTGACATTTGTCTATATCTGGAGACATTTCTGATTGTCACAAGTGTGTGTGTTGAGGGGTTACTGGCGTCTAGTGGGCAGAGATACCACAATGCACAGGAGAGTCTCCCACACGAAGAATTAGCCAGCCCCAAATGCCAGTAGTGCCAAGGTTGATAAACTCTGAAAAAAATATATTTACATATATTTCTGTTATTATTGAAGGTGACTGGGCGACAGTAGAAATTGCTGTTATCATGAAAAAACAAAGTTTGTCCACTGGACTTAACATTCTTCCTGTGAAATAAAACTCTACTGTAGAGGTGAATCCCAGGCTTAAAATGGAAAAAAAATTATCCCCTGCTTTCTTCTGTGATAGCACTGATTCAAATGTGGCCAAGAAACTTACTAAAGTCCTTTTTCTTCTTAGGCAGATAAGAATAGTCTGAATCAAGCTCCAGAAATAATTAAATCAAATTGCCAAGCATGCAATCTTCACTGTGGGTGAGTGACACTATAAATTCTTGTTCCCCTGCCAGGTAGGTCGAATTGAGGGAGAGATTTGTATGTATTCTAAGACAGAGAATCAGAGAATATTAATCAGGGTTCTGAGAAGCTTGAGAAAGCACTAAACTCACTGCCTTTCCCTCTAGCAGAAAGGGGGCTGGTGCGGGTGTCATTCAGACCTGGGACCCCTGCCCAGGTTCTAGGACCTAAAGGCTCCTTAGCACAATTTAATGAGTCACTTGTTTTCTGAAATGGAAGCATTTACTTCAATATAAAATGTATTAAGTGCCTACTGTGTGCCAGGCAGTGAGGACACAAATGAAGGTGAGACCCACCCCTGATCTCCAGTGGCTCATGGTGGAGAGACCCACAACAAAGCCATCATGGGGTTGTGTCACAGGAGCAACAGTTCAGTGTTCAAAGAATCCCAGAGAAAATGCAGAGGAGTCATGAGCTGGGGTAGCTCAAGGAAGGCATGCTGGAAAAGGGGATATCTTCCCTGGGTTTTGAAGGAAGAAGAATATTTTCCAGATGTATTTGATGGGTTGGGGTGGCTGTGCAAAGGCACTGAGGTGTCTGCTCAGGAGGCTCAACACACTGGGTTTCTGGAGCTGAAGGAGTGTCCTGGTGTGGGGGAAGGAGACACTCTGGGGGTTGTTGCTGGAAATATGGACCGGGGCCTAGCAAACAAATACAATTTTGATGGCATAAAGTTAGGTTTTCTCATTGTCATATTGAGACAGTTATAATATTATAATCTCTCTTTCATCTAAAATTCAAAGTGACTACCCAAAGATATTTTGGCCCCCTTTAAGCACCTGTTTTTCTGACATTTAGAGATTTACAAACACATATAATAAATGATAGAATGGTTCCCTAAAAGGGGCCTAAGTAAATTCTTTGTAATAGAAAAGACCTACCTTCTAACAGTTTTGTAGCTCAAGGAACTTCTGGAGACGCTTTGATAGAGTAGTTCCCTTTCACTTTTTTCCCATCACCTCTTGCCCAACTAACAAATTATATCCTCACTGTTACACACCAGATTCTATATTTCTCTCCCTGAATAATGTTGTAGATGCCATATACAAACTTGAACAGGCTATAAATTGAATTACATTTCACTCTCAGAGCCATGGATCACCAAAGCCTCTGACTAGAATCTCAATTTTTCCTCTTGGTTTGTTTGTGACCACATTCTGAAGAGAAAAATATTAGACTTAATAAATCAACATGAACAATATCAGCCTAATAAAGCAAGTCTCTTCTGGTTTTTATTACTTTTTGTATTGACAAAGTAATTCTCCAGCTCTCAGATGGGAATGGGATGGTGGGTGCTGTAAGGCAGTCTTCTAGTTCCATGCTGGGATTTCTACTGGAAAGCACAATTCCCCACTGTTCTTTAGCCACACTGTCATAGTGGCAACATTCAAAAGTAGCAACACTGAAAGGGCATCGTGGAGGATTTCTCTATCTCTTTCCCTCCTTTCTCTCACGATGTACATTTCCTACAAACCCAAACCCAGGGTGGGATGTCAAATAGAAGCACAATTTTATTATTAATTGGTGATTTTGGCAAATGTAAAATGATGCAAAAAATTTCATTGTTGAATAATTAATGCCAAGGGCTGAAAATATTTTAAAAACTAAGTCATGAAAATAATCACATTAGAGAAAATAAAAGGAGAAGCAGTCTGTAACCCCAGCATTATTAACTTGTGTCTTATGCCAATTTTACACTGCTATAACCACAAAGTCCCTGAAACTTTGTATTCTTGTCTTTTATCCATTTAAGTAACTATCTGTCTCTAAAACGGATTATGCAGGTGTTAAAATGTATGTTTTCTGAGAATACTTAATGGTATGCATGGGAAAATGCTTTTAATAAAATGGGACAAGATACAAAACTATACAACTTACAAGCCTAATTTTTTGTGTGTATACACACACATAGGCACATAAGTAGATGGAAAGTGGTTATTTCTGGATGGTAGGATTATTTTTTTATTATAGCTTTTCTGAATTTTTCACTTTCTACAATAAGCATTTATCAATTTTATATTGGAAAAAGTTCTAAATATTACATGGAACATTTCCCATATTCCTAGTGTCAATAACCATCATTTTAATGCTTGTACAATACGCCATTGAATGGACATAGCTTTTTTGCTTAATTCTTCTTTGTGGGGAATGGAGGCTATTATAGCTCATGTTTTGAATTTCTCCTGACTCCACATCCAAGCTGCTTTACATGGAAAATGAGGCCTTGATGATCTGACCTCTGCCAACTGCTCCAGACTCAGGGCAGAGCTCAGAACACAGGCATCGGAGTTGCATGTCCTGGTCACAATGTTGCCTTGCCACTCCTTCATAGCGTGGTCATGGAACAGTATGTTACTCTACACAGATATAGAGCTCCTGGCACATGGAGGGCACTCAGAGAAGGGTGCTGCTATGGTTGTTCTCTCTCCCCACTCCTACCTCTTCCTCAGTCACCTGAAGCTCCAGCTAGAATGAATCATTCCAACTTGCCTGAATAGCAACTCCCTAGCTTCCACTGCCTTTGCGTGTATGGTTCTCAGTCCAGAAAGCTCCTCCACTTCATCTCTACAGAGGCCAACTCATGCCCACCCAGTTCAAGTAACCATCCTCTTGTGATCTTTCTGGGACTCCTTGTCTGGGTTAGTTGCCTCACTTTGGGGAGGTGTCCCAGAGTCCCTAGTAAGCACCTCCATTTGAGCATTTGCCACATTATATTTGCCTGTTTATTCCTCTCTCTCTTCCAGGCCAGAGCTGTGATTTTCATCACAAGCCTTTAGCACAGGGTTTAACACACAGCAGATCCTCCAAGATGGTGACTGCCTGAATGGCTTTTTGCCATGTCACTCATCTTCAAAAATAGGATTTTAGTGGTTACATAATATTTTATTGTGTTATAGGTTTTACAATCTATTTAACCATTCCCTTTCTACTGTAGTCCTCTTTTGGTGGTGGGGCGGGAGGATGGGGCGGTATTATAAATAACTTACAGGGAACATCCTAATACATAAATCCTATTCTTTAAAAAACAGTAAGATTTAAGGTAAAGAATTGTTGACTTGCTTGGCAATCATAAGTCTCTGACTACACATTGCCAAAGTGGAGGGCTTCGAATCTTTAGATTCCAGTCTCCGTCTCACATGTTTATGGCTGCTGTCCTTTCAATGCATCAACTCAATTTCTTGTATTAACTTCTTGCCCTGTAAAATGGCCTTCCTGTTGAAGAACCTCAGCGTTTTGATGCTTCCCCAGATGCAGAGCCTGGGCCTCTGATGACACATACACATTCCACACGGAGGGGCAGCCTCAGCCACCAGGCCTGGGGAAGGGAAAGAAACCGCTCGGTTTTCTTCTGCTTTCTGCCCAAGGAGGCCAGAGAGGTGACTGAATCTGGAGCTCCTGCAACTCAGCGCAGCTGCTCAGAAACAGCACATTGATATCAGTGGCTTCACGTTCAGTGGTATTTCTTCTCCCCTGACCCAGAGATGACACTTTCTTTCAAACTCTGTTTTATCAGGCAATATGAAATTGGTGACAGTCAAACATTTTTATCCTACACAAATAGTAATTTCTGTATATAGGTATGTATACACATACATACATATTTATGTATCTCCAAATAAATGTCTTATTGATAAAACAAAAATCTCCCCCACCAAATATCTTTAAAATGGTAAGCTTTTACATGCTGGTAAAGAACTTCAAAATGTGGTCCATGCCCTGGACCTGTGTGAGGATCACCTGGGGCCACACCTACCTACTGAGAGGGCACAGGAGTCTGTATTTAAAATGCTCCCAGGGGCTTCCGTGGTGGCGCAGTGGTTGAGAGTCCGCCTGACGATGCAGGGGACGTGGGTTCGTGCCCCAGTCCGGGAAGATCCCACATGCCGCGGAGCGGCTGGGCCTGTGAGCCGTGGCCGCTGAGCCTGTGCATCCAGTGCCTGTTGCTCTGCAGAGGGAGAGGCCACAACAGTGAGACGCCTGCATAATGCAAAAAAAAAAAAAAAAAAATGCTCCCAGAAAAGTTCTTTTTCCCTCCCAGCTTTATTGGGATATAACTGACATATAACATTGTGTAAATTTAAGGTGTACAATGTGATGGCTTGATATGTGTATATATTGCAAAATGTTTACTACAATAAGGTTAGTTACACTCTATCACTTCACAAAATTATAATTCTGTTGCTGTTGTTATGGTACGAACATTAGAACTCTACTCACATGGCAACTTTCAAGGACATAAGTCAGTATTGTCAACTATAGTCCCCATGCTGTACATTAGATCCCTGGAACTTATTCATCTTATAATTGGAAGTTTGTATCCTTTGAGCAACATCTCCCCATTTCCCTTACCCTCATCCCCTGGCAGTCATCATTCTACTCAGTTTCTATGAGTTCGGCTTTTAAAAAAAATTATCTCAAATATAAGTGAGATCATAGAGTACTAGTCTTTCACTAGCATAATGCCTTCAAGGTCCATCCATGTTGTTGCAAATGGTAGGATTTCCTTCTTTTTTTTATGGATGAATAAAATTCCATTACATATTTATGTGTGTGTGTATACATATGTATACATATGAATATATAAAGCATTTTCTTTATCCATTTATCTGTTGATAGATACTTACGTTGTTTCCATATCTTGGCTACTGTGAATAGTGCTGGAATGAGCATGGAGGGTGGTGCAGATATCTCTTTGAGAAAGCGATTTCATTTCCTTTGGATATATAGCTAGACATAGGATTGGGGGATAAAATGGTAACTCTATTCTAAATTTTTTGAGGACCCCCATACTGTTTTTCATAGTGGCTACACCATTTTACATTCTCATCAACAGTGCATATGTCCCTTTTCTCCACATCCTACCAACACTTATCTCTTGGTTTTTTTGTTTGTTTGTTTGTTTTGTGGTACGCGGGCCTCTCACTGTTGTGGCCTCTCCTGTTGCGGAGCACAGGCTCCGGACGCTCAGGCTCAGCGGCCATGGCTCACGGGCCCAGCCGCTCCGCGGCATGTGGGATCTTCCCAGACCGGGGCACGAACCCGTGTCTCCTGCATCCGCAGGCGGATTCTCAACCACTGCGCCACCAGGGAAGCCCGGTTTTGTTTTTGATAATAGCCAGGTGTGAGGTGATACTGTGGTTTTGATTTGCATTTCCCTTATGATTAGTGATGTTCAGCACCTTTTCATGTACTTGTTGGCTATTCGTATGTATTTGGAAAACTGTCTGTTCAAGTCTTTTGCCCATTTTTAACTGGATTTCTTTTTTTGCCATTAAGTTGTAGAAAAGTTCTAAGCTTGCTGAAGTTTGTAAACCATTAAATTAGAGCCTTATTTTGTTCTAACTATAATATAGTTATTGCCTCCCCAACCTCAAATTTTCCCTTCTTTCAATTTTAAAGGAACACATTTTGTTCTGTACACCTTTTCTTCACTGACAACTTCACTTATTTCAGTCTGAGTTGAAAATTTTGGACCTAAGTGAATAGATCCGGATTAAGATATTTTAAAAATTTAAAAGCCTCTATATAGATAACCTTCCACAAAAGCAATGAATTTATTGATCTCTTTTTGAAACTCTGGCAAAAGAGACCCTGTGTTTCTGGGGAACTAAAGTTTAAAAAGTGTAAAGGGTCATGATCATTCCTTGTATTCGGTATGCTGGTTTTACTCTTATTTCAGGTAAATGTGAAAAACATTTGTAAGAGCTTTAAAAATAATTTTGAGTAAGAAGTAAACCCAGTTTACCTGAAGAAAACATCAAATCATTATTAGTAGACACGGCGCATAGACATGGCAACAGCTGTGAAGGTCACATGGGACTGAATGGAGGTTGGGAAGCCCTGGACGGACCAATCCCACATCATGTGAAACCCAAGTGGTTTTCTGACTTTCTAATGAGGGCCCATCCAGCACCCAACACACAAAGTGAACAGTTTCCCTCAAGACCATCATGAAACAAATGGCCAAGGAAGAAGACTTTGGAAAGGATATTGGAGGGTTTACAATTCAGGACCACGGGGACAAGGCAAATAAGGAGTCATGGTCTTGTGGGTGAAATCACATGAGGAAAATAAATAAAATTATTTTAAAGAAACGATGATCATTATTATGAAAACCTAGTATCCCTTAACATAAACAGAATGGACCATGAAAATATATGGCTAGTAAATAAAGAATGCTCATCCTTTAGCCATTTTAAATTATCTGACTCACCACAGTTGAGAAATCTTTAATTTAGGCTCTTCATATTTCAGATGAGAAAAATAAGGTCCAGAGAGGTGAAGTGACCTGCCCAAGGTCACACAGTTGGAATTCATGTCTCTGGACTTCTCCACCATGACACCCCCAGTGCGGCAGCAACCCAGGCAATCACCAGAACTGGCCCAGCTGGAGAAATACTTTTGTCCCAAGTGACTCTGCAAATACTGTCTTCTGAGCCCTTAGCTCATCTAAAGTGGAGTGTCTCAGATTTGCTGTGCTGAAGGTAAATGTTAAAGAAGTCTAGAGGCAAATTAGAAAGCATCAATTGTACTTTCTTCCTCTAGAGTGAGAAATTAAATCAACCAAGCAAAATTAGAGCATCCCAGCGGCAGTGTCAAGGGAGCCCCCAGCAAGGCCCAACACAGCATGAGAAGCAGAGAGCCAAATTCTCTGGAACATGGAATCTAACCACTAAGGCTTTTTCTAGGTCCTCACAGACCCTACCACTCCACGCCAAGGCACACCTAGGAGCCTGGTGGTTTTCTTTATGAGTATGTGCTGATTGTGTATGGAAGCCTAGGGCATCTAGAGTCAAGATTTTAATCACCTTTTGAGGCTCAATTCACAGACCATTCCCTGTCTGAGGCTCTCCAAGTCTTCTCACCTTTACTTCTCCTTTCTCTAAATTCTATCCAGAATTTCTGGATAGAAGGGGCTTTGAGGTGGCAATCTGGTTGAAAGTAAGCACATTGTTTTACTTAGTATATCCTTTAAATAAAAAACTGCAAAGTTTCTAAAAATCTTCTTTTTCACACTTTATAAAGATTGAGAAATCAATTGTCTATAACTGGAAATGTTATCCTGTAGAAGGGGGAAGACATGGTAGATTTTATGGGAGCATGGAGCCCCCTCCCCTGGCCACCATTGATATCTTCTCTGCTCTTCCCCTTTTAGGCTTTAGAGTTGAGTTTAGCACATGCAGTCTGTCTGCTACAATAGAATAATCTGCATGTTAGCAAATGTAATTTTATTAGAACTTTGCAAAAATTACATTGCTCCATGAGGACAGGGACTCTGCCTTTGTGTACACCATCGTAACCAGCACCTAGCACCATTTAACACATATTAGGTACTAAATTTCTGTTGAATAGATGGACGGATACATAAATGGATACATGGATGGAAGGAAGGGGATGAATCAATGAATCAATGAGAAACCTTGGGCTGTCAAAAACTACCTTACAGAAAACCATTCTTTCAATGGGTAAAAAGGGATTAGAGACTAGAGTTCTAGCAATAACTGAGCTCTATTTCCTATAGAAGTTTCAATAAGCTTTTTTAAAATAAAAAATATATATATTTTATTTATTTATTTGGCTGTGCCGGGTCTTTGTTGCGGTACTCGGATCTTCTAGTTGTGGCACACAGACTCTTTTTAGTTGTAGCATGTGGGCTCTTAGTTGTGGCACGCAGACTCTTAGTTGCAGAATGTATGTGAGATCTAGTTCCTTGACCAGGGATCGAACCCAGGTCCCCTGCATTGGGAGCACAGAGTCTTAACCACTGGACCACCAGGGAAGTCCCTCAATAAGCTTTTTGTACATAAAAGGGTACAGCCAAAAACAACCCCAAGCATTACTAAGAAAACTCAGTGTTTGTTAATATGTACCTCAATATTAAGGGTTTCCCCTATCTCCCACACATCATATTGGGACCAATGTCAGCACAGCATAATCCACACACTGTGGTGATAATGTACAAAGCCACACAAAGAGCGCCACTGGGCTGCACTTGGAGCGGTATTTTTTTTCTAGGGATGGTACTAATTCCTGAGCAAGACTAGGTCATCAATGACAGAGGCCACGTGACGGACACTATGCTCCCCAGATTATGGGCATTCGTGTATCAGTTTGCTTTATAGGGTCCTCCAACTATAGGAGGATCTTTGTTTCATTTATATTTTACCAATCTAATTCCTCATTTACAGTATAAGCAGGAGCTATATTTTATCTTCATCTTTGTAATAGTAACATCATCTTTTGGCCTCACAATAAATTGACGCTGGTGTCAGCTCTGTACTACAGCTGAGACTTTGAGGTTTTAAGAAGTTAATTTGGCTGAGGTCATATAGCTAGTAATGGAAGAGGGTGGGTAAGTAAACCAAGACAGTTTGACTTTTCTTTTTTTCATTTTTATTTTTTTTCATTTTTTATTTTTTTTGAATTTTATTTTATTTATTTTTTTATACAGCAGGTTCTTATTAGTTATCTATTTTATACATATTGGTATATATATGTCAATCCCAATCTCCCAATTCATCCCAGCATCACCAGCACCCACCACCCCCACGCCTTAACCCCCTTGGTGCCCACACATTTGTTCTTTACATCCATGTCTCTATTTCTTCCCTGCAAACCAGTTCATCTGTACCGTTTTTCTAGGTTCCACATATATGCCTTAATATACGATATTTGTTCTTCTCTTTCTGACTTACTTCACTCTGTATGGCACTCTCTAGATCCATCCATGTCTCTACAAATGACCCAATTTCATTCCTTTTTTATGGCTGAGTAATATTCCACTGTATATATGTACTATATCTTCTTTATCCATTCATCTGTCGATGGGCATTTAGGTTGCTTCCATGACCTGGCTATTGTAAATAGTGCTGCAATGAACATTGGGGTGCATGTGTCTTTTTGAACTATGGTTTTCTCCGGGTATATGCCCAGTAGTGGGATTGCTGGATCATACGGTAATTCTATTTTTACTTTTTTAAGGAACCTCCATACTGTTCTCCATAGTGGCTGTATCATTTTACATTCCCACCAACAGTGCAAGAGGGTTCCCTTTTCTCCACACCCTCTCCAGCATTTGTTGTTCGTAGATTTTCTGATGATGTCCATTCTAACTGTGTGAGGTGATACCTCATTGTAGTTTTGATTTGCATTTCTCTAATAGTTAGTGATGTTGAGCAGCTTTTCATGTGCTTCTTGGCCATCTGTATGTCTTCTTTGGAGAAATGTCTATTTAGGGCTTCTGCCCATTTTTGGATTGGGTTGTTTGTTTTTTGAATATTGAGCTGCATGAGCTGTTTATATATTTTGGAGATTAATCCTTTGTCTGTTGATTCATTTGCAAATATTTTCCCTCATTCTGAGGGTTGTCTTTTCGTCTTGTTTGTAGTTTCCTTTGCTGTGCAAAAGCTTTGAAGTTTCATTAGGTCCCATTTGTTTACTTCCATTACTCTAGGAGGTGGATCAAAAAATATGTTGCTGTGATTTATGTCAAAGAATGTTCTTCCTATGCTTTCCTCTAAGAGTTTTGTAGTGTCTGGTCTTACATTTAGGTCTCTAATCCATTTTGAGCTTATTTTTGTGTAGGGTGTTAGGGAGTGTTCTAATTTCATTCTTTTACATGTATCTGTCCAGTTTTCCCAGCACCATTTATTTAAGAGACTGTCTTTTCTCCATTGTATATCCTTGCCTCCTTTGTCATAGATTAGTTGACCATAGATGCGTGGGTTTATCTCTGGGCTTTTTAGCTTGTTCAATTGATCTATATTTCTGTTTTTGTGCCAGTACCATATTGTCTTGATTACTGTAGCATTGTAGTATAGTGTGAAGTCAGGGAGTCTGACTCCTCCAGGTCTGTTTTTTGTCTCTCAGGACTGCTTTGGCTCTTTGGGGTCTTTTGTGTCTCCATACAAATTTTAAGATTTTTTGTTCTAGTTCTGTAAAAAATACCACTGGTAATTTGATAGGGATTGAATTAAATCTGTAGATTGCTTTGGTTAGTATAGTCATTTTCACAATATTGATTCTTCTAGTCCAAGAACATGGTATATCTCTCCATCTGTTTGTGTCATCTTTGATTTCTTTCATCAGTGTCTTTTAGTTTTCTGAGTACAGGTTTTTACTTCCTTAGGGAGATTTATTCCTAGGTATTTTATTCTTTTTGTTGCAATGGTAATTGAGATTGTTTCCTTAAATTCTCTTTCTAATCTTTTGTTGTTAGTGTATAGGAATGCAAGGGATTTCTGTGCATTAATTTTGTATCCTGCAACTTTACCAAATTCATTGATTAACTCTAGTAATTTTCTGGTGGCATCTTTAGCATTCTCTATGTATAGTATCATGTCATCTGCAAACAGTGACAGTTTTACTTCTTCTTTTCTAATTTGGATTCTTTTTATTTCTTTTTCTTCTCTGATTGCTGTGGCTAGGACTTCCAAAACTATGTTGAATAATAGTGATGAGAGTGGACATCCTTGTCTTGTTCCTGATCTTAGAGAAAATGTTTTCAGTTTTTCACCATTGAGAATGATGTATGCTGTGGGTTTGTCATATATGGCTTTTATTATGTTGAGGTAGGTTCCCTCTATGCCCACTTTCTGGAGAGATTTTATCATAAATCAGTGTTGAATTTTGTCAAAAGCTTTTTCTGCATCTACTGAGATGATCATATGGTTTTTATTTTTCCATTTGTTAATATGGTGTATCACATTGATTGATTTGCATATATTGAAGAATCCTTGTGTCCCTGGGATAAATCGCACTTGATCATGGTGTATGATCCTTTTAATGTGTTGTTGGATTCTGTTAGCTAGTATTTTGTTGAGGATTTTTGCATCTATATTCATCAGTGGTATTGGTCTGTAATTTTCTTTTTTTGTAGTATCCTTGTCTGGTTTTGGTATCAGGGTGGTGGTGGCCTCATAGCATGAGTTTGGGAGTGTTCCTTCCTCTGTAATTTTCTGGAAGAGTTTGAGAAGAATGGATGTTCGCTCTTCTCTAAATGTTTGATAGAATTCACCTGTGAAGCCATCTGGTCCTGGACTTTTGTTTGTTGGAAGATTTTTAATCACACTTTCAATTTCAGTGCTTGTGATTGGTCTGTTCATATTTTCTATTTCTTCCTGGTTCAGTCTTGGAAGGTTATACCTTTCTAAGAATTTGTCCATTTCTTCCAGGTTGTCCATTTTATTGGCATAGAGTTGCTTTTAGTAGAAACCGAGACAGTCTGACTTTTAACCCAGTGCTCTTAAGCATCTTGTCAAACCTATTGCAGTGCTCACAGAAAAGTTGTAGATCTCAGTTAACGGATGTTACCTGATTCCTGTAAATATATCCTAACTGAAATAAGATGGAAAGGGAGAGGTAAGTGAGTGGGTGGAGAGGAAGAAGGAAAGGAGAAAAAACAGAGAAAAGCCAATTTTGCAGTAGATCTGATTTGATTGTTGCTTGTTCTATCCCATTTTCAAAAGCCAATTAACTGCAGAGTGGTTTTATAGGTGTGCCCACCCGACTGTGTCAGCCAGACTGTGACCCAGAGTTGGGGCTATCTGTAGCCCCATATGGAGGTTTCTTTTCCACACTTCCTTAAAAAAACATAGCCACATCCGCCTGTGGGTACCATTCTCAAAATGCAAGTCTTAATTTAACATCAGACCTTTACCAGGCAGTGAATACAGCAGAGAATAAGTGAGGAGATGGGAAGCTGTGGTCTCTGTCCTTGAGGAAATCATTTTCAACAGCCGGATGGCACCCAGATGCTGTTTTGCCTGCCAACCCCAATTGATTGATTGTGGCTGCCAGAAGCCTTTGTGGAGGATTATAAGCCTGAATCCAGGCTGCATGGGTGAGTATTGTTCCCCACTAGCACATAGTGGAGAAGTTTCTAGCACAATGCCTACATTGAGTGTATACTCAACAAATAATGCATGTTTTACTGCTAATTAAGCCCTAGAAACCTTCATACTGACCAGAGCACCAGAGCACAACCTCTACCTCCCCTGGCTTGACCTCAGGACAGAGATAGGCATTAAGAAAGAAAGATGAACTTTGTGTGAAGGGTAAAAATCAATGTGCTAGTGGTCATGGACAATGCTCCTGGCCTGTGTTAACAAATCCTTTTGGCAGTGATTAGGATCCTATTATTCCAGCAAAGCCCTAAGTTCCTCCTCATGGTGGTATGACATTATCTGATTGGATAGGACTCTTAGTGATGTTTGACTATGGCACAGTTATTTTTTGCCCTAGGAAACCTGCTGACAGGCGTTCCTTTGAAAAACCAAAAGCATGAAATGCTTTTCTGTCCACTGAATGGTGGACATGACACATACTGAGCCTACAGAATCCTGTGGGCTATATAACGTACCTCCAGCTCCCCATGACATA
Organism: Kogia breviceps; assembly: GCF_026419965.1. Taxonomy (NCBI): domain Eukaryota; kingdom Metazoa; phylum Chordata; class Mammalia; order Artiodactyla; family Physeteridae; genus Kogia; species Kogia breviceps. The sequence goes on from NC_081317.1 coordinate 73,222,262, forward strand.
AACTTCACAGATCCCTCTTGGTGTCACCGTGGCAGCTTCATGGGGTTGCTATCAAGCAGTTAAATAAAATGAAGACCCATTAGGAGATGAATAGTTGTCCCTAAACTGAATCGCTGAATTGCTCTTCCAGACTCCTGATGGGTATCCTGACCTGGATCCATCTTTGACAAGCCTCTATGAGCCTCTGATAGCTTATATAATTGATAGTCACTCATTTCCTAGCCACAGGTGACAAAGATCAAAGACAGCCCCGATCAGCAACACCACTGAAGTGCCCTGCGGATGACGTCATCTCCAGATGCCCTTTCCTGGCATTGGAATTTCCTGAGCCATCTGACAGAAATCAAATTCAGGCTCACAATAGGCCACATAAATGGTATCAGTCAAAGGAAGAGTGTCAAAATGCATTTTTCCCTCACCCTGCCCCGCAATTTCCTCACCTCGGGATTATATGTTAGCACGGCCAGTTATTATTTCTGCTGCAAGTGAAAATAAGATCTGCCAGTAAGATTCACTGAGAAAACATCCCTGACATTTACCATCTAAAAGCTTAACTCATCACACTTCTCCGGGGGCAGAAAAAAAGAGTCCTGACTCCTTCAAAGAAGTTCCATGATATAAGAGGTTAGGAAAATATACCATCTTCAGGTGTGTGTGCTTGACTGTGGGAAGGGGCTTGACTAACAGGACTTCCACACTTCAAGGACTCTCATATTTTATCTTTTGCAGTTTGGTTTCAAAACAAGAAGGCAGAGGTATGATCAGCCTAGAACAGTCCCAGCACAGAGTAGGCCCTCAATAAATATTTAATGAGCAGAGGAAAGCCTATATAGCAAGACTATTCCTTACTGACAAGGCCCTATGGAGTGAGTAGAGTGCAGGGTGTATGAGGGACTGTTGCCCTGAGGAGCAGATCTGAGTGCAAATCCTACTTCTTACTTCCCAGCTGTGTGACTGGGTCATGTCATCTCACTCACTGAGCCTTAGTTTTCTTGAGGGTAATTTGAGGATAAGGACAAGGGCCTGGCTTCTCTTTCAGAAGTGAAGTTGAGGCGAACTTCCCTGGTGGCGCAGTGGTTAAGAATCCGCCTGCCAATGCAGGGGACATGGGTTCGAGCCCTGCTCTGTGAAGATCCCACATGTCTCAGAGCAACTAAGCCCATGCACCACAACTACTGAGTCTGCGCTCTAGAGCCTGCGAGCCACAACTACTGAAGCCCACGCGCCTAGAGCCTGTGCTCCGCAACAAGGGAAGCCACTGCAATGAGAAGCCCGTGCATCGCAATGAAGAGCAGCCCTCCCTTGCCGCAACTAGAGAAAGCCTGCGTGCAGCAACGAAGACCCAACACAGCCCCAGCACAGCCAATAAATAAGTAAATAAATAAATTTTACAAAAGAAAAGAAGTGAAGTGAGGGCACGCTGGGGAAAGTGAAGGATACCTGTGAAACAGGGAACACACCCAGTAAGGTCTAGTTAGTTGATAAAAGGAGTCCTGGCTTGAGGACCAACATGTTAAGTGTCTTCATGGGACTACAACAGCTTTTCACAGCAGAAAAAAATGTGCTGTTGCCTGTGTGACTCTTATAAAAGGTCTGAGGCCCTTTCTTTAGTGATGATCAAGTTATTTACACTGGAGAGAAAGAAGAAGCTACATTTTTAGCCACCAGATATGTCTATTATAAGTGCCCCTGGGCATCTAGCCTAGCACCCAACTGATCACCTAGCAGCACAATTTGTTTTCTGATTTAAATGATCAGATAGAAAGTCAGATAAGGGACTTCCCTGGTGGCACAGTGGTTAAGAATCTGCCTGGCAATGCAGGGGATGCGGGTTCGATCCCTGGTCCAGAAAGATTCCCACATGCCTTGGAGCAGCTAAGCCTGTGCGCCACAACTACTGAGCCCACTTGCAGCAATTATTGAAGCCCGTGAGCTGTAGGGCCTGTGCTCCACAACAAGAGAAGCCCTTGCGCTGCAATGAAGAGTAGCCCCCACTTGCCGCAACTAGAGAAAGCTCAGGCAGCAATGAAGACCCAACTCAGCCAAAAAATAAATGCAACAATGTTTAAAAAAAAAGTCAGATAAACCAACAGTGTGAGGCTCTTTAATAGCTAAGATCCCCCTTTTAGATACTGTAGGAGTCCAAACAAAGAAGTGAAATCTTTTTTTTTTTTTTTTTTTTTTTTTTTGCCCTATGCGGGCCTCTCACTGTTGTGGCCTCTCCCGTTGTGGAGCACAGGCTTCGGACGCGCAGGCTCAGCGGCCATGGCTCACGGGCCCAGCCTCTCCGTGGCACGTGGGATCTTCCGGGACCGGGACACGAACCCGTGTCCCCTGCATCGGCAGGTGGACTCTCAACCACTGTGCCACCAGGGAAGCCCTTAACAGATTTTTAAGTGTACAATATAGAAGTGAAAGCTTGCACTTTCCAACCTGCTTCTAGTGCAGCTCAAATAGTTCTTCCACTATCAGGACTGGTTGCTCTCCACCCTTGATAATCAGACATTGAGATGGTGATGCATCAGCCCACCAAGCTAAACCATAGACTTTTGGATAAAGTAATATGTAAACTGGGTATTTTTTCAGATTTTAGGCACAATGCCTGTTACTCTCTCTGGCTTATGTTGCTTCCCATCCCACCTTCTGAGTCTCCTCTACCCAGTCTTCTCCCTGATAAAATGGGGGAGATACTACTGATGCATCCTGCTCTCTCATTTGGAACCCTCTTGACTTCTACCCCACTGGCTTTTTCTTTCCATTCAGGCTGTTCCCATTTTGGCCTCACTTCACTAGCCCCACCACTGGGGGCTCCTTCTTCTAATTGGGGACTTACACCTCCCACCCCCATCCCTCTAATTTCCTGCCTTCGCTTGCCTTCAGCTATGAAAGTGAGTTAAGACCCAGGCAAGCTGGAATCTGTCATGTTCACTTAGAACAGATCCTGCGTAGGCTCACAATATATGTATTTGCTGAATAAATGAATGAATGAAGCAAATGAATGAAGATATATACAACCAGCCTATATAGAAACCCTGGATGTTAATGGTTTTGACAACTGGGATTTACTTTAAATCTATTACTACAAAATTACCCTTCATCAATCTGACACTGTTCTTAAGAATTCTATCTTAAGCTCCTATATCTCATGTAATTATAATAAAGTGGTGTTACTAGAGCTAGCTCAAGAAAATTATCCAACAAATGAATGGAATTTAAAAGAAAAAAATCATCTTAAAAGAGATTTCTAATTACACAGTTTTAAAAAAATAGCCAGGGTTTCTGTCCTGACTACACCCCACATTTCATAAAAAGTCTTAGATAGTAGCAGTTTTCATGCCTGACCTTCTCTTACCCTATGAATGTTGTAATGTGTGGTTTTGCAGAATCATTAAAAGCAGCAGCTCTGTTGTGTGTGCTAGCCAGCTGGGGACCCTAGGCAAGTACTTAACCTCTCCAGGATCCCATCTCTTCATCTCCCAAATGTGGATAACAGTATGTAATTTGAAGGGATGTGGTGAAGATTCAAGGATATAATCCATGTAAAGTACTTAGCACGGTGTCCAGCCCATAGTGGGCATTGAATAAACGTAGGCCATTTTCTATCTACTTGTATCTACTTGTGTGTGTGTGTGTGTGTAGAGAGAGAGTTTAAGGAATTGGCTTACAAGATTGTGAAGGTTGGGAAGTCCACAATCTGCAAAGCAAGCCATCAGATGAGACCCAGGACAAAAACTGATGTTGACCTGACTTTATCAGGTCAGTTGAAGAATGGCTAAGATCTGCAATCTCTCCAGCAGTGTGTCACATTCCCTTCCTGTGTGTTTGCTAAATAAACCTCATTTAATGTCACTGGCTCTTTTCTCCCAACTTCTGCCAGTAACAGAAAATATTGACCAACCCCAAATAAAAATCTAATAAAATATATATAGGTATATACATCCATAGGTGTGTATATCTAGATATTTATAAAGCACATATATCCATGTTTGTTACCTCTACAATATAATAAGCTTTTGGAGAGTGGTGGAGAATGAAAATGGCTAACATTTGTTCAGTGCTTACCATGAGGAAGATACTGTTTTAAGTGCTTTGATTGTATTAACTCATTTGATCTTCACAAGAAGTTTATGGTCAATATGTCTTATTCAGTCTCTATTCACTCAATAAACGAAGACTTATGTGTTGGTTGCCAATGTACCATTACAGGCTGTATAGTCTAATGGTTAAGAATGCTCCTGGCTCCTCTACTTATTAGCAGTATGACTTTAGGCAAGTTACTGAACCTCTTTGTACCCCAATTTCTCCAATGTAAAGTAGGAATAATAATAATAATCACACATGCACCTATTATAAAGATCTGCTGATAAAGGGCTTAGAATAGTGCCAGGCACACAGCAATCACTCAGTAAATTTTAGCAAACTTTACCATGGGTCCATTCTAAAGAGGAAATAATACCTTTCTATGTAGTAAAATCCACCTCAATGATTATAAATACAAACAAGAAAAGCTCACTTTTCTTCTCTTGCAGGAAAATGAGAAAAAAGGGTCAAAGTTTGAGTTAACATTAAAAACCTGAATTATGCTCAGAGCAGCCAAGAAAACAAAGGAATGTTTATTTATTGTCCAGGATGAAATAGTCATCATTTGCCTATGATATCCAGAGGAAACTTTTGACAACAAGCTTGAACCTGTAAATTATCTCATTTGGGTATAATGTGTCTATGGACAGAATAGAGCTATCCATACCCCTTAGAATGGAATGTTCTTTTGTTTATTCATTTATTCACATTCATTCACTCAGCAAACATGTTAAGCATCTACTCTGTGACAGATATTGATCCAGGCACTGAGGGACCCAGGAGTGAACAAAACAAGCTCCCTGCCCCCGAGGAGCTGGCCCTCTTTTAGGTGAGGTAGACAGCAAACAGATAAGTACATAATAACATGTAGGTAGTGATAGTACCATGTCTAATTAGTAAATTTGCAGTTGCAAAATTATCTTTTCCTTAAAATACTATAAGCAGAGGGGAAAGATTTAAAGACTAAAATAGTTTCTGAACCATAATAATCTGTTAGGTTTCTAGCTCAGCTACTTGACTCCAAACCTCTGCTGGGATCTTCTGAATGAAAGCAAAAGAGATGGAGAGAAGAACCTGGGCTACGAGGGAAGGGGTATGCGTTGGCTTCCTCCACCCCTGCAGGGGCAGAAGGCTGGCCTAGGCCAAAGCACCCTGGAGAGAAGGGGAGCACCGCAGGGGCTGACCCAGCCCTGGCTTTGGTTCCCAGCTTCTGCCTCTCTCCCCAGGTCCCAGTGATACCATCTGACCTCCAGCCAGGCTCACCCCAGCCAGGTCCTCACATCTCAGTCCTGACCGGCTGGTGGTGCGACTTCTGGAGCTCTGATTTGACATCCAGGGCCCAGTATCCAGCTCCTCTTGACCAATTTTCTAACCTGTACTCATGCTCTGAAAAGCGGGCTTCCTCCCTGTACATGAGCCTTGGTTCGAAACTAATGACCCACTTCTGGTGACAGGATTCCTGGTTTAATCTCTGTACCGAAGCCCATTCTGGCCACCTACTGAGCACTCCAGTACTCCTTGGACTGGGGACTACGTGTCTTCTCCTGCTCATCACACATCCCTCATAAAGCCCTGGGGTGGGCCATGCTTTCCCAGCATTTTCAAATTGGGCCAGTTTCTGGACCATACACTGATGTCTACGCCTAACCTTGTCACTTCATGATGGAACCCTGTCACAGTGACTGACTGGCCCATGAATTTTGCTGTTCCCTTGGAGCTCCTGAACCCTTATTGTGGCTCCTCACCAGGATTTCTGCTGGGGCAAGCATTTGGGGACATCACGCAACACCCCACCCACACAGCATAACCATTACAAAGACCAATCAATATACTTCTAGGACTTGGCCATTGCAGTAGTTAACTCTAAGCACCAAGTGGTTGTATCCAGATTGACAACTGGAGTCTTCTTGCTACCGCCTGCTTAGAATTAGCCCAGAATCAGAACTCTCTATATGATGCTCTGAATGTTTGCACACCTCCATTATCAAAGTTTCTATTTGGATATTTATCTGATTATTTGACTAATGTCTATCTCCTCTACTTGACTGTACTCCCTCAGCTTTGAAACTCACCCTATCACACGATAAATTAGCCACTACGCCTCACTGCTTCAGTCATTCAGAAGTCTCTGAGTCCCTTAGCTTCATTCCTTGGGTTCTGTGATGTCCCTGCCATCACAATCCTGGGTGATTCCAATATACAGGCAGATGATCCTAATAATACCATGACTCCAAGTTCCTCTCCTCCAATGATCTTGTTCACACATTCAGCCACTCAGTCTTACCCTCCATCTTATCATGAGCTTTAACTGCATCTTCTGCAACCTCAGCAGAGGTGGGGTGATACAGCGCAAGTCCTCACTGTTCATGATAACCTACAACTCAAAATACTTATTTTTTTAACTGGAATGAAGCCACTTAGGTTTATCCTAAGTCAACAAAAAATTCAGGCTAAAGTGAGACACATCAAAGAACTAAGAGCTTCCACATTCTTTCACAAATAGTTGTGGCTGTGAACAATACGCTTCTGGTAGAGGCCATTGCTGCCAGAGGTAATTTAAGAAGAAAAATATTTCCAAAAACGTGGCCCATTAATACTGAGATAGGTTAATTTGGGAAGTATTTAGAATTGTACAGTGTAGGTCGATAAATCCTAGGAGCACTTGTAGTGGATGCTCCATTTTTTTGCCTTTGGCATCTATTCACCCTACATCCCTTAAGAGCCCTTTCAATTCCACCTCTCCCTCAGTCTTGATCAACTGAGGTTCAGATGTCCCCCTGATCTTCCAAATCCAGGGATGGAGAACACAATATTGCTCGAAGATCACATTCCCTTGGTCACAGTAATTGGTTGCGTGATGGGAAGGTGACCCACTCGGAATTGGTGAGACTTCTGCTGGAGTTTCTAGGAAAGATTCTTACTCTTTACCACTGTAGGTGGCAAGATGTGGAGCTTCTGCATCCATCTTACTTCAGTGAGAGGAAAGCCTATCTGAGAATGTGGCCAAACTGAAGGAGAGTCCAGAGATGGAGAGAGGACAAAAGGATGCTGGTGTCACTGAGTGTCCTGACAAAACCACACACTTGGACCCTCAGTTCCTGAGCTGTGGCAGTCAACAACATGTGTTCCCATACTGTTCCTCTTCCTGAGCACACGAGACAACTATATTTCTCAGCCTCCCTTGCAGGGAGGTTGGGTCTATGAGACTGAACTCTGGTTAAAGGAATATGCACAGAAGTGACATAAGCCATTTCCAAGCCCTTTTCCCCCCAATCCTATAAGATCCTCCAGGACTTTTCCCCCTTCTGTAGCACTCTCGGAGATGTTGCAGGTGGTATGAAACAGGGCACTGTGATATAAGAAACTGGATGGAAGTGAGGTGGCAGGCAGCGCCAGGGAAGACCTCTTTGTGGAAATGATATTTGAACAGAGACCTGATATGCAAATGTAAGCAAGCAACGACACTACTCGGGGAAGGAGACGAAGAAAGTACGTTCCCAATAGGTAAAATAGCTAGTGCAAAGGCTCTGAGGCAAGAAAGGGCTTGCCATATTGGAGGAACAGAAAAGTGGTTAATGTCCTTGGAGCTTAGTGACAGCAAGAGAATGAAAGCATCCAATAGACTAGGTTGGATAGGCAGGGCCCAGTGGTCAAGGTAAGAGATGACGGTGCCTTGGACCAGAGTGGTATCAATGGAGCTAAAAAAGGAAGTGGGCAAATTCATGATATTTTTGGAAGTAACACAAACAAAACTTGCTGGGTAGTTGGAAATTAAGAATGAGAAAAAGGGACATCTCCTAAGTCGCTGGCTTGAGCAACTGGTTAGATGGTGACGTCATTTAGTCAGATGGTGAGATGAGAAAAGAACCATTTTGGGGTGGAATGTAATCAGGATTTCCATTTTTGGACATGTTAAGTTTGATCTTCCTCTTAAAGATTCATGTGAAGATATCAATGTAGACATCAGAGCTTAGATGTCAGAGCTTAGTTCCTCTAAACCACAATGATGATGATGGTGGTGGTGGTAGTGATGGCAGCTACTATTTACTAAGCTTGTACTATATGCCAGTCATTATGTGAGGTGCTATACATAGACCATCTCTCATAATCTTACCACATCCCTCTAAGCTAGGACTTCCATTTTACAGATGAGGAAACTGAAGCTCAGACTTGGTAAAGCACCTTGTCAACAGTGACATAGCTACTAACTAAACCAGGAGTAGAGTTCTACCTTAGGTGGCCTGAGACCTTGTCACAAAGTGTGCTGTATCTCCTGAACTAGAATATAAGATGCTTGGGGAAGGACAGTATCTTTTCATTCTTTACATTCCTGAAGCACTTTGTCCTCACGCTCAATCAATATTTGTTGCTCAATTCCATCACTCATGGGAAAAGACCAAATGGCATAAGGCAAGGCCCAAACAAGAAGTCATCCCCTCCTGTTCTCTGTTCTCTTCTCTTTTACCTCCCTGTTCCTTAGCTCCCTGTAACAAGGGGCTTCTGACCCATTGGTGCATCTTCCTATTTCACAAAAATTTAGAACACTCCACAGAAGGGTGTGTACAGTACACTGTGACAAGTTTGGAGCATGAAGTCATCCCAAACACGGGCTGGGGGCGGGTGGCGCTTAGCACACAGCTTCCATTCAGTAGCTCATATAGGCCATGGTTTTCAATCGGGCCTTTCAAGTTGCTGCAGCAGTCTTCAGTACATTAAAGCTAAAACTCATTCTGTACCCCTGCACCCCACCAAACCCAGGTAGCTTCCAAAAAGCTGAAATCATAAGCAGGAAAGGCCGAGATCCTGACTGAATCAGATTCAAACAATTCAAACTAGGATTGGCTTTTCAATTTCTGCCTGGCCAAATGCTTTAGGCCAATCTTCCACTCGATGAAATAGGGAATGAATAATTTAATACACTTAGTACAGCCTCCACCTACAGTTTTAAGAGAAATGGGGTTACTGTACCCACAGTGAAGACCATACTGCTTCTCAGTAGAGGATCACAAGGAAGTGGTTTGTCAGGAAAGCCCAGTGGCGAGGCTCATGCTGTCTCTCCCCTGGATGGCCCTCTCACCTTTTCCTCCTTGGACTCACACTTGCCAGTCCTGTAAGCCTCAGCTCTAATGGTACCCCCTGTAGCACTCCTAGGGTGGCCCAAGTCCTCTTCACTGTGTTCCTACCCCTGTGTTCATTCCTGTCTTAATTTCTGAAAAATGATAAGATGTGCTATCAATCTCACTCTCCCTCCCAGACATGGACCACGTCTTACCCATCTTATAAACCCCAGTTCAGTGGGATACAGTGAGGTTCAAGAAATAGCTGTTGAATTGAACGGTGAACAGACTGGCATTGTGTTGCCAGAGGAAGAGGAATCTGTGGACACAGGAGACCCTCGTGCTAGTCCCGGCCTTGGGTCAACTCTCTGTGTGCTGTGGGGTAAGTCCCTGACTCTCTCTGGGCCTGTCTGTTCATCAGCCAAAATAATGGGGCTGGACCAGCTTGGCTCCAAAGGCCCCGACACTCTGGCACTGAGTGATCTGTGTGCACAGATGGGAAAGCAACTAAGGATAATGTATTCATGCAGGCTGGCTCTACAAGGCCCTCACCATTAATCACAATTCTCCAGTCTAACAAAATCCCTCCCCAAATGATCTCTAAAGGATGTTGCACACAATGAAGGAGAAATAATCACCCTCAATTTCCACACAGAGAATCGTGTTTTAATATTTATTCATTGTGTCAGTCTTTTTCAGGCCAAGTGCAAACACTGCCCTTCTCCTGGCTTCTGCCCATCCCAAAGGCACACCCCCTGCTTCTCTAGGGTGGGGATGGGCAGGAGACACACCCGGATACCAGTGCAAGCGGGGTCCTGCTCCCTGGCATGCACTGCGCACAGCTGAACAACATATTTTAATCCCCAGATCTGGTTCCAAGCTCAATATTAAGACCAAAGTCCTAAAGGAATGCTGGGGGCTTTCAGCAGAAAGTTTTTGGCCGAGCAAATCTGAACAGATCCATGAAGAAAATTCTTTCCCATTGTTGCCATGACTCCAGGAGGGCCTCTGAACCCCTGTCCCAAATTGTGAGAGAAGATGAAAAACTGCATGTCATGCTTCCCCAGTGAGGCCAAGGCAGGGCTCTGGGCAGACAGAATGTACTGCCTATTAGGCTCCATTTTCCTAAATGCTTTCAAGATAGAGCTTCAGATTTGAAGTCCTGATGTTTCCCAATACTGCATTTCCCCCCTCCCTTCACACGCCTTTCTTCTTTCCTTCTCTTAATTCTATGTCTTTTTTGTATTTTTATCCAGTGGATTCCTGAATCCACAGTTAATACAAAAACCTCCCAGTAAAATAACATTTTATATTTTCAAATATAGGTGACTCACAAATATTCTTAAATGTCTCGATGTATAAAATGTCCAGGCTCTTCAATTAAGTGCAACCGCTCAAAGCCAAGGGCTGTGCCTGCCACTTATTTTGAATGCCTAACACACAAGCCATCAGCGATATTTGCCTAGAGGCCCAGTGTCAGTAAGCCGGGTCCTCAGCCCACGCTCACGTTTCCTAACTGCCTTTGACAGGATAGGTGTTTTTAATGATAGTGACCATTGCTCACCTTACTTTCTCATTGCTGACAGCAATTTCACAGAATGTGTTCTAAGTTACATTTTCTTGCTTGAAGAGTGATTTCTTTTTTTGTAGATACATTTATCATCTTCAATAATTACAAAGCCACTTATCTAAATTACCCCATTAGAATGCTGAACAGGAAACTAAAGCTCCTCCTCATCCTAAAGTCACAATATTTTATGATAGCTTCATTCTTATGGATCCACAAAGCATATATCATTTTTGTGCCAAAGAACATGGTTTCTCATATAAGCTTTTCTTCAATTTGTTAAGACTAAAATTGTCCTGAACCTGAAAACTGAACTGTAAATATGACTATAGTCCATCAATTTGGGCCTGAGGTCTTCTACATACATAGGAATGGTAGGTCAGTTTACCATACTGAATGAAGTAAAATGATAAAGTCTTCTGCAACCAAGAAGGGTTATAAAAAGCCATATAAGAAACTTACTAGTCATTCAAATACTTAAGAGTTATTATCACTGTTATAAGACCATAACTGTTGGCACTGCAGTGTCTTTCTCTCATAAGAAAGTATTTTCTGAAGATAATACATTTAAAATATAAAGCCAAGAATCCGCATTTCTATTACATTTAAAAAATTTATCCATTGAAGTCAAACAGCAAACGATAGTTCTTTCTTCTTATCACAATATTTGGAGAATGATATAAATACACCTGCTCTTATCTTTGTCTAGTCATTTATAATCTCTGGGAAACATGATATTTTTTCTTCTAGAGCTGCTTTTTAAATCAGCAACCACACTATCATGCATATACTATATGGGGTTGCTTTGATGGGAAAAACGCAGCGTGTGGTATCTCACTTGTTCAGTTCTCATCCAATTATCACCAGGAAAAAAATTCAAGTAATTATAACCATGAGAATTATCAATCATCAGTGAGAGAAGAGAAAGAACACAAAGGAGACCCTAAGAGAGTGAGAAGTAGAGGTTCATGTGTAATCATAGAACAGATGTAATATGTGTTTCAGGAAATTACAGGAGGTTAACATTCCAAGCACACGCCTGAAGCAGAAGCATTATTTTTATGCACCAGTTTAGAAAACAGTGGAGCAGAATACAAAGGTTTGACCATTTGCTGAAAGGAAATTTCAAATGAGGTCAATTCTTTCACACTCCTATTGGCTCCAATGAAAGCCAAAGTAGATAAGAGGGTTAGGATTAAAGAAAAAAAACATATTAACCAAGTAAATAAAATAACAAAGTTACTTCTGAAAACGGAAACCTTTTGTTTCATCAGCTCTTTCTATTCTTAAAGGATTCATTACTTATAAAAAGAAATTTTGTTTAGTGAAGCTCTTTTAAATGACTTCCCTTAAATGACTTCCATGCCCTTGATTACCCAACTCGTATTTAACTCTCTATAGTTTCCAAGTTGGGCAGAATGTGTTTTTAAAAATTAATTAATTAATTAATTAATGGCAGCATTGGGTCTTCATTGCTGTGCACGGGCTTTCTCTAGTTGCAGAGAGTGGGGCTACTCTTCATTGCAGTGCGTGGGCTTCTCGTTGTGGTGGCTTCTCTTGTTGCGGAGCACAGGCTCTAGGTGCGCAGGCTTCAGTAGTTGTGGCATGTGGGCTCAGTAGTTGTGGCTCGCGGGCTCTAGAGCACAGGCTCAGTAGTTGTGGCACACGGGCTTAGGTGCTCCGTGGCATATGGGATCTTCCCGGACCAGGGCTTGAACCCGTGTCCCCTGCATTGGCAGGCGGACTCTTAACCACTGTGCTACCAGGGAACCCCCAGAACGTGTTTTTATTGCAACTGTGCAAAACAGAGGTGTTGGCTCTTCTGGTGTTAGATTGCATAGATGTTCTTTATTTATGTAGAGGAAGTCTCTCCTCCCCTTGGCTTATCATACCCCTGAGATGGGTCACAAGCTCTGGGTCTTCTCCCTGTTGGTTCTGCCCATCTTTTCCCCTTGTAAACAGCCTCTGGGATTAACTGTGCTGTATCATGACTGCAACAATGGACAAAGGTAGTGCTTCTCCAATTTTAACGTGCCTAAAATTATCTGGGGTCGGGGTGGGTAGGGGGTGGTCTTTAAAACACCGATTCTGATCCAGTAGGTTTGGGTGGGGCCCAAGACCCTACATTTGTTAAGTTCCCGGGTGATGCTACTGCTGATTCACACACAACACTGAGTCACAAGGAACCAGGGTGTACAATCAAGTTCTCGGGGTGATCTCGGAGAGGCAGCTGTGAATGGTGGCGTGAAGTGAGATCCTAACTCCCTGACTAGGAATTGAACCTGGGTAGTAGCGTGGATGAAAACCAGGAATCCTGGCCAACAGACCCCCCTGCCTCTTGCCCCCAGTGAAAAATGCATTTCTCATGGGCGCAAAAACTGTAAAAACATGTACAAAGCTTATTATTAGAGACATAGCACAACAAGAAGTGGGAGAGCACACAGAGAAACAGTTCATTTAGTTAAGATTGAAGCAAGGCAGAGATGCACACCCGGAGAGGGAGAGAAAGGGTGTGGGCGTCCCCCTAATGAGGAGGAGAGCAGTAAAGAGGCAGTTAAGTCATTTATATAGAGCAGTTCTTCCGGGTCTTTGTTTACCTTTGGCCAATTATCTGGTTCCTTTTTCCACACCTGACCTGTCCTAGAACCCTCCCAAACATGCATGCTAAACTTTTTTCCAAGATGGTTTTCAGCCTAGAGGCCTTTGGGACAGTCTTAGCATCACATATTATGGGGTGGTGCCCCCTCCTTTTTGACCCCCCAAGGAGCCTTTCTGCACATGTGCAATGTTTCCCTTGCCCCCAGGGTTGTGAAATGTATGACTTCTTGATCTTTTAACAGAGTTTATCCCCTCTCTGTCCCTGCTATAAAAGTGTCCAATGTCCGGTTATCTACCCTATTCTGTTGTTTCTTATATTGAAGTGCTGATCTCAAAATATAGACAGGAGTCTGGTCATAAATATGTAGTCCAGAGCCCAGTTTGTCTCTTGCCTCAGGAAATGTAAACAGGGGGCTGGTAATGAATGTCTGGCCTGGAGCCCATCTTCTTCTCACCCCAGGAAGTGTGAACAGGAGGTCAGTTGTAAATGTCTAGTTTGGAGCCCATCTATCTCCTGCCTCAAGGTGAGCCAAAATGTCAAACCAGTCCTTGGACAAACAGTCTTCCTTATCTATCTGTATTACTATTTAATCACCATGAAAAAGGTTATTAAATGAAAAGTAAACCAAGGAATGTGAGAGGAATCAGGGAGTGAGAGAAGGGAAGAAGAATGACATAAAATTATTTGGATGAGATTATGGAGGCAAGGGTGGTTGTGGTGAATATAACACGATTGGGCAGAGTAATATGGTAAGATATTATTATGATATGATTGGGAATTATAATAATACACAATAACAAAACAATTGGGGATTGCTGGTGAACAAAACACCAATAGGAAAGGCTTATCCAACTGACAGCACAAAAAGTTCTGAAATGCTTTCCAACCTAACATTTTCAGCTCTTTTCTGATGAACAGGCATTACCCAAAACAATCATAAAATACTTTCAGGTGGGGAAACAGCACTGCTTTAGAGCCTGACAAGAGGCCAGAATCACACTCTGTTGTTACTAGTTAGACAAGTTACCTCCTTGGACATAAATTTCCTCATCTGTCAAATGGGATATTAACCGCTACGATTTAATTCTAAGAATTAAATGAGAAATGTGGTATGAAGTACTTAATACAAAGCCTGGCACAAGGTAAGCACTCAACTCATGACAACTATTATAAACATTATTAATAATACAATCTAGGTTCTACAATCACATATTGTTAGAGTTCAGCCTTGAGGTGGTGCTCTAGGCAATGAGGTGATGAACTTTGTACAAGAGCTGCCACTGAGTGTCCAGGTAATGTATGCAATGTTGCCTTTTGGCCTGAAGTCTAATACTAAATACCACGCAGGCAGTAGGTCAAAGAAATACTTACCTAATATAAAATATTTTCAATACATATTAAATAAATATTTTCAGTAAGTACTTAAATAATTAAATACCTAATATTTTAAATCTCCTTTCTTTTCTCTTCTAGTTTGGTTTCCTTGGGAATCTGTACCTATGGGGAACTTCAAAGCGTACTAATGAAAATTGACTTAGTTCCCAACTTCTGCCTTCCTGCTTACTACTAGAATCATATTTTGTTAGAATGGCAAAGACCTCTGAGATTATCTAGTCCAACCTGTTCTCCAGTGCTTGGGGCTATGTCACTCTTTCAAGACATATTTAAGGGGAACTCTAATTCATATGCCATTTTATGGCCATTGGCAGCAGTCTGAGGGTAGCCCCATGTTTCCCATGCAATAAAGGGTATGGGCTGGATGATAACTGTTTCCCTTCATTATCAAGTGTAGTTTTTGTTTATTCATCAGTTCCCAGATTATTTCCAGACAGTTAAATTGCTAAAAGTTCACCAGCCTATGGCTAAATCCAGCCATATCCACACTGAGGTTAGACACTCTGGGTCCACTGGGCTGGTGTTACAGGGTGATAACAGGATGCCTAAGAAGATATCCTAAGGTGAGCTCAAGAATTAGAGTGGTCTGAGGGATGGCTCTCTTTACCTCCCAGAATCTAAGCTTGGGAAGAGATCTTAAGGTCATGCATACCAGCTTTTAAACTATGTCAATGCACCATCAGAATTGCCTCAGAGCTCTGGTAGAGAGGAAGGAAAGCTGAGCCAGGGGGACTCTGGACACCTCCACCCAGTCAGAACTACTTTTTTATCTATTTATATGTTGGGGTTCTGCTGACAATTGTTTAAACTACTGATGTGGAACTTCTTTATTTTCCAGGCATCTAAATCCTTTCATCAAATTCATCTCTGTATTAGTTACAATGAGGTTTAGCTACAAGTAACTGAGACCCAAAATAATAGTGCATAAAGAAGGTGTAAGTTTATTTCTTTCACCTAAAAATTCAGATTATGGATGGCAAGATAGCACCAGTTATGTGAAACTAGATAGCTTTAAGCTTTCTGAGCCACTTCCCAAAAGTGTTTTCCTTATCCTCATGGTTCAAGCTGCAGTTCCAGCCATCACATCCATGTACCATGCAGGTTAGAAAGAAGAGTACATGCCATTGGTTAAGAACACCCCGCAGAAGATGCATTCTGTCTACATCTCGTTGGCTAGCACTGTCATGCTGGCTGTACATAGCTGCAAATGAGGCTGGGAAACATGGCCTTCCCTATTCTGGTGGCCATATGTCCAACTAAATATTGGGAATTCTATATGTCTAGAAGTAGAAAGAGAAATTGAAGGAAAAAATCTCTCTTCCATCACAATCTATCTTCAGCCCAGTTAGCTGTTTCAAGCTTGAAATATCTGATTTCATCCTTTGATCTTCCTAGAGCTAGCAGATTAGAAGGGGTTTTGAAGACACCTTGGAAAGTGACAGCTGAAATAGCAGTGGCTGCTGAATTACAGGCAGCAGCTCAGAGTCATGTAGTGGAGGAGCAAATCAATAATTACAGTGAAACATAGACCTGGTTATAGAGGGAAAATTAAATTATGTTTGGCACATTCTGCTTAAAGCATAGAAGGACAGATACACAATGGAAAGATTCCCATTAACATGGTTAATTGTTTTGAATGACATTTAAAGTCATGAGCTTCAGCACCTAAGAAATCTACCTGATGCAGCAGCATTTCTCACTCTCTGAGTGTCCCAGGCCTTAATGGAAGCTTTGCGGGTGGAGAGGGGCCTAGGGAAGTTCAGGGAATCTGGCTCCCCTCGAGGTCCCTGCCCTTCAAACAGGCCCTGGCACCTAGTGTGTGCTGAATGAGTATCTGCTGAATTAATAAATAGATGCATGAGGTTGGGGGCCCAAGACTCAGCTCAGCTTTGGGGCCTTCGAAATGACAGGGTTCTTGTAAGAACTAGGAACAAGAGTCAATGGGCAGGTGAGGGAAAGAAGTCCATGTATCCAGAGTAGCCTTGGACCTATAGTGCACTGAGAAACAGGTTTCAAGTCACAGTGGACAGTGAAGAAGGATGCTGAAAAGCCCAAAGATCAAGCATTTCAAGTTTGATTTTAGTTGATATTCCATTCATTGTTAGGGTTATTATTACTGCATTTTGTAACTGTTCTAACACTTCTTCAAAAATTAGTCTAAACCAGTCACCAAAGGAAAATGTTACGTGATTCTACTTATAGGAGGTACCTAGAGTTCTCAAATTCATAGAGACAGAAAGTAGAATGGTGGCTGCCAACAGTTGGGGTGGGAGGGAGAGGGGAAGAGTTGTTTAATGGGTAAAGAGCTTCAGTTTGGTAACATGAAGTTCTGGAGATGGATGGTGGTGCCAGTTGCACAACATTGTGGATGTACTTAATGCCACTCAACTGTATACTTAAAAATGGTTAAAATAGTGAATTTTATGTTATGTATTTTGTCACAATTAAAAAATTAGTCTTAATATGAATTGCATATCTAGGAGAATTGCATTTCATTCCAAGTGTCAGTATTTTGAAAAGTATTTTAGCCATTGCCTATAACAACTTTGCAAACATTACAAATGGTTTTGAAGCATTTCCTAAAGCTCACCCACCATAGGGAGGGTCCCCCCCAGGTCCCGTGGAGCTACTCTCATAACATCTTTGGTGCAGTTCCTAACTGACTCACCAAACCAACTTCACATCATTCAGCAACTTACACCCTCACGTATTTCTCCAACACCAAACCATCACCAGCACTCTTGAACCAGCTTGCCAGAGCTTGATAATCTGTAAACTACCACTATCAACTTGGTATCTACCTGAGGAGGAGAGGGTATAGAACTTTCACCAAATTCTCTAAGGTGGTGGTTCTCAACATGTGGTCCCCAGACAGCAGCATTAGTATCACCTGGGAATGTATTAGAAATGCAAATTCTCAGGCCCTGCCCAGATTTCCTTAATCAGAGACTGGGCATGAGGTCCACCCAAAGGTCTGTGTTTTCTTAAGTCTCTAGGGGATTCTGAAGCATGCTGAAGTTTGAGACCCACTGCTCTAAGGGGTCTGTGACCTCCAAAATGTTAAGAAGCAGCATGTTCACTAGAAGGGCGAGTACACTCAGAAGACCAAAGTGTTTCTTTTTTTTTTTTTGCGGTATGCGGGCCTCTCACCGTTGTGGCCTCTCCCGTTGCGGAGCACAGGCTCCGGACACGCAGGCCCAGCGGCCATGGCTCACGGGCTTAGTTGCTCCGCGGCATGTGGGATCTTCCCGGACCAGGGCACGAACCCGTGTCTCCTGCATCGGCAGGCGGATTCTCAACCACTGCGCCACCAGGGAAGCCCTAAAGTGTTTCTTTTTGGGGGCTTCATGAGTTTCTTATAAGACTGATCCAATATAGGTCAAAGGTTCACTCTGCCTGTGGTATTTCTGCAAACACCTCATTGGATTACAGCCTTCACGCCCCCGGGGAAACAAGACCAAATCTGCCCACACTGACCTGCTGGTCTGTGTCAGGGGAGCAGGAGCTGTGATCCCCCTTTCCTATCTGATCTGTTGACTCCCTGGTAAGGACCAGGGAAAGCGAATATTTCACCACTGTGGCTACCACAGAAACCAGGACTTCTGTCAACTCCCAATTTTCTGCCTTCTTCACAGAAGCTCAAAGAAGGACGGGAAGAGCACAGGCTGTGGTTACCTACAATTTCCACTGACTGTGGTTAAGGTGATTCTGTAGAGACAGTACCAGGTTTGAGGGTTGGAAGACCTCAGTTTGGGTCTGTTTCTCTCTTACTAGCCATGTGACCCTGGGCCTTAACTTCTTCATCTGTAACATGGGGGTGGCAGGGTTCTTCAGGAGTTTGAGAAGATGTAAGTGAAAGCCCCTTTGAGAAAGCAGCCCCAGGTCACAGTCTGAATCCAGCTCTACTACGTATCAGCTCTGCACGACTTCAAAATAGGGATATCAACCCATCTTCCATCTCAGAGGGTTGTTGTGAGGATTCAATGAGACACTATATATAAAGGGCATAGCATACTTCCTAAACATGGTAAAAAAAAAAAAAAGAAATGTTTAGTAATAGTAGTAGTAGAAGTAAAGTCTATAGTATATCAGGTATCCTTAGTATAATTTTAGAGCACAAAAAGAAACAATTGATAACAATATAACAGTATGTACAGCAGAGTCAGATATTTTAACAACAAAAGAGATACAAGCTACTGAGCTCATTAGTTTAATGTGAAAAAGACAGAATATTCACCCGGCAGAAAATATTTCGAATGCAAAACGTTAATGTATTCTAAACCCAGAGTCTTAAACTCTCTTTTTTTTTTTTTTGCGTTACGCGGGCCTCTCGCTGTTGTGGCCTCTCCCGTTGCGGAGCACAGGCTCCGGACGCGCAGGCTCAGTGGCCATGGGTCACGGGCCCAGCCGCTCCGCGGCATGTGAGATCTTCCCGGACCGGGGCACGAACCCGTATCCCCTGCATCGGCAGGCGGACTCTCAACCACTGTGCCACCAGGGAAGCCCTAAACTCCCGTTTTGATCAGGAGGTCAGTTTCTCTGAATGTAGTTCTTCAGCCAGAATAAAGATGATACTGCTTAATATTCATGTAACAGTAAACACTCTTTTAACTAATTTCACATCCAATACCTCAGAGAAAAGATGATACAAGAAAATCAGCTCAAGTACAGGAAGGTGTTTTTTCTTCTTTTTTAAGAATTTTACATGACCTTGTGCTAAAGAGGGTATAAAACCATCCTCACCTCCACAACCTGCATTTGCTGACTTGAATGATTCTATAACCCGTTGGCAATTAGTAAGTGGCTAAATTACATGAATTCTGATAAATCCTTCCTGATTAGTTGTCACCATACAGCCAAATGTTTTTGGTGATGACATTAATCTGTTTTGACAGATTTTGCTCTCTGAAGAGTAACAGATTCTCAGGGACGTTAAACTGACTTAACGAGAGCATAGAATAAAAGAGTTGGAATGATTTGAACTGAAACTGCCTCTGACAGAGGTCTCTCTCCCCCAATATTAAAAAAATATTTTAAAAACATCACACTGCAGTGCTCTTTGGTAGTGCTAGAATCAAACAATCTCAGCAGACAGGCAGTTACTATTATCTCTGATTCTTCACAAACAAAACTAATTTCCCAGCGAGACCCTACTACATTTTCCAAAGTGTGTTCCAATTCCCTCTGATCCCAGATGATGCTCAGACACCACAGTAAACCCTAAACTTCCTAAACTCAAATGTTTTTATCCATATAACTACTAAGCCATATGACCAGTCACACACACACACACACACACACACACACACCATGCTTAGAGAGAAACACTTACTTAGGCTATTTTGGTAGAGAAAAACAATCATTCATTCATCCAAAAGATACATTTATTAAGCACCTACTGTGTGTAAAGCATATCATTCATTCACTCATTCACTCTCTTTGCAATTTAAAAAACTGATATAGTTAACATGTTATAAATCAATCTTTTTAAAACACACAATTCAGTGGTTTTTAGTGTGTTCACAAGGTTGTGCAATCATCACCACTATCCAATTCTGGCACACTTTCATCACCCCAAAAAGAAACCATACACCCATTAGCAGTCACTCCCATTTCTCTCCCCCGACCCCAGTCCCTGGCACAAACTAATCTAATTTCTGTCCCTGTGTCATTCATTCATTCATTATTATTTTTGAGTGCCTTCTCAGCACCAGGTGCTGTTTTAGGCATAAGGGGACAGATTGGTGAACAAAAACAGGCCACGAATGTCCTCTAAATGGAGATTTTCTTCTAGTGACTACATTCATTTCACCAAATTAAAAGCAATATATATTTAGTAAGAAGAAAATATATGCAAGAAAATAGAATATTCTCAGTCTGATAAACAAAAAAGATAACCCAGACACACACACACACCCCAAGCATGCATACCATGAAAATATGCAAAACAGATTCAAACATTTTTTTCTATCAATGACTTTTTCTAGGAAACTGATGCGTGGAAATTTCCCCTTCTTTCTTCCTCCTGGTCCTCTGGGAGGGTTGCAAGGATCAAACCAAATAGCTTAACAGCAAGAAGCAGGAAGTGAAGCACAGCCTGGGCCATGGTCAAGTTGGACAGTTGGTTCCAGAACACACAGAGGTCTTTCCTCATCTTGTGTCCATGTGCCTTATACCACAAACCACCATCTGAGTCCAGTCACTGGCTTGAGACCTCAAATAATAAGCTTCTGACAAAGGTAAGATTATCATCCAAAATAGCAGGTTCCAACCTTAATTTTGGAGCCCCACCCAGGCAATTAGACGGTTCTTTTTTTTTTTTTTTTAGGCAGGACACAGTGAAGCAACTTCACTTTTCATTTTTGAAGAATATGTTTAGGTTCTAGAAGTTCACTGTAACAGGATTTCCAGGATTTGACTTCCTGGATGTGGAATGTCCTGATCAGCTCACATTTCAAAATGTTTTGCTGAAGCTCAGACAATCACTGCTCCAAACTGAACAATCACTACCATTTCTATGATAAACTTGCTGTTATCCGTAAGAGAGTTGCTACTAACAAGTACATGCATATCACCATATCTTTCTACATAAACACTTCCCAATTGTGTAAACTCAAACATAGATCTATAGTTAGGAGTAAGTGAAGAAACAGAATTAGTGATTAAACTGAGTCTGTGAAGCAACTTCTTTGTTTGGATCTAGTAAGACCATAAAGCCAAAGAGTTTTTTGTAACTTGAGTGACCTTCCAATTTATCATCCAAATGAGATACTTTTGAGAGTGAAAGGGGGCACCTTTAAAAAGCTGAGACAGGAGACACAAGCCTGGATAGTGCCAGACAACTGGGGAGAGACGTATGGTCACCCTGTGTATGGGCATCACGCCACATCCTAACAGAGAACCACCCCCCCCAGTCCTGCCCTGGAGCCTAAAATCTGGAAGGGGAGATCAGATACTCTATATTACATAGCAGAAAATGCTAATTATTATGAAGATATAATCTCGTATGATTCCTCTTTAATGTTTCTCGAATAGGCTAAAGTATTTCTGAATACTAAAACTGTTTTAAAACAAGTCTTGCAATGCTGTACAAGGGAATTTATAATGAGGACAGGTCCAAAATAAATGAGTGATGAGTATAATTCAGTAGAAGGTTATAGGTCGACATTCATGCATGTGTGTATACATGTGTGCACAAACACGTGTACACGTGGGTAAGTGGAGAGGCATGGCAAGGAAAAAGAAGCCAGTGTTTTTCTTCTAAAAGAATTAATGAGAAATACTTACAATCATGACAACTCAGTCATAACATAAAAACAATAGCTCACAACTCCAGAACAGAACACAGCATGATTTGGGGGTAAAAACAATAGCTACAGCCTTTCCTCATAGCCCTTTTCTTATTTTTCTTATAAATCAAGGGTATAACTAGTTCCTGCTAAACTGTTCATATTTCCAAAGGATTTTACCTGTAGAGACACTTTCTCTTAAACAACATTTCTGCACTTGACCTCCTTTACAATAAAAAAATTATCTCAGCCCCCCCCTTGGGCTAACTAAAATAAAATATTATAAAGCTATAAATTCCTTATGTTTTAAGCTCTTACATAGCTATAAAATCAGAACAAATTTATAACTGATAATACAAACAAACCCACAAGGCCAATAAAATCCAAATGAATCACATTAATCAATCTGATATGTAATATACTGTTGAAATTAGATTTCCACACTGTGGCCTGGTTCTTTTAAGTTTGACCTCCTTATTCTATTGTATATGATGTGATGACTCAATTGTCTAACCACTTTTTCCTATTCAGGCTCTACACGCAGCTTCCATTGTCACAAACACTGCCTCATATTGTCATTTGGCCTTGCCTTGGTTGGAAGGCATCATCTGTAATCACATTCACCTCTGTCCTTTGAGCCACTATTAAAGGAAAACCACTTGATGACAGAACACTAGGAACACACGTCATTGTGAGCACTGAGACCTTGTAGCAGCATTTACTTTCAAGGTGGTCATCCACACAATCCAGGACAAGCTCCCATTAAATTTGTTTTAAAATTATCATCAAAATGAATTTCATTACAATTGTAAGCTCCGTGTGGTCAGGGATTTGGGTCTGCTTTTTTGACCGTGGTGTTCCCAGCACTTAGCAGAATACCTAGCACAAGCTATTAGAGAAATGAAAATCAAAACTACAATGGGGTATTACCTCGCAGCAGTCAGAATGGTCATGATTAAAAAGGTCTACAAATTACAAATGCTGGAGAGGATGTGGAAAAAAGGGAACCCTCCTACACTGTTGGTGGAAATGTAAGTTGGTGCAGCCACTGTGGGGAACACTATGGGGGTTCCTTAAAGAACTAAAAATAGAGTTACCGTATGATCCAGCAATCCCACTCCTGGGCATATATTCAGACAAAACTATAATTTAAAGAGATACATGTACCCCTATGTTCACAGCAGCACTATTCACAATAGCCAAGACATGGAAACAACCTTAATGTCCATGGACAGATGAATGGAGAAAGAAGATGTGATATATATATATATATATATATATATATATATATATATATATATACAGTGAAATACTACTCAGGCATAAAAAAGAACAAAATAATGTCATTTGCAGCAACATGGATGCAATTAGAGATTATCATACTAAGTGAAGTAAGTCAGAAAGAGAAAGACAAATACCATATGATGTCACTTTATGTGGAATCTAAAATATAACACAAATGAACTTATCTATGGAACAGAAATGGAGTCACAGACATAGAGAACAGACTTGTGGTTGCCAAGGAGGGGGGTTGAGGGAGGGATGGAGTGGGAGTTTGGGGTTATCAGATGTAAACTATTATATATAGGATGGATAAACAACAAGTTCCTACTGTATAGCACAGGGAAATATATTCAATATCCTGTGATAAACCATAATGGAAAAGAATATTTTTAAAAAGTGTTTATATATGTACAACTGAATCACATTGCTGTACAGCAGAAATTAACACAACATTGTAAATCAACTATATTTCAATTAAAAAATTTTAAAAAAAGAATACCTAGCACATAGCTAGCACTCTCTATATACTTATTCAGCGAATGAATGAGTGAGTGAGTGAATGGAAAATTCTCAAAGAGAATTCACAAAACCATAGAAAATATCCATGGTCCTCAGTCTCCTGGAATCTGAAGGAAATAGACAGAGTCCTGCCAACAGGCTTAACAACTGTAAATATACACAAAAGAATCCACACATATATGCACTAGAGTTTATAGCCAGCACTCTGAAAAAAAAACATTGGTATGCAAGCCAATGGATTGGTCTTTCTCTAGAATATCAGTGCAGCGAAGAGGGCTCCTTGCCTTCTGTCCACTAGCAGACACTTGCTTTTGATTAAAAAAACCCAGTACTGGCGAATGTTGGTTTAAAGGAGCAGGAAGAGGAGAAGGGGGAAGAGACGGGACCTAGAGTGTATTATATCAGTGCCCACCGCAGGCCAGCAGGCACTGTGATAGGGACTTGCTATCCTTCACTTAGTGGAAACTTCACAAGAACTCTATCAGTTAGGCTTTATTGTCATAAAAGTTAAACAATGTTCTCATAGGAGGTGAGTGGGAAGTTGGTTTTGAACCCAAGTCTGTCCAATGATAGTCCTTCCTCTGTTCTCAGGCCATGTTGCTTCCTAAAAGAAGTGAAACAAGGTGATGAGGGAGCAAGAAGGCAAGTGGTAAAAAATGTAGATGAAGAGAAGATTTCCTGTTCTGATGGGAAATGGAAAGTTAAAAATAAAACGATACTGCTCCGTTTATTTCTAAGAAACACAGTAGAAGTTCTTTAAAAGAAACCCCCCACGGTCCCAACCAGAATTTAATTTGCTTCAAAAATGAGGAGTTCCGCCTTTAGTTGATTCTGTGATCACCTCCTTTGGAGTGAAAAAAGAAAAGCGGCAGCAGCATCCACAGTTACTTCTAGAACTGGTGAATGGGCACATTTATAGTTTTTAATTCAAGCTTCCTCTAACCTAAGCTTTACCCTATGTGCTTTGAATAATACACTGTAGTACTCATCTCTAAATAAAAGCACATATTTTTCTTTTCTTCTGTTTCCTCAAAGTATTTTGTGATAACTTCTGACTTACTAAAGTAAAACATTAATGGGACAAAAACTGGTCTTCTTGTGCCAACCAATAGAGCATGGAAAGCAGTAGTAACCAGAGGTTAGAGCTGTGCCTCCAGATTCAGACCACTTGGGTTGGAATCTCAGTGTTGTCTCTTACTGACTGACCATGGATAAATGTTTTAAGTTGGTTAATCCTTAATTCCTCTATCTGTAAAATGCGGATATTACCAGCGGCTCTTTCAGAGATTTTGTGAAGTCATGCATGTAACATAATAACCGCTAAAGAAATATCAGTTATTATCATTAGATTATGCCTACAAAATATTAGTGCTAACAAGGCAGTACAGGGTAGAAACAAGCCACATCTACTATTTTTAGATTCCTCTGACCACAGGAGATAATCATTTAGTAGGAAGTATATCATACTGTAAACTACTCTACAACTCACCCTTTTAATATGCAATGGATTCCCCCAATAACACTTAGTATCATATTCGGAAAAGAAATCACAAAACCTTTTTTTTTAGTACGCGGGCCTCTCACTAATGTGGCCTCTCCCGTTGCGGAGCACAGGTTCCGGATGCGCAGGCTCAGCGGCCACGGCTCACGGGCCTAGCCGCTCCGCGGCATGTGGGATCTTCCCGGACCGGGGCACGAACCCGCGTCCCCCGCATCGGCAGGCGGACGCTCAACCACTGCGCCACCAGGGAAGCCCCACAAAATCTTTTTAATTATCATGATGAAAACTGTTGGCTGCAAACTCAGTAGTAAGAAATAGAAATGTTTGTTCTTTGCTCAAAAAGATAAAAAGCTTTGTGAAGATGGAATTATGAAGTTGCCTGAAAAATGGAAGAAGGTAATGCAACAAAATGGTGAATATGTTGTTCAATAAAGGTCTTGGTGAAAATGAAAAAAAAAAAGAAATGTTTACCCAGGTGGAAACTGCTACAGTGGTGAATGAGTACACCGACACAAGATCAGGTACATCTTAATCAATCTTATTTCCTCTTTTATTTTTTAATTGAAAGGATTTTAAAAAATCTATACCATCATCAAATTACTCAAAAGGAAGTGGGGGGAGGGTAGGTGGATCAGAGAGCAGAATTATAACCAATATTCACAGCTAACTTCAGAATATCAAAAGGGCTAAAAAGAAAAGGCAGTGAGGAAGAATATGACACCCTGGTAAGGGGTGACAGCCCATTACATGCACAAGTCTTCTTTAAGGCACTAGCCTCCATAAGAACAGTATTTCCAACATACTACTTCAACATACAAAGGGAAAAGAGGTCACAAAGGAATATCTAAATACCATTATCTTCAAGAGGTACCCTTTGGTTTTCTCCTCCTTAGAAGCAGTGATACAGACCCAGTAGATAATTACATGTAATTACCTAATGCAACTGAATTAAAGAGCACCCATACTGAGAACTTAGGTTTAGGTCATATACCCATCAGGTATCCTTTCCCAACTTTGAGCTAATTATGCGATGTTTCCATCACCCTCTGTCCCTCCTGTAAAGATGTGGCTTTTTTCCACCCTTGTGCCGCTGTGCTAGCTTTAATATTTTCTAGACATAATCTAATAACAACCACTAATATTTAATTAGCCCTTCTTATGTGCAAGTAGGTGATACCCACTGTGGTATGGGATCTGCTTTTCATCTAAAACATCAGTTTAACCTATAAACATGTACTGTATGTGTGAAAGACTTAGGCTAGGCACTGAAATGAACATAAAATAAACAAACCAGATGTCAATTCTATTCCTTCATGCAACATTTTTAAAAATGCTTACACTTATTCCTTGCTGAGCATTATACTGGGGAGTGGGAAAAAGAAGTGATATTGAATAAAAGTAATGACAATTCATGTCTTGGAGGGTTCATCTTCTAGTGGTTGACTTATTTCCTTTCTGTAGAGAGCCTAAAGCCAGATGGAGAAGACTTACACACTACCAAGACGGCATAGTGTAGAAACTGCCTGAGCAATTATATTTATACTGGATAACCAGTGATGGAATCTCAGCTAGTGAGTATGTATGTATTCCACCTACCTACATGTGGTCATTACCATCATCAACAAATATTTATTGACTATTCCCTATACACCTAACCCCACTTTAAGAGCCAGAAATATGGTTTAATAATAAATTTACCCCAGGTCATGATGCATGTTTGCTGTAGGCTTGGGAAATTGTTGAGAATATGGGAGTATGACTGGGAAGAAGTGGGAATTATACCTCCACTCTCCCCAAAACTGTATCCACCCCTATGCTAGGTCATGCAACTTTTAACACCAAATATTTGAGACTTATACCTCTTTTTTAACTGTGGTAAAACAGACATAATATAAAATGTATCATTTTAACCATTTGGGGGGGTGTAGAATTCAGTGGCATTAAGTACATTCACATTATTGTGAAACTATACTTCCCTTTAAATCCTGCTTTCTTGTCAATGAGAAGATCAAGTCTGGGTGTTTACTGACATACTTAAACAGGCAATGCTAAAGCTCCAGCATCTCAATGTTTTATTGATACTATCCAATATAAACACACACACACACACACACACACACACACACACACACACACACCCTAGGTAGAGCAAAACAGGAGCAGCAACTACATTTTTTTAAATGTCAACTTTAATTGCTTGGTAACGCCTGCTGGAATGTGTGGGAGGTGGAATGGCAGCATGGATGCTCCAGATTTGTCATCCTTGGACTAGTCACTTTAGTGCAGGTTCAGAGCAATGGAACAGAGCTCAGACTCTGACAAGCACACAGCCATGGACAACAGCTTTGTGCAGCACCCGCACGACTTCTCAGACTCTTCGACCACTGCAGATATAAGCAGCTGGGCTGGCACCAGCTCTTTTCTAGGAACCACTCAGTTTCTCTTGATTCAGTTTAATTCGCTCAACGTTTAGCGTATTTTTGCTATGTGCAAGAGACACTGCTCCAGATGCTGCAATGACCAAATGAAAAGTAGGGTAAGTTCCAATCCCCTAAAGCTTACAGTGTGGAGGGAGGTCAAGGCAGATACTAGAATAACTATTCTGTGAGGAAGGATATGGTACTTTCCACAGAGAGACAAACAAAAGTGGAGGTATAAGGAAGTCAAGGTCACTTGTTACATTCAACTGAGATTGATCTGGGCTAAAAACGATCAGAGGGTTGTGACAGGGAGAATCAGACAGGGGTGAGAGGTAGGGCAGACCCAGGTAGAAGAAGTGTGATCTATGGCTCAGGGCAGAAAAGGACCTAGGCTGAAGGCAGATTCACTAACACAAAGACAGGCGAGGTCTCAAGTGTCATAAGAAATTCTTAGCAAATATTTTTAGCCTTTATTTTTAAAGATATATAGAGGAAAGGTACAAACATGTTGGATCCAGAAAGATCTGGGTTCAAATCCTAATGTGCCACCTATTAGACTTACGTGGGGGACCTCAGGTAAGTCTCTCAACTTCTCTGAATGTCACGCTTACAAAATAGGGACAATAATGTCTACCTCGATGGACCGTGTGAAAGTAAACCGAGATGCAGTTCATAGAGCAGCGAGCAAAGTATTCAGCATGCGGCAGGTACTAATACAGTTTGGTTCCCTTTTATTTGAAGGGCTTCTGAGGACTGCACTGGACCACAAAACTACATGGGTCAATATTTATTGAAATAAGCACAATATTGTTACTTTGAGGCAATTCGAAAGGAATTTAGGTCTTAGTTCCCACTCTCAAGGAATTCATCCAGTGGTGAACAAAAAGAAATGCATATCTTCAAGAGCCATAAGAAAAGAAATTACATTCATAGAATGGAACCCATAATATGAACATTACTTTAGAAACATACTCTCTGAGTGATTACACAACAGTTGTTTGTGAAGGCTGAGAGCACTGGTGAAGCTACTGGAGAGATCTCTGTAAATCAGGGAAGGAGATATGAGACTCATAAATACTACACTCATAAATACTACAAACGTATTTGCTATTTTATTCCCTACCGTTTACTAGCTGTGTGACCTTACACAAATTGCTTAAACTCTGAATCTCTCCTTCGTCAACCATGAAGAGTAGATTGCATTCTCTCCTGTCTATCTCAATGGGTGTTGTGAGACTCAAAATAATGTATGTGGACAGGCCCTGCCAACCGCCAAGAGCCATATAAAGACAAGTCATCATTATTACCATCACCTCAAAGAGCACAACAAAATCTCTCAGTTATTAAAATACGGGCTCCCTCCCTGTGCTTAGATTCGGACAAACAGAAAAACCAAGATGAAATTTTACCTGCTTATAAAACAAAACCTGCTTTATGAGAAAGTTTGAACCTGACACTCACTCATTTCTAAAATTCTGGTTTTAATAGACGTTTCCTGACCTAATTATTCACATTGACAGAGGTACTTGGGCTGCCCCCACACGTGCCACACACACACACACACACACACACTCTCTCTCTCTCTCTCTCTCTCTCTCTCTCTCTCTCTCTCTCTCTCTTATGTTCTACTTGATGACGTAAACAGCAAATTTTCCATTCCTTGTTTGTACAGCCAACAAAATTCTCTGACAAAAATAAAAATTCTTACTCTGGCTTTCTCTGTAAAAAGTTGCCTGAAATCTCTCAACCACTGGAAAAATAAAGTTTCCCAACACTCAAAAACAGGCAATTAAAACTGAACTGAAAACAGTCTTCCTTTGACAGCTCTGTCTGTCTTCTGGAAAACTAGGTCCCAGTTGCTAGCATTGCCTCTCCCTCTTTTGCCCCAAATTAGATCTGGCAGTTAGTACTGGTGGCTTGCAACTTCTCCTGAGGATGGTCTAGTGGGTTTAGAAAAAATTATGCTGTAAGCCAGGGCAAAGCCTGGCATAAATGCTAGTCCCTCTTTCCCCTGCAAAGTCCTCAGGAAGAACATGAGAGGCCGTAGGGTACATGCTAAGGTGGGGAAATGGGTAAGATGGAGAGACTGTCTCCAGAGACTGCAGGGAGGTGACACACCACGTCTTCCTTCTGTGCCTGGTCAGGAGGAGCCCTACAGGTCAGAGAGCAGCCACAGGGCCCCGGCCCGGCCCTTTATACCCACTCACTCCGTCTCTGCATGGAAAGGCCCGGGTAAGAGGGTAAAGGAGGCAGGCTCAGGCCAGTCTGGCCACACCTGTGCTGTACACAGATGAACAATAATGAGGTTCCAGAAAGGAAGAGGCAGCTGGAAAGGCACAGGGCACAGGTGACCGAAGGAGGCAGTGCTACTGGGGATGAATGTATGAGCTGGGCCTGTATCTGAGTGCTGCTTGTACTGACTGAGATGTAGGGCAAAATATATAACCTCTCAGTGCGTCAGTCTCCTGACCTGTAAAATGGGGCTGGGCTGGGCTTTTGTTAAGGATCAGCATTTGGCACAGAGTGAGCATTCACCAAATGGTAGTTGTAATTACCAGCGAGGTGGGCTTAACTATAGATACTGAAATGTTAAAGGTGCTGACAGCCTGGTGAACTGGTTGTCTTGATGCAGGTGGGATTTCCTTCAAGTACTAACTCCGCAGGTATTAATTCGCAGAGGATTACACAAAATAATTAAGTTAAATGCAGGACGTCAACACAGTTTCATCTAACATGACCTTGTTGTCTGGTACCTCAACACCCTGAAATTCCCTTCTGAAAGGCTACCAAGGAGGTCCTAGTTTTCCATTTATTTGACACTGCACCACTCGACACTGGTTATCTTTCCTTAATTTGAGAAAATCTGTGTTCTCTTGGTTTTCTGAAACTGCAGCCCCCTGGTTCTCCTGTTACTTCTTTGACTGTTTCTTTGCCCTTAGTCGGCTCCCCGTCCATCTGGACCAGAAGGGAGGCAACCCTCATGGTGGCTGTTCTCTTTGGCCTTCTCAGCACTCTGTACCCCGCTCCGCACCTATGTCATCCACGTCTCTTCTAGTATTTCCCCCACTCTGCTCTTCTACCCGTGTCTCCGCTTCAGAGAGTGAGACCCAACTTTTCCCAATATCCATGATACACCTCAAACTCAATTTGCCAAACAGATCTTCCCCTGCCAAACCCATGGCCCCTCCACCACCCTGTCTGGAGTAGTACCCGACCATCCTTCCAATCAACCAGCCTAGAAACCCAAAGTAAAAGCAGACAAGCCAGTGACAAACTCTCATCCATGGAGAGTCTGCATAGCACAGCAGCTCAGTGTATCACGCTTGAGTAGGCTGCTCAGGTTCAAGTCCTGGCCCCACTACTAAGTAGCTTGAGGAAGTTACTTATTCTGTGTCTCAGTTTCCACATCGATAAAATAGGTATCACAATAGTCCCACAATATAGAGAGGTTATGAGGATTAAATGAGCGTATATATATATATATATTAGAAAAGCACCTGGCACCAGCACTAAGCGAGTATTGGCCATGATTACAACTGTGCTTCATGAATATAACAGGAAAATAGGAGTGAGTCAGGCTCAGCAGGCTTTGTAGGCAAATGTTTTGTGATCTTTAATCTACTTTCTACTAATGAATAAGCCATGGCATTTGGCAGAAACGAAGCAATTAATTGGAACCCTATGTTGGCTATGATTAGCAATAAACCATGTCCTACTGTTCCGAATGGCAACCTGATAAACAGGATAGGTGTTTCCTCCTGGTCCATCCAAGCCAGAGGGTTCTGAGAGATCACCTGATGCAGTAGGCACCCAACCTGATGAGTACCCAAAACACCCCGAGAGCTTTTTTAAAAATGTAGATTCCCAGGGCCCAGACTCTGAGATTCTGTTTTAGTAGGTCTCGGACGGGTCCCAGGAATATGGGATGCCTTCCACGTTTGGGATCCACTGATTCAATCCATTATCTTTCTGTCAAAGATGCTGAAACTAAGACTGAGCAGAATCAGCTCACCTCCCCTAAGTTTCAGAATCACTAAGAGGCAGAGCAAGGCTCACATATGTCACAAATGTCTCCGCCAGCAAAGCCATCTCTAGAAAGTGAAACAAAGAAATGCATCATACACTGAGGCTTAATCTCCAAAGGTGATTAAACATGAGCACATCTGTGTCGAGGTCATTACGAGAACAGGGAGGTTCTGGCTAGGTTTCGTGGGTTCTTCCATTTGCAGAGACAAATGCCACTGACAGATGTTTCTGGCCTGTGAAGTCATTCAGTACCAACAGCATTTAAGGCCAGTGCAATGAAACAAATGCCTGTTTTTATACCTTTTTACACCAAGAAGCCTTTTGGGATCTTCTTGAGATTACATATTCTTCTGTATGTCCCAGAACAGCTCATCCAGAGCCCAGGAACTAAATTCCTGCCCAAGCTAGATATCTCCCTGGAGGTGTCAGTAAGGATGGGGAATACGATTTCCCAACCACTCACAACGAACCCCTCTAATGTTTGGAGAGCAGCTCATGGTCAGCTGTGGTTTTGGCAATCATAGCCCATAGAAACAGCATGCGTTGCCTTTGTGATTTCCACAGGCAGCGACAGAATCTGCAACAATGGCCTCATGACTCTAGTGTCTACACCCTTGGCAGAACCAGGGGTCATTGCCAAAGATGCTCTAAGGGCGTCCCACTAGAAAGAGAAGACCCAGGCTTCATCATTAAATGCCCAATGTCTGACATGATCTTTGGCTCAAACAGCTAAGTTGTACTTGAAAAGTCTGGGAACCAGCAAGTTCAAGAGAGGCTCATAGGCACCCTGCCCTAAAAACCTAGATTAACAATCTACAGTTGTTTTGAAATGTGCAGCTGGTAGGTCAGTGCTGTACCCATACCTGACCTGAGATTGCAACAGGATAGGTGACATGAGGGTGATTCTACAAGTTCAGGGAGGACCTCATTCTCCTCTATTCCTACGTGCTTGCTCCACTTATCCAATAGATTTTCTTTTCTTTCTTTTTCCTTTTTTTAACTTAAGACTTGGTCTGTGTGTTACAAAGCAGAAATCCTATGGAGGAGTGGTACTTTTAGCTTTTGTGCATCCTCTCCTCAGAGTGAGTTTGATAAAAGAGAGCGGTAAGCAAGCTTGATGGCTCAAAGGGAAGAATAAGATTTGGAGCAGGAGGTAGATGGGTCACAGAAAACCTTCCCCAAACTCGATTTTGCCAAGGGCTGACGTGACTAGACTTGTTAATTGTTCTTAATTTTACCACATATAAAACTCGGCTGGGCCACGGTGCTTGACGAATGCAGATTCTAGACTCCAAAACTAGAAAATCTGATTCAGGTTTGGGGTGAGGCCCAAACCCACGTTCTTACAGGCTCCCTGGCCATTTGAACACAGCCCGACCCCCTGCACAACATGAGCAACAGAGCTGGTGGGAAGTTGTGTTGTTTCTAGCTTTGTGACCTTGAGTAGGTCACAATGTGCCTGATTCTCCCTTTGTGTGTTGTGATACCTCTCTCATGTGGATATGTTGAGAATTATACAAGGTAGGTGTGAATGTATTTTTAGAAATGTAAAGCAACATAAAATGTGAAACATAAATGATCATAATCCTTTTTTTTCATTTACTCATTTGTAACCTGTATTTAGAACATGCTGGCAAACTGCTTCTGAGGGATTCTGGATTCAAAACATAAAGTTCCTGGAGGCCCAAATTAGAATACTGTGTAGTCTGAGCCAGTTTCTGGTGAAAATCAAATGGTCTCTAAATTTAATAAAGAGCAGCATGAATTTATGATACATTGAATTTTAAAGGAGTACCCATACTGTGTAAGATCAGCATAGGGGTGGATGGGGGATGCTTCAGATGAAAACATCCCACACACTTACAGAGCATATAATTCTCATTCTTACCTCACCAAACAATTTTCTCAGAACTGGGCCAAGATCCCAAATGAAAAACACATTCAATTTTGAAACAATTTTTATAGTTCAAATAATTTCTTTAATTCTCCTCTCATTAATTATTAAGGAAAGTACCCACAAAATAGCATTTTTCTTTGAGAGTAGGAGAGTCTGTGTTCAGTTCCTGCTGCTGTCCTGTGCGAAGTTGAATAGGGCTGCCCCTCCCCCTACCCACAGAGCTCAGGTGAGGTGCCCAGCAGGTAAAAGACCTGGTTTTACATTCTCATCCAAGTCAGACCTTCCACCTTCAGTGGAAAGTGCAACTTGTTCTGAATTCTAGAGGGCAACACACCGAAGTCAAATTTCCAAGAAATTACATAAATCTTCGCAACAAAATTAACAGGGTGTGCCCAAAACTTTGTTCTTGAGTGAGCGTTTTAAAACCAGGCATGATTTATCGTTTAAGTTTTCATAAATACAGAGAAATCCAGATGTGAAGTTGAGTTTAAATAGATGTCAACAGTAAGTTTAAAATGCTTTAAATTCTTTCTCCACTGTCAAAATGGGACATATTTTTCCAGGTTTTTCTTCTTTATTTTCAAAGGAAAAAATAGGTCATGGCCAGCCTTTGTTACAGATACGTAATTGCTGACAACCAAACCACAGCAATAGTCTCCCAAGAGTATGGAGGTCTCTTGTCTCTGTACTGCCTTCGTGGAGCTTACATTCCAGGAATCTTTGGGCTCTATCTGTGTGTAATATAAATTCCAACTCCTTTCCCTACCATACAGGGCTCTGTACAACATGGCCCCAACACTGGGCCACCTTTCCTTTTCCTAGTGTGCTATAGCCCACAAAGGCTTTCTCTCCGGCCTTAAACACACTAGGCTTGCACCAGCTGTCCCTTCCGCCTGGAATGCTTTCTCCCCTCATCTTTCCCGGGACTGCTCCTTTTTGACATTGGGATCTCCATTTACAGTCTGTATTTCTCACTGAGACCTTCCCTGACTCTGATCACTCTTTATCACGAAGCCCTATTTAATTCTTTGCATAGGACTTACCTCCAGCTGATATTTCTCTTGAACATTTATATTTTTTCTAATTGTCTTCTTCCTCAAATGGAATGTAAGCTCCATAAAACAGGGATCTTGTCTGAATTGACCGCTGTGGTATCCTCAGTGCCTAGAACCTTCCCTGTCACACAGTCAGTCCATCAATATTTATTGGACATGTGAATAGGGGAAACAGTGAGGTTGCATTAACTGGGCTTAGAGATATGTCACCCATAGACCCAATCAGTTTAAACTTCTGTTCTCTTCTGGAGCTAACTTAGTTAAAACATAATTCAAACTTTTCACTTGTTTTTTTTATAAAATTTAACATTAACCATATTATTATTAGAGAAGTGCTACTAAAGTCTGAAACATATCCCAACAACTATAAGAGGTTTTGACTCAATGCACCACCATGAACTTGAACATGTAAGACAGCAACATATGTCACCAGGCTTCAATTTCATCACTGCCTAAATTACTCTCTGGGAATAAATTCAGAAGATTAATTCTTAAGCACATTATTGGCGCAGTATATCCAGTGCTACCCTGATCATCTGAAAACGTTTTATCTGAGTTATTTGGTAAGGGGATTAACTCGGATACCGGGGGAAACTCAAACATTAACTACCATTTAAATATCATTCTAGGTCTAGAAAAAGCAATTTGTTAAGTACAGGTTATGTCAAATTTTTGTTCAAGCCTTTAAAAGAAGTTGCTCTTTTTCTAGGCCCAATCGGTAGATTCTAAATATAGTTCACAAGCTTATAAGGTCAGTGAAGAGCAACATGCATACTGGTGACGTGTGTGGCTATGCTGAGGATGAATTGAGCTTCAGCCATAAGCATCTACCAAAAAGTGAAGAGCAGCCATATTGGCTCATTCCTTGGCCACAGAGGTCTTTCTATTGCACAGGAGTAAACTGGTTTTTGACAAACATGCATTAGGAGTTGTTAGTACTTTAAAAGGATAATATAAAAACCAACAGTGGTGATCCAATAAATCAAATTCAAATCAGTACTTCTCCATTTTAATATGTTACCACACTTCCCATTAAGGACTAAGAGTCACATTTTATGATAATACACAAGACAGTAAGAAAGTGCTGTAAGCTACACTGCATAAATCAGCATGTCCTCAAAAATATGGAACAGGAAAATGAAATGTGCTGCCCTCTTTATCTGTCAACCAATTTCTGAGACCTTTGTCTGTTTATATAAATTTACTCTTTAAGACATGGACAAACCTCCTTGAGAGAATGGAATAGGGATATGTAAGCTTCCAAAGCCTAAGAAAGAAATATGATTTTCTGTTCATGTCCTAAGGCATACCAATATTCATAAAAGCCAATGGCGTCTCTTCTCATATTTATTTACCTACTAACGCCGGCCATTAAGTCCACAAAGTTTATAATCCTGAGGCCAGTGGGAGAAAAGCAGCACTTAGGGGAAAAAAACTTGGATAAATTCAGAAGTATTATTTTAAATAATGCTTTTGCTTTTTCAGATTTCTACCTCACTAATTCTGGCTGTCAGTGCTTAAAAGTGCCTTCTAGTCACTATTCAAATCCTTCCATGCAATGGTACACACAGCTGACCTATTCTTTATTCTGAATAAAGCTAAACCACTCTGTGGGCATTTCTTTTTTTTTTTCTTTTTTTTTTTTTTTTTTGTGGTACACGGGCCTCTCACTGTTGTGGCCTCTCCCTTTGCGGAGCGCAGGCTCCGGACGCACAGGCTCAGTGGCCATGGCTCACGGGCCCAGCCGCTCCGCAGCATGTGGGATCTTCCCAGACCGGGGCACGAACCCGTGTCCCCTGCATCGGCAGGCGGATTCTCAACCACTGCGCCACCAGGGAAGCCCGGCATTTCTTAAAGCACCGCAAGAGCAAGTTATTAGTAAGAATGTAAACAGAAACACACTACATCATATTTACCACAAATATGAACACTCTCAATGTGAGAGAGAATTTTAAAAATATCTCAAAATCACTATGCTTTTTAAACTGTGAAGAGTCCCTTTTTGCTTGGGTTTGGTTTAGGTTTTTTTCATTATCAAATAACACCATTTTTAGATTCATTATATTTCCATGCAGTTGGAGTCACCCTAGGGTTTTTATTTTTCCTTCTCTCTCCCTCTCTCTCAGCGTGGAAAACAGCTCTCTTCTGTTAACTAGATCTCTGGGGAATAGATCCTTCCTTAACTGGCCTGCATGGGAGGGCAGACTTTCTAATTTTATAGCAAATACAAAATATTTGTGGGTGGGACATGCTCGTTGAGTTCATCTAGACCAGCTCCCATCCTAACTGCAGAACTCCTTTGACAGTATGTGTGCCATCGGTGTCAATTCATTGTTATAACACAAAGGACTTTCCCCAGTGACATAATGAGAAACCAAGTGGAAGTTGTGTTAATGTCACATGAAACACAGATGACGGCTACTCCAAAACTCTGGAGCCAACCTTCTCCTTCCTCAAAAGCAAATTCTTTGATTTCCTTCCATTATCCTCAATGACTCTCTCTTACCCCCAAAGTAACCAAGAGAGATCCCACAACACAGAAAGAAGCTTGAGAAAAGAACATGAATTAGGCTCCCAACCAGAAAAAAATAAGGTCCAAATTCCTCCATTTTATGTTACCACTCACTTTAGCAAAAGCTATGTATGATGTGATGGCTAAAAGGCAAAAGCATCAGTGTGGGAATGAGGTACCTGAGTATGGCAGACAGACCCTAAAATGACCCCAATGATGCTACTTCCTCCTGTTTATGCCTTTGTGTGATCCCCTCCCCTTGAGGGCAGGCATGACCTGTAGACTTGCTCCTAACCAAAAGAACATAGCAAGGGCGACAGGATGTCACTCCCATGACTAATATATAGTGAGAGATTCTCCTTGTTGGCCTGATGAAGTCAGTTCCCATGTTGAGAAGTCCACATGGCAAAGAGCTGTGGGTGGACTCCCGTTCAAAGCTAGTAAAGGCTGGGCCCTCAGTCTTAGAGCCTCAATGAAATAAATTCTACCAATGACCCGAGTGAGCGTGGAAGTGGATTCTTCCCTGGTCAAGCCTCCAGATGAGAACATAGCCTGGTGGACACCGTGAGTGCAGTCTTGTGAGTCTCTGAACAGAGGACCGAGCAAAGCTTTGCCCAGACTCTTGACCCATGGAAACCGTGAGATAAGAAATGTGTGTCGTTTTAAGCTGCCAACTTTGTGGTAATCAGTATGCAGAAACAGAAAACTAATTCACTGAGAGAAGAAATGAGATAAGTCCCTCTCTGCCCACCCTGCGAAGGAATCAGGGTCATTCTAAGTCTGGCTACAGAGCTCTTTGCTAACTCCCTTCCTGTGCAGATAATCCCAGGAAGAAACATTAAGACAGAGCTGGACAGAGCCAGCTGAGTGCAGTATCAACTTTTCCAAAGGATGCCTATTAGTTTCTTAGATGTTCTGGGTCCTCCGACGGGAAGCTTATTAACCAGAGGAGCTTCTTAAGTAGACAATGAAAAATAACGGGCATAGTGACATGTTCTAAAATCTTATTATACTATACAGGGAACTTCTAAGTAGCTTTACTTAAAATTCCTGGAAATGCAGAACAATGACATAAAACCAATTTGTCTT
Organism: Kogia breviceps; assembly: GCF_026419965.1. Lineage (NCBI taxonomy): Eukaryota > Metazoa > Chordata > Mammalia > Artiodactyla > Physeteridae > Kogia > Kogia breviceps. The sequence continues at coordinate 73,260,552 of NC_081317.1, forward strand.
TGTCTGCCTATAGCTCATGTTTTTGCAAATAAGTTTCTATTAAATCTCTATACCGGTGAGTTCTTATCATAGTTCTGGAATAAAAGTCAATTATAAAAGAAAGAATGCCTAATGTGGCCTTCTGCTTTGAAAGTATTTTTACAGGGCTGTAAAACTTCCTGTGTTAATCTCTACCTAAGTTAACTCAATTACATTTCTTAAACTTTCAATAATTTCTTTATAGCTTTTTTATAGGATGACAAGTTCAAAAATTAATCACATAAGGTTGCTTATATAAAACTATACAAAAGGTATCTTTAGAATATGTAGCTCCTATAATAAGTGGAGCATAAATGGAAAAATTACAGCTAACGTCTGAATTGAAACCAATTATACTCTTAAATATATCCATTATATGTTCAGGATTCTATCAGGATCCCTCTCCTCCACTTGTTCTATGTCAGTGTCAAATATTTGGTTAATGACAAGGTTTATTTAGCTAATATTTAGTTCTTAGTTGAATTTTTTTTTTTTTTTTTTTTTTTTTTTTTGCGGTACGCGGGCCCCTCACTGTTGTGGCCTCTCCCGTTGTGGAGCACAGGCTCCGGACGCGCAGGCTCAGCGGCCATGGCTCACGGGTCCAGCTGCTCCGCGGCACGTGGGATCTTCCCGGACTGGGGCACGAACCCGTGTCCCCTGCATTGGCAGGCGGATTCTCAACCACTGCGCCACCAGGGAAGTCCCTTAGTTGAATTTTTACTACACATTATAATTAGATAGCTGATGTTAATGTTAACCCAATTCCTGATATTAATCATGGTACATGATATAGATTTAGATAACCTCCAAGAATCATTCTAGTGCTAATAGTTCATGATTAATCTTACTTTTTGAGTAATATTTATTTGGCATATATATGTATTAAGAAGTAAAAACAGATATAATATCATCCATATAATGATGACAACAAGTTGCATTAAAGCCAGAATTCATATTCTGTGTTACTGCAGATGTTGAAGTTCCAGAAATTTCCAGAGGGACAAAGCATGGCAAAGGGGTCTGAGAGTACAGATTGAGAGTCTTAGTTCAGTTGTGCTTAAGGCAAATCAAAAGTCTCAAGTCTGGGAATTCAATCAAGTTAGGGAATGTAACCATCAATCACTCAACAAATACTTATTGAGCATCTGCTATATATATTGGCACAGTTTTAGTGCTGGGGTTACAGCAGCAAATAAGACTGACAAGGTCCCTGCTTGCATTCTAGTTGGGGGAAAGAGAGTTAACAAGCAAGCCAACAACTGATCAAAGTAATTTCAGATAGTGGAAAGTTAATTCAAGTGAACATATTAGGGAGGTCCTACTCCTAGCCAGGCAGTGCTCTGCCACTAGAGATGCATCACTGAACAAAACAGACATAGATTCCCATCCTCATGGAGATCACACTCTACCAGGGAAGAGAAAGAAAAACACATCATAATAAGTAGGTAATTTATGCACTGTGTTAAAAGGTGATATACGCTAATGTTAAAAAGAGAGAGAGGGACTTCCCTGGTGGCGCAGTGGTTAAGAATCCACCTGCCAGGGCAGGAGACATGGGTCCGATACCTGGTCCGGGAAGATCCTACATGCTGCGGAACAACTAAGCCCGTGTGCCACAACTACTAAGCCTGTGCTCAAGAGCCCGCGAGGCACAACTACTGAAGCCCACACGCCTAGAACCTGTGCTCCGCAACAAGAGAAGCCACCGCAATAAGAAACCCACGCACCGCATCGAAGAGTAGCCCCCGTTCGCCGCAACTAGAGAAAGCCCGTGTGCAGCAGCGAAGACCTAACGCAGCCAAAAAATTAATTAATTAATTAATTAAAAAATCTTAAAAAAAAGAGAGAGAGAGAGAGGGAACAGGATAAAGGTAATTAGAAGCGTGTACGTGGAGGGGCAGTGGGTCACAATTCTAATTGGGGCAGTCAGGGTAGGCACCAATAAGATGATGACTTCTGAAAAGACTTGAAGAGAAAATGTGCTACGAAGGAAGTAACACAGGGTTATGATGGAGTGACTGGAGAGAGGTGCAGGGGGCCACTTCAGATTAGTGGCCAGGGGAGTCCTTTCTGAGGATACGGCATTTCAGCTGAGACCTCTATGTCAGGGAGGAGCCGGACATACAAAGATCTGGGAGCAGAGCATACCAGGGAGAGGGAACCAAGTGCCAAGGTACTAAGGCAGGACTGAGTTTAGCATGGAGAAACAGAAAGAAAGTGAGAGTGACTGGACCTAACAACCAAGGAGATGGGGCCAGGGATGTGGACAGGGGCCAGGTCATGTAAAATTAAGTTAAAAAGGTCCATTTTGATCCTCAGTTGTCCTCCGTCTCTGCTACATTATTATCCTCTCACGGTCTGTGGATCCTGTTCATCGGTTTCAAACACATTCTACTGATATCATCCCCTATCTCTCAAGAACCATCCCACCCTCCTGGCTACCACTCAATTTCTTCATCTCTCCCAGCCACATTTCTCCAAGGAAAAGTCCAGACGTGCTGACTCCACCTCCTGGCCCTCCCGTTTCCTGTTCAGTTCTCACTCTAATTAGATCTGTCTCTTAACACTGCTCTTGCTAAAGTTGCCAATGCTCTCCACATGTCCAAATCCAAGGGACACTTGTCCTTAACTTATCTGTCTGTTGCCTTTGGCATAGGTGACCACGCTCTCTTTCTAGAAGTACTCTTCTCTCTCCATGACTGCACAGCCATCCTCATTTTCTCCTAAATCTCAGGCCTCTCCTCAGTTTCTCTTCTTGGGAATGACCCATAAATAAACACAGATGTTCAGGTGGAAAAGTACTTAGGGACTTTGGTCACGTGAAAGCTTATTCATCAGCCTTGGTGGCCTTGGCCTGGGGCAAGTGACTTAGTCTCTGAGAGACAGTATAGTGGAAAAGATGGAACCAGAGCAAGTGAGACCTGGACTTGCACTGCCTAATTGTGTGACCTTGGGCAAGAGACCATGTCCCCAGGACTCAGTCTTCTCACCTGTAAAATAGGGAGTTTAACAGCTGCCTTGCAGGGATGTCATGATGATCAAATAATTTATCCTCTCAAGTTCTCTGGCCAGTGCCTGGCACTTGGTAGATGCTATTCTGTTGGTACTGTCCTTCTGAGGCTCAAAAAGAGTACCTTCTGTCTGGATAACTGAGGAAAGAAAAATAACATAAAGGGGGGAGGGAGAAAATCTATCACTAAATTGTTCTAGGTGGGGGGTCACAGCTAATGACCCACAAACAAATGAATTTTGCCCTTATAGACCTAAAATTCTCAACTGTGGGAAGAGAATTCTAACATATAAAATCTCTTCCAATTACCAACTGGAAGCAAATAGTAATCATTACCGAACACTGCAGCCCCCTTCCCCCATCAGATGTATTCTACATACTTTGGCTTTAATGAGTAAGAGGCAGTGCAGGGCAGAAGTGCAGCTCTCCACTTCCTAACTCTGAGACTGGGCAGGTACCTTAAGCTCCCTATGCTTCAGTTCTCTCAATAGTAATATGGGACTAATTACAGTATGTATCTCATAGGATTGTTGTGAAAATTAAAGGAGTTAATATAGATGAAGTATTTAGAACACTACCTGGCACAAAGTAAGCTCCTAATAAATATTAAGACGAGAATGCTGATAACTACTATTTTTAGCCCAACTATTATTGGCGTTCTCACTTCCAACCCACAAAGTGATCTGAAATCAGACATCTGAGTTACTTGTCTATATTTGTCATTTTTCTGAATAAGACAATCTACATTTGTATACATTATAAGAAATAGATGTTGTTGGATACTCTCCCAATGGCCTCTCTGGATCTACTCTCTATCTGCTCTGTGTTCCAAAGTTGACCTACCTCAATGGGCTTCCTTATCCTCTAGCTTCTGGTTAGATTCAACCAATGGAAGATAGAGTCAGGATAGGACAGAGGAAGGAAAGTGAGTTCTGGGTGTCTGTTCCTATAGCTCCCTCTCTGCTAAGTCACCTCTCCCAAAGGTCACAGCTCCTGCCAGGCTGCCCTCACAGCTCCAGCTACTTTCTCCAGGGTTTGGTAATCCTCCTTCTCCTGGCCCCTTCAGGCCTAGAGGGTGGTGAAGGGGTAATGGCTCCCCGCTGTTGCAAGCCCCAGAATGTTTCACAATCTCTTGTTTTCCTTAATCCCGAACATAAGGTTTTAAACAGTCCCTTCAATAAATTACTTGATTGTTTCCTGCTGGGACCTAGCCCAACAAGTAAGTCAAGCTTAGTGACATATGGCCATGCAAAACCTGAAGGCAAGATAGCACCTTGAACATTTTAGATATGTGAAAAAACACAGTGGAGCCAGAAGGCTGAGACTCTCAGGCAAAGCACGCCACCTCAGGCTCTTGCCATTTGAGCTGGTAACTTGGAGCGCAAAGTGGGAGACCCCAATCCTCTCAGCATTTACTCTCTTTGCTGACCTTCTGATCAGGTAAATATTATTTCCTCTGACAACCTGCAGGATAAGAGGACTTGCTGGTACACTATCTCGCAAATGATCAAAGTTTCCTCTCCATCCGCATTCAATCCACCAAGGCACTTGCTACCATGTCCTTGAGAACAAGTTCAAATACAAGTTTCTCTAATACTACCTCACCTTATCCAAGCTGGCTTAGAGGAACAGGAGTTGAAAGATACTTCCTGGAGCTCTCCCTGTTAACAATCAAGTCAGCAGTAATACTGAATGCCCCAGGGCTTCAGCTCTTAATTATAACCACCAGCTTAATTTTAGAAGGTGACACCAGCAGCAGTTTTCAGCTTCACCATATGAATTAATCATGAGTTGCATCTTTAGGTCATACTCTATGCAAGAAAATTACTCAATAAATGTTTGTGGGCTGCTTTAGTGATAAACCGTTGGCCCAAGTAAATAAAATGGGTAAAGTACGTTTCAATACTCTGAAGCAGCAGGCCCAGGCTAAGAGATGGTTCTAATAATGGAGAATTTCTCATGCAGAGAAGCTGTGTTTGTCTTGTATAACACGTTCTACCTGTTTAATGTGGACCCAAGAGCAAAAGTGATATAAAATATTAAGATCTTCAATACTGACATGATATTTAAAAAATCATGATTAATGAACATTAATGCTGAAATGACATTTTATTAGGAAAAATGGATAATGGGTCTAAAAATGGAGCTAAAGAAGAGGTATTTAACATAGGAAAAAGAGAGCCAGGACACATGAGATAAAGAAAGAAAATTCAGGAACATCAGGCCAACTGCATTGCCCAAGTGTGGCACATATTTTATAAATCATGACATTACCGAGTGCCTTCCTGCAAAATCCACAACTGAGCAGTATTAGCAGCCTCTGAAAATGATGTTGTTTCTTCCAAAACACAACTTATGAGCTGTAATTTTATTGACTCAAGAGAGATGCTGCTGAAGAGCTGCGTACAAATCAGATTTTTGTACAGAGAATCATATTTCAAATGCACTAGGAGATCTAGCTTTATAGAACAAACATTCAAGTAAATACTTTGTAAAGTGAATAATAAAGCCCTTGCCCCTGGCACTCTCTTCATTTATGTGTATGCGATGTTTTAAAAAATTAATTAATTTATTAATTTTTGGCTGTGCTGGGTCTGTTGTTGGGTGTGGGCTTTCTCTAGTTGTGGTGAGCGGGGGCTACTCTTCATTGAGGTGAGTGGGCTTCTCATTGTAGTGGCTTCTCTTTGTTGCAGAGCACGGGCTCTAAGGTGCACAGGCTTCAGTAGCTGTGGCGCCCAGGCTCAGTAGTTGTGGTTCACGGGCTCCAGAGCACAGGCTCAGTAGTTGTGGCACTTGGGCTTAGCTGCTCCGTGGCATGTGGGATCTTCCCAGACCAGGGCTCGAACCCACGTCCCCTGCACTGGCAGGCAGATTCTTAACCACTGCGCCACCAGGAAGTCCTATGTATATGCGATTAAACAGTTGGTTTGTGTGTGTTATGCATGTGGGTATGCGTGAATATGGGTTTAAATAGTGTAAAGAATCTCCGGCTTCAAGTCAGCAAAAGATTCTGAAGTGATTAAAAGTCACATCAAATGTTTACTAAGAAAAGACCATCTTGGAGTCAGTCTAAGCAAAGATATGAAAAATCTTTTACTTCAGATGTCTCAGGGCCCATTCAGAAAAAAGATAAAAAGATAAAAAGATAAAAAGATAAAAGGTTTAACCTTTAATGAAGTCACAAGAGAATAACATAGAGGTTTAGCCTAGGACAGGGCTTCTCAAACAGGAAGGTCCATGCTCTATGCTAGAACTGTAGAATTTACAGAGGTTTTCATTTCTATGATAATCCAATCTTCTGCTCCCACCACTTGCACTAAATCATTTTATTACTTATAAATGCAAAAAACCTCTACTTTGCAGGGACAGTTTGCAATTGAAAGACCTTTTTTTTTTTTTTTTTTTTTTTCTGCTGTACGCGGGCCTCTCACTGTTGTGGCCTCTCCCGTTGCGGAGCACAGGCTCCGGACGCGCAGGCTCAGCGGCCATGGCTCACGGGCCCAGCCGCTCCGCGGCATGTGGGATCTTCCCGTACCGGGGCACGAACCCATGTCCCCTGCATTGGCAGGCGGACTCTCAACCACTGAGCCACCAGGGAAGCCCAGAAAGACATTTTTATACTATTATATTCATCTATTCTTTGTTTTCCGAAGACTAAATGTTTATTTTTTATTATATTGTAGTTCATTCAATGGAACTCTGTACGTCAATGACAATGAACGAATTAGAACTATAAAAAATGTATAGGGCTTCCCTCGTGGCGCATTGGTTGAGAATCCGCCTGCCGATGAAGGGGACACAGGTTCGTGCCCCAGTCTGGGAAGATCCCACATGCCGCGGAGAGGCTGGGCCAGTGAGCCATGGCCGCTGAGCCTGCATGTCCAGAGCCTGTGCTCCGCAACGGGAGAGGCCACAACAGTGAGAGGCCCACGTACCGCAAAAAAAAAAAAAAAAAAAAAAAAAAAAAAAAAAAAAAAAAAAGGATAAAACTTAGAAACATAATGTTAAGCAAATGGAGAGACAAAAATACATATGATTCCAAAAAAAAAAAAAATACATATGATTCCATTCACATAAAGTTCAAAAGTGTGAAAAACTAAACTACATTGTTTAAGAATGCTTACATCATGGTATAACTTCAAAGAAAAGGAAAGGATTATCAAAAGTTAGGATAGTGGTTACTCATGGAGGGCGGGAGAGATTTATGATAAGGGAGAAGTACACTGGGGACTTCTGGAATACCAGCAACATTCTAGTTTCTAACGTTGCGACTGGTTACACAAGCGTTTGTTTTACAATTATTTGTTAAACAATCATATGATTTATGTACTTTTTTCTGTGTTATTTCACAATAAAAAAGAATCCACTTCCCACATATTTTAAATATCACATTTTCATATCTATATCATACATGGTATGTGAAAAACAAAGAACACCTGCATTATGACTAGTATGTGGGTTTTTTTTCTTACCCACACATGGCAAACCATGTGAACACAAGAAGTTCAACTCTTTAGTGATGCCATAAAAAAATACAAGTAAGAGCTATACTGTCCTTTTTCATTTGCCAATCTATAGGCTAAATTAAGGACACTGCCCTAACTCATTAAGGGATATGTGGAAAGAGTTAAGACTGCAAAAGAAAACAGCAAACTATAAAATATGGTTTCTCAAATTTTCACCATCTGTGAATCACTTAATGGGCATTGCACATAACATGATCAATTTATGTAAAAAAATATTCATTGCATTTAAAAACACAAGTAAAACATTTAAAAATGAATAGTAAGGGCTTCCCTGGTGGCGCAGTGGTTGGGAGTCCGCCTGCCGATGCAGGAGACACGGGTTCGTGCCCTGGTCCGGGAGGATCCCGCGTGCCGCGGAGCGGCTGGGCCCGTGGGCCATGGCCGCCGAGCCTGCGCGTCCGGAGCCTGTGCTCCGCGGCGGGAGAGGCCACAACAGTGAGAGGCCCGCGTACCGCAAAAAAAAAAAATAAAATAAAAAAAAAAATAAAAAAAAAAAAAATAAAAATAAATAAAAATAAAAATGAATAGTAAGATGTTCCTATCAGTGAGAGAGATGACTGCACACTCTCACCATTATATGTATATCCACTATATTTATTTTGCTTCTTATTTGAATTAAACTAGAAAATCTGAATTCAATTATAGCTTGTCAGGAAGTCAGCAATGTTTGGTAGTGGCTCTATGACAGTGGTCCCCAACCTTTTTGGCACCAGGGACCAGTTTCATGGCAGACAATTTTTCCACAGACGGGAGTGGGGGGATGGAAGGGGTAGGGAATAGTTCAGGCAGTAATGCAAGTGATGGGGAGCAATGGGGAGCAGCAGACGAAGCTTCGCTAGCTTGCCCACCACTCACCTCCTACTGTGCGGCCTGGTTCCTAACAGGCCACAGACCAGTACCAGTCTGCGGCCTAGGGGTTGGGGACTCCTGCTCTTATTTTCATCTATTCTTAGCTGAGGTCCAAAGCTCATAGAAGCTACATGGTCCTATGCAAATGTTTCTCTTTTAAAAGGTAGTTATGGGCTTCCCTGGTGGCGCAGTGGTTGAGAGTCTGCCTGCCGATGCAGGGGACACGGGTTCGTGCCCCGGTCCGGGAAGATCCCACGTGCCGCGGAGCGGCTGGGCCCGTGAGCCATGGCCGCTGAGCCTGCGCATCCGGAGCCTGTGCTCCGCAACGGGAGAGGCCACAGCAGTGAGAGGCCCGCGTACCAAAAAAAAAAAAAAGGGAAGGATCAGCATGAACTCATGACATATTTCGTATTGTAAAAATATATGCATTTCCCAACTCTTCCAATTAACCTGGCCTAGAAATGATGAGCAATCCAGTAGCAATGAGTAGCCCCAATGGACTGTGGTCTTTACCATTTCTCACTAAAAGGAACCAGGGTTCATAAGAGAAATGGTTGAGTCCAGGTATGGAGCAGGAAATGTAAGAGATGAACCTGTAATATCTTATCACACCAGAAGCAAGAGAGCTATCAAAGACTACTAGGATAATGTCCAAAGGATTCAGGAGCCAACTTTATCAGGCTCCTACTGGCCAAAGTGTAATGGATGAAAACACATCACATGTGTTTAAATTCTGGGCACTAAAGTCAACAATAACAATATAAACTTCTCCTCACTGGTTTCCTCTGGAGGGTGTGAGAAAGCCAACACTTTATTTTGAAAACTGGTAAACAAAGAAAAAGAACAAAGCAATTAGCCTGCCTTGCCAGTGTGAACTGTACTTCAAAGCAACCAGATAGATGACAAGGGGAAATTTCTCTTATAGAAGACATCCATCTAATAAATGAAGAAATGATAAAATTAGAATGTCATAATTTTGTAATGCCCAATAAATCAATAGATTTAGAAAAACCATTAATGAAATAGTTTTGCAAAAAAAAATCAAAACTGAATCTGATGAAGCCTCTAGATCTGACTACCAATTTATATAAAATGTGAAGACCAGGGCTTCCCTGGTGGCGCAGTGGTTGAGAATCCGCCTGACGACGCAGGGGATACGGGTTCGTGCCCCGGTCCGGGAAGATCCCACATGCCGCGGAGCGGCTGGGCCCGTGAGCCATGGCCGCTGAGCCTGCGCGTCCGGAGCCTGTGCCCCGCAACGGGAGAGGCCACAACAGTGAGAGGCCCGCGTACCACAAAAAAAAAAAAAAAAAAAAAAAAAAAAAAAAAAAAAAAAAAAAAAAAAAAAAATGTGAAGACCAGAGAGGATGTTAAATGACACCACAGGGGATGGTCAACAAAATCCAGACTCTGGGACAACCTACAGGAAAATCGACCTGTTTGTTTTTTCAACAAATAAATTATAAAGGGAAGAAAGAGAACAGAAAATATTAATGATAACAAAATTTATTCAGTTTTGATACCAGTCTATTTTGCACAGTATGTATATGTACAACTTTTTAAACCATTACACAAGCACACAGAGACAAACATGTCCTAGATGCATATGTAAACAAAAAAATTGCTTTAAAATTACTAGAAAACTACTACAATTTTAGAATATCATATATATATATATATATATATTTTGCTGTACATGGGCCTCTCATTATTGTGGCCTCTCCCGCCGCAGAGCACAGGCTCTGGATGCATAGGCCCAGTGGCCACGGCTCACGGGCCCAGCCTCTCCGCGGCACGTGGGATCCTCCCGAACCGAGGCACAAACCTGCATCCCCCGCATCGGCAGGTGGACTCCCAACCACTGCACCACCAGGGAAGCCCTAGAATATCATATTTTTGATCAGGAAATCATAAAACTTAGTGTGAGCCCTCACACTTGGGAAATAAAGGAAATTTGGAAAACTTACAACAGTAATCCTCAAATGAGGCACAGCACCCTTTGAGGGAAGTCTAGGATTGTTTGGAACGATATAATTTGCAAAAGCTTGCAAATTATATTAAAAATATATGTTTATACTTGGAAAATTGAAAAATATTTAATGTACATAATATTATGAAGTCAACATTTATTGATTTCTTACCAAAATCCAGGTTCTATGCTGAATATTTTACATATATTATATAACAACCATTGGAAAAAGTATTACTATCCTTATTTCTCACCAAGAGGAAGTAACTTCCCCAATGCTATATAGCTAGTAACTGGTGGATCCAGTACATGATTCCAGAAATTGTATGGGTTTTTTTTTAACCACTTCACCATTCTGCTTCAAGAAAAGCTGGATCAACTCATCTTGGATTCAAGATATACATGGAAGATATGCAGCTTTTAACCAGGATTTGGTGTAGAGTGTCTGATGGATGAAAAAAAAAATCCTTCAGAAGCATTCTGGGAATCTTTTAGGGAAAATGAGATTTTATGCTGATCATATTAGGGCATAGATTTTGAGATTAGGAAACAGTATCTTCAAGCCTAACAGAAGAGAGAAAATCAATTAAACCAAAAGTTGGTTCTTTAAAAAGATCAACAATGCCAAAGAATAACAACCAGTGCCATAGAAACAAAAAAGTCATAAGAAAATACTATTAACAGTTATATGCCAACAAATTGGACAACCTAGAAAAAAATGTACAAGTTTCTAGAGACATACAGCCTGCCAAAACTGAGTCAAGAAGAAACATATAATTTGAACAGATCCATTGGTAAAAGTGAAATAGAATCTGTAATAATAATAATAATAATAAAAACCTCCCTGCAAACAAAAATCCAGGACTGGATGGCTTCACTGGGGAATTCTACCAAGCATACAAAGAACTTATACAGTCCTTCTCAAACTCTTCCAAAAGACTGAAGAGGAGGGAACACTGTAAAAGTCATTCTATGAAGCCACCATCACCCTCATACCAAAACCAGACAAAGACACCATCAAAAAAGAAAATTACAGGCCAATATCTTTGATGAATATAGATGCAAAAATCCTCAACAAAATATTAGCCAGCTGAATCCAACAGCTCATAAAAAGGATCATACACCATGATCAAGATGGATTCATTCCAGGGTTGCAAGGATGGTTCAATGCAAATCAATCAATGTGATATACCACATCAACAAAAGAAAAGACAAAAACCATATGATCATCTCAATTGATGCAGAAAAAGCATTTGATAAAATTCAACATCCATTCATGATAAAAAGTTTCACCCACAGCCAATACTCAATGGTGAAAAGCTGAAAGCCTTCCCATTAAATTCTGGAACAAGACAAGGATGCCCACTCTCACCACTTCTATTTAACATAGTATTGGAAGTCCTAGCCACAGCAATCAGACGTGAAAAAGAAATAAAAGGTATCCAAATTAGAAAAAAAGAGGTAGAATTATCATTATATGCATTATATGCAGATAACATGATACTCTGTATAGAAAACCCTAAAGACTCCACACAAAAACTATTAGAACTAATAAATGAATTCAGCAAGGTAGCAGGATATAAGATTAATATATAGAAATCTGTTGCATTTCTTAGCACTAACAATGAAATATCAGAATGAGAAAGTAAAAAAACAATCCTGTTTAAAATCACATCAAAAAAATGTATAAATAAACCTAACCAAGGAGGTGAAAGACCAATACGCTGAGAACTAAGACACTGATAAAGGAAACTGAAGATGATTCAAAGAAATGGAAAGATATCCCATGCTCTTGGACTGGAATAATTAATATTGTTAAAGTGGCCATATTACCCCCAAGCAATCTACAGATTAAATGCAATCCCTATCAAATTACCCATGACATTTTTCACAGAACTAGAACAAATAATCCTAAAATTTACATGGAACCACAAAAGACTCAGAATTGCCAAAGCAATCCTGTGGTAAAAGAACAAAACTGGAGGCATAGCTCTCCCAGACTTCAAACAATACTACAAAGCTACAGTAATCAAAAGAGTGTGGTACTGGCACAAAAACGGACATATAGATCAGTGGAACAGAATAGAGAGCCCAGAAATAAGTCCAGACATCTACAGTCAATTAACCTTCAAAAAAGGAGACAAGAGTATACAATGGAGGAAAAGATAGTCTCTTTAGCAAGTGGTGCTGGGAAAGCTGGACAGCCTCACGTAAATCAATGAAGTTAGAACACTCCCTCATACCATATACAAAAATAAACTCAAAATGGTTTAAAGACCTAAATATAAGACATGACACCATAAAATTCCTAGAAGAGAACATAGGCAAAACATTCTCTGACATAAATCATAGCAATATTTTCTTAGATCAGTCTCCCAAGGAAAAAGAAATAAAAGCAAAAATAAATGAACAGGACCTAATCAAACTTATAAGCTTTTGCACAGCAAAGGAAACCATAAACAAAATGAAAAGATAACCTCCAGACTGGGAGAAAATATTTGCAAATGATGTGGTCAATAAGTGCTTAATTTCCAAAATATACAAACAGCTCATACAGCTCAGCATGAAAAACATCAAACAACCCAATCAAAAAATAGGCAGAAGACCTGAATAGACTTTTCTCCAAAGAAGACATACAGATGGCCAACAGGCACATGAAAAGATGCTCAACATCAGTAACTGTTAGAGAAATGCAAGTCAAAACTACAATGAGGTATCACCTCACATGGGTCAGAATGGCAGTCATCAAAAAGTCTACAAATAATAAATGCTGTAGAGGGTGTGGAGAAAGAAAACCTTCCTAAACTGTTGGTGGTAATGTGAATTGGTGCAGCCACTGTGGAAAACAGTAGGGAGGTTCCTTAAAAAAGTAAAAATAGAGCTACCATATGATCCAGCAATCCCACCCCTAGTCATACATTTAGAAAAGACAAAAGCTCTAATCCTAAGAGATACATGAACCCCAATGCTCATAGCAGTACTGTTTACAATGACCAAGACGTGGAAGCAACCCAAATGCCCATCAACAGATGATTGGTTTAAGAAGATGTGGCATATATATATATACAATGGAATATTACTTGGGCATAAATGAAATATTGCCATTTGCAGTGACATGAATGGACCTAGAGATTATCTTACTGAGTGAAGTAAGTCAGATACAGAAAGATAAATATTATATGATATCACTTATATATGGAGTCTAAAAAAATAATACAAATGAATTTATTTACAAAACAGAAACAGACTCACAGACCTAGAAAGCAAACTTATGGTTACCAAAGGAGAAAGGGCTGGGGAGGAGGAATAAATTAGGAGTATGAGATTAATACATACACACCACTATATATAAAATGGATAAACAACAAAGATTTACTGTATAGCAGAGGGTACTATATTCAATATCTTATAATAACCTATAATAAAAAGGAATCTGAAAATATATATTACTGAATCATTTTGCTGTACACCTGAAACTAACAGTACTGTATATCAACTATACTTCAATTTTAAAAAAAGATCAATAGAATTCACTAACATCTAGCTAAACTGATCAGAATAAGAGAAAGAGAAAACACAAATTACCAATATCAGAAATGACATGAGACATCACCACAAATCCTACAGATATTACAAAGATAATAAACGAATATTGTTAACAACTCTAGGTCAATAAATTTGATAAAATAAATAAAACAGACAGATTGCTTGGAAGACATGCAATCTGCCAAACTTTACAGAAGAAGAGATAGATAACCTGAGCATCCCTCTGTCTATTAAAGAAATTGAAGCCACAGTCATAAACTTCCCTATAAATAAAACTGTAGACCCAACTGGTTTAACTGGTTAATTTTACCAAACACTTAAAGAAAGAAGCAATACTGTTTTATACAAACTCCTCCACAAAATAGAAGAGGGGAGAACTCATCATATGAAGCCAGCATTATCCTGATATCAAATGAGACAAAGATATCACCATCACCAAAAACAACAAAAAAGTAAAAGCCTACAAAACTACAGACAAATATGCTTCATGACCAGATGTAAAAATACTTAACAGAATATTATCAAATCAAATCTAGCAATATGAAAGAAGACTAATATGTCATGACCAAGTGGGCTTTATCCTAGGAACGCAAGGCTGTTTCACCATTCACAAATCAATCAGTTTAATTCACCATACCAAAGAACTAACAAAGAAAAGCCATACAATCATCTCAGTGCACATAGAAAAAGCATTTCACAAAATTCAACTCCCATTCATAATAAAAACTAGGAATAGAAAGAGAGTTGAAAAGGTCATCTCTAAAAAACAAACAGCTAACATCATACTTAATGACCACGTCTCTCCCCATTTCTATTCAATATTGATGGTCGTAGCCAGCGTAACAAGGCAAGAAAAAGAAATAAAGAAGTAAAATTTCTTTACTCACAGGTGACATAATCATCTATATAAAGAAAATCCCAAGGAACCTATCAAAGTTATAAAACTAATAACTGAGTTTGGCAAGGTCATAAGACACAAGGCCAATATACAAAAATCAACTGCATTTTTACATGTCAGCAATGAACAAATTGAAGCTGAAATTAAAAGGAAATATCAAACACAGGATATAGGGATAAATTTAACAAAATATGTTCATTGAAAATAAAAAAACATTGCGCATTGCCTAACCCTAACCCTAACCCTAACCTTAACCCTAATCCTAACCCTAACTGAACACACTGCCTTGCGTTCCTGGGATAAACCCCACTTGGTCATGACATATTAGTCTTCTTTCATATTGCTAGATTTGATTTGATAATATTCTGTTAAGTATTTTTACATCTGGTCATGAAGCATATTTGTCTGTATAGTTTTATAGGTTTTTACTTTTTTGTTGCTGTTGTTGTTGTTAGAAAAATTAAGGAAGAATTTAATAAATGGATAGATATACCATGTTCATGGGTTAGAAGACTCAATATGTCAATATTGAGATGAGATGTCACTATCCCTCAAATGATCTATTGCTTCAACATAATCCCAATCAAAATCCCAGCATATTTTTCTGTAGAAATTGACAAGTGGATCCTAAAAGTTGTATGGAAATGCCAAGGATCTGATTCTAAAATATATATGGAAATGCAAAGTTGGAGGATTCACACTATAGTTGACCCCTGAACAACACAAGTTTGAATTGCTCAGGTCCACTTATTTGCAGATATTTTTCTATAGTAAATACTACAGTACTATATGGTCCATGGTTGGCTGAATCTGTGGATACAGAGGAACCCTGGATCTGGAGGGCTGACTATAAGTTATTCATGGATTAACCCCCATATTGTCAACTGTTCTTGATAAAATATAATAAAACATTATATTTTAATATAAAGTTATAGTAATGAAGACAATGTGGTATTGACATAAGGACAGACATATAGATCAATGGAACAAAACAGAGTCCAGAAATAGATCCACTCTATATAGTAAGTTGACCTTTGACAAAAGTTCTAAGATGATTCAATGGGGAACAAATAGTCTATTCAAAAAGTGGCACTGGGGCTTCCCTGGTGGCGCAGTGGTTGAGAATCCGCCTGCCGATGCAGGGGATACGGGTTCGTGCCCCGGTCCGGGAAGATCCCACATGCCGCGGAGCGGCTGGGCCCGTGAGCCATGGCCGCTGAGCCTGCGCATCCGGAGCCTGTGCCCCGCAACGGGAGAGGCCACGGCAGTGAGAGGCCCGCATACCACAAAAAAAAAAAAAAAAAAAAAAAAAAAAAAAAAAAAAAAAAAAGTGGCACTGGAAGAACTGGATAGTCATATATGAAAAAAAGAACCTCAATCCTTAAGTCTCATTATATATAAAAAAAATAACTTGGAAAGGACTGGAGACCTAAATATAAGAGCTAGAGCTATAAAACTTCTAGAAGAAAACATAGGAGAAAATCTTTATGATCTAGGGCTAAGAGAAGATTTCTTAAACAGGACACACCAAAAGCACAAAGTATAAAAGAAAAATTTGATAATTTGGGCTTCATCAAAATTAAAAAATTCTGTCCTTTGAAAGACACTGTTAAGACAATAGGACAAGTCATAGACTGGGAGAGAATATTTGCAAAACAGATATGTGCTAAAGGATTTGTACCTAGGATAAAAACAACTCTTACAGCTCAATAATAAGACAATCCACTAAAAATATAAGCAAAACATTTGAACAGACACTTTCCTAGAGACAACATATAAGTGGCCAATAAGCACATGAAAAGATATTCAAACTAATTAGTCAGTCATTAAGGAAATGCAATAAATTAGCTCTATAACCCAATTAGGGTGACTAAAAATTTTAAAAAGCCTGGAAATTCCAAGTGTTGGCAAGGATGCAGAGCAACTGAAACTCTCATATGTTGCTGATGGAAGAATCACAATGGTGAAACAGCCATTTTGGAGAAACAGTTTGGCAGTGTGATGGTTAATTTTATGTGTCAAACTGGATGGACCATAGTATCCAGATATCTGGTCAAACATTATTCTCAATGTTTCTGTAAAGATGTTTTCTGGATGAGATTAACACTTAAATCAGTGGACTTGAAGTAAAACAGATCACCCTCCATAACATGGGTGAGCCTCTTCCAACCAGCTGAAGGCCTTAACAGAACAAAAAACAAGCTCCCCTGAGCAAGAAAAAATTCCGTCAGCATACTTACTGCCTTTCAACTCAAACTGCAGCTCTTCCCCAGATCTCCAGACTGCTTGCCTATCCTGCAGATTTTAGACTTATTAAGACTCCATAATCACATGAACCAAGGCCTTAAAATAAATCTCTGTCACTCTCTATATATACATATCCTGTTGGTTCTATTTCTCTGGAGAACTCTACTATAGGCAGTTTCTTATCAAATTATGCTTATACGTACATATGATCCAGCAGTCCCATTCCTAAGGATTTACCCTCCTAAAAAAACCAAAAAATGTCTACATAAAGATCTTATATTTTGTGAATATTCTTAATAGTTTTATTCATAATAGTAGAAAAATGGGAAAAAGCCAAAAGGCACATCAAGTGGTAAATGGATAAATGCACATCAAATGATGTGTCTATATGATAGGATAAAAATAAGATGACAAAAAAGGAACTGCTGATCCATGCAACAACATGATTTAATCCCAAATGTATTCTGTTAAGTGAAAGAAGTAAAACAAAAGATTATATGCTGTAATATTTAATTTATATGGCATTCTTAAAAATAGAAAAACTATAGGGACAGAAAACAGACTGTAGTTGTCAGGGGCTGAAGGGGAGGGAAGGGGATTGACTACAGGGGTACAAGAAAACTTTTTTAGGTGACATAAATGTTCTGTAGCTTGATTGTAGTGGATGTTGCAAAACTGCATGTTAGTTAAAACTCATCAAACTGTATACTTTACAAAGATGAATTTTATTATACGTGCATCACACCTCAATTTTTATAAAAAGCATAACAATCAGTTGTGAAGTAAGCATTATGAACACTGAAAATACTTCCATAGGTGCCTGTAATATTTCTTTTTCATTTATTTGTTTATTTGGCTGTGCCAGCTCTTATTGGCGGCATGCAGGATCTGGTTCCCTGACCAGGGATTGAACCAGGGCCCCCTGCATGGGGAGCGTAGACTCTTAACCACTGGACCACCAGGGAAGTCCTAATATTTCATTTTGTTGAAGCCCATGAGCTCCTTCTGAGGTCTTCTTTCACCTGCCCAGACCCAATGACCTTGCCCTCCTCAATGTCAACAGCCCCTTTTCCATACCTGTCATGTGGCATAGAATGGTGTCTGTGTTAGCAACTATTAGGTTGAAAGAAATAGGAGCTCACTGGGCTTCCCTGGTGGTGCAGTGGATAAGAATCCACCTGCCAACGCAGGGGACACAGGTTTGAGCCCTGGTTGGGGAAGATCCCACATGCCATGGAGCAACTAAGCCCATGCGCCACAACTACTGAGCCCGTGTGCCACAACTACTGAAGCCCGTGCGCCTAGAGCCCGTGCTCCATAACAAGAGAAGCCACCAGGATGAGAAGCCCGCGCACCGCAATGAAGAATAGCCCCCGCTCGCCACAACTAGAGAAAGCCTGCACACAGCAATGAAGACCCAACACAGCCAAAAATAAATAAATTTATTTTTTAAAAAAAGAAATAGGAGCTCACTCAAGCTGGCTTACGTATATGTGAATTTACTAGCGAGGACATGGATATTTTATGGAATTTGAAAAAAGGAAACACAGGTGCCCTCAGGAAGGTATGAGACCAGGAACTGGCATGTCTCCTCTCCTCAAGAGAAGGTGGTCTCTCATAACTGCTTCTCTCCAGTCATATCTACCTCATGCTTCTCTTTCTTGTTCCAGAAACAGGAGCCAAACATGGCCAGCCCAGCCCTGTCTGGTCTCCTATCACCTCATATAGTTTCATACCCAAATTCTCAGGAGAAAGAAATGAATTGATTCATTTTGAGGACTATTTGGCTAAGGATACAGAGCTCATATCCCAAGCCCCAATGTCCAGTGAACAGGGGCTGGCCTAGGAGACAACTCTCTGGCAAAGGGATCAGCTTTCTGACCTGTGAGGCCCTACCTGAGCTGACACTGACCACCATTTTTCATACCATTGTCCTTTAGCTCCTTTTAATTCCCAAGGACTCCATCATGATCCCGGCCTCAGTGTCTTTACATTTGTTGTCTCTGTCTAAAAGGCTCTTCCCACAGATATTAACAAGGCTGACTCCCTCACTTCATCAGGGCTCTGCTCAAATGGTCAGGTTTTCCCTGGTTGCCATATCTAAAACAGCAAACTCTATGCCATATTCTTTGCCATTAATCTGCTTTATCTGTCCTCAGATCACTGTAAAACAGACACACACACACACACACACACACACACACACACACACACCTGTTAATCTATTTTTCTCCATTAGAATGTAAGCTTCATAAGCGTGAGAACTATTATGTTCCCTGCTGTATCAATAGGACTCTTGGTATCGGGCACTGAGTAAATGTTCCATAAATATGTTTTATAAAGTATCAATTAATTTTTACATACCCATTTTAATTCAGTGACCATCATCACAGTCCATTTATCCCCACTGATAATATCCCATGGGGGGTGGGGTATTTCCTACCATGTCTATGCCTGTATTTTCTACTCTTTCAATGTTGACCTAGTTTTTTTCCAATCCCCCCTGGCCAAATTCTGCTGTTAGTTCTCAATAAGAGGTTCAGGTCAATTCCTCTTTAGCCATTTAATCACATTCTGGCAGCTTCAGTTTGGCTTTCCCTATCCATAAGACCCAGATGCTCTCACTAGAGAGTTCTATTTATAGAGGTCTAGCAACCGCGTTCTTCTTTCCAACTTGGCCACATCTTAGATGGGACCTCAAGAGTTTAAGCTTCTTTAGACACACCTACAGGAATGGGCACAGTAACTTGTAAACAAAATATGCTTAGCAAGTGCTTGTGGATTGAGAGTTACTGATTGATCATTCAGTACACAGGAACCTAAAATAAAAACCTTTGTTCCAGACAATTTAATAATAGTGAGCACGTACTATTGTTGCCCTGTACCGGGGGCTGGAGCCAGAAGAAATGAACAATACAGAGTCCTGAGACACTGCCAAGGGACAGGCTGTTCACTGCAGGGATTAAAACACCACACAGGGCTTCCCTGGTGGCGCAGTGGTTGGGAGTCCGCCTGCCGATGCAGGGCACACGGGTTCGTGCCCTTGTCTGGGAAGATCCCACATGCCGCGGAGCGGCTGGGCCCGTGAGCCATGGCCGCTGAGCCTGCGCATCCGGAGCCTGTGCTCCGCAACGGGAGAGGCCGCAACAGTGAGAGGCCCGCGTACCACACACACAAAAAAAAACCACCACACAGATAACTAATAAGGTAGATTATAAGAAGGGTACTGAGAGGGAAAAATATTCTCAAAGTCAAGGAGAGTAGAGCAAAACAGATTCTGGATGTGTGATGGGGGAGGTATTAGAAAGGAGGTAGCATATAAAAAACCTTAGAGAATGGAGAAAAGAAATACTTAGCACTGAATTAAAATGCAGATAAACATTACATGTGAAAAATATGGAGATGTGGCTAAAACAGTACTTAGAGGTAATTTTACAGTTTTAAAATATAATTATCAGGAAAGAAGGAAAGTTTTTAAATAAATGAGTTAGGCACTCAAATTAAAAAGTTGGGGGAAACCCCCCCAGAGCAAACCCAAATTAACAAAAAGAAGTAAATAATTAAAGTAGAAATCAATACATTAGAAACTAAAAAAAAAAAAAAAAATGAAAAATTAACATTACCAAAAGATAGTTCTTTAAAAAGGTTTGATAAGATAGACATCTGCCAAGACTGCCAAGAAAAAAGAGGGAAGATTCAAATAAAACAGAATATCAAAGGAGAAATTAGTATAGATAAAACTGAGGTTTAGAAATAAAAGAGTGGAGAATGTCTAGAGAGAGGGAGATGGGGGAAGACACTCCAGGAATAGGACACAATGTGAGCAAAGCCTGGGGATGGGCATGTTTGGGAGACCACAAGTAATTGGTTTGAATAGAGGAAGTTGGGGATATCTGTTGAAACTACAAAATAATTCTGGATGGAGAGCCAGGGTCCTAATGGTAAAGCCTCTTAGAAGCCGACTTTATTCTGAGTGGGGCCTGAATAGGGCTCTGGAAATGGAACCCTAGAAAACAACAGCGGGGGAAGAATATATCTGGATTGGAAGGTGACTAGAAGTATGTGTGGGGATGGGACTAGGTTGGTGGGGGTGGGAGAGGTGTCAGATGCTGCCAAAGGGTCAAGCCTGAAGTTGCTGGACTGTTTATTAGGAGATGCAAGGTAATCCTCAAGATAACAGTGTCAGATGGGGGTTAGACTGCAAAAGAGATGTAAAGAAATTGGTTGAGGGGTTGAATAATTACAGCTTATATGTTCTTTACTGTTTCCAAAGCATTTTTCACCTTATTTGTGGCATAGGCAGGTAAGAAAGAATGTAACTTGTCCAAGCCACATGAGCCAAAAGAATTGAAGCCAATTTCTCTAACGTGATTGAGACAGAAATTTGGTCAGTTATCTGAAAACATCAGTTAAAGTAAGAACTCATAACAACGTGACTCATGCAAAACATTTTTCTTTCATTCAGCTACCCCTGCCTTGAACTTCATTCTGTGTTTGGTAAGTTCATCATTATGAGTCCAAGTTAGGCAAGAAACATGAGAGAAAAAAAACTAGATACCTGCTTGCCCAGTTTCTCTTGTAGCTCAAGGAAAGGCATATGACCTGGACTCTGCCAACCAGGCAAACCTGTACAGAGGCAGACTCAGGAGCTCGAGATGTGAAAGGGGAAGAGGGGAGCTCGCTTTCTCTTCAGTGGTGGCAGAAGAGGTCATGGCCACTTGGCTGAGTACCTGACACAGAGATAGCTTCAATGATCGTGGGACCAGTCATTGTGATAAAGTTAAGGTCCTGGGTGATCATTTTCTAATACACCTGGAACTAGCATAGTGTTGTAGGTCAATTACACTTCAATTAAAAAAAAAAAAAAAAAAAAAAGCAAAGATAAAAAAAAAAAAGTTAAGGCCCTGGCAATGAAGTCATGTGTCATGAAGAGCTCAGAAGAGGTGGCATTTTTCTTGTCAGACCAGTTTGGAGGCTTGATATTGGGTGCTGTTCAGGAAGCTCAACCTTTATCCCAGGCCTCCAGGTCTCTGAACAATTCTCCGAGCTACCCAGTAACTTTCCTGCTTGGTCAGCCAGTCACTTTCTATTACTTGTGTCTAAGAACCCTGACTGATACACATTAATACCATAAATGTCACATATGTTACTCTAAATCCTACACGTGTATATTCATTCACTAATCTTACAACCAGTTGAAATCAAGCCCTCCAGCATATAAACAAGCTGAAAATAGGAAAAGTTTTAGTTTGATAAGCTCCTAGGCATCATTTTCTAGATTTATTAAAATTTATGATATTGTTAAGTGAACAGAGGCAGACATAAAATAGCACACATGCTGTATTTTTGTTACACACACAGGAAGAGATTAGACCATAATGTTAACAAGTCATTACTTTGGGCTAGTGAGATAAAGAGTGATATTGATTTCCTTCATTTTGCTTATACACAGTTTATACGTTTTCTACCTTGCCTGTGTAACTCTCATATGATAAACAGTCATTTTAGAAGATATAGAAACATGTCTGATATTTTCTGCAGGTATGCTGATCGTTACTTTCTCCATCTTAGGAGCCACTTCCTTCCCATGGTCTCATGTTCCCACGAGGCATATCGAAGGGAGTAACCCTCCCCAACTCTCAGCCACACCCCACCCCTAAACATTCATCCCTCCTGACAAGAGGGGGTGTGCCCCGTGGGACGTGGGAGAGTGGTGAGGAAGCCCTGAACGTGCCCAGTTTAAACCCTTCCCCTCTCTCACCTCTGCCTGCCCACAGGTGAGCTTATCACCACGTGCTGACCCTGCTGTGGCAGGGCGGACAGTGTGAGTGAGACGGATTTCAGATAGTCCTTGGTGGCTGCAGACCGAAGGCACAGCTTCCAGCTGGCTTTATCAGTAACAGAGCTCCATTTGTCTCCTGCCTGATTTGTTCTCACTGGTTCCAGAGTTGGGAGGGGAATTGAGGGATGTGATTAAGTGGTCCCAGACACACCCAGGCACCCAGGGATCTGTGATTAACACTATTTCTCTAGGCTTCTCAGTGCCCTCCATGCCTAAGTCCCGGGACACAGGGGAACACAGGGTGGTGGACAGCTCCTCTTAATCCCCTGTAACTGGGGAGAAGACAGGCAGCCCCTGATGCGCTGCCAGTCCAGCCTGCAGCCTCTCTCCCGCTGCTTCGTTGGGAAATGTACCATTACTTAATTTTCAGAAACCGTCCTCCCCCAAATAGGGCTCAATGCCTTAGTTACAGCAGTATATAACCTGTGCCATCGAATAAAATATCCGAGGCCAGGCCCTGAGGTTTCATTAGCAGCAAGACACTTAAATGGGATTACAGCTCTTTTTGTTCAGAAAGCAGGCACTGTTGAAGCCTAGAAAGCTTATCTATCAATCTTAACCTTTTTGTTCACAAAGTATAAGAAAAAGAAGCAAATCATGGAATCTCAAATCTACAGTTCTACCCTGGCTATTTTATTATTCTTTGCTTCCCTCAGATAAAGTGTCTAAGTTTCATAAATCATTACTCTTAAAATCAAGCCATAAAAAACACACCCATCTTCCCGAGAGTTTATCGGTATTTTGCAAAGTAGCTAGATATGGCAAGTGCTTTAAAAAAACCACAGTAAAGGAGCCAGCCAAATTCCAAATATTACATGTAATCTCTATCTGACAGCTTTCAGGGTAGACAATAACTTCTTTCTCAGGTTTCCTGACAATATTTTCTCAAATTTATTCTTAAGTTATAACTCAAGGTCATGAAAGCAACAGTTTAAGATATGCATGTCATTAAACAGAAAAGCAAACCTCAAAATAACCAAGCTTTAAAAGTTGCTTCCTTAATGCACCAGAATGTACGTTATTAAAATATTAAGACTCAAGCACAAAAAAATACACAAAAATGAAACAATAGTATTGAGTATCTAAAAATCTTTAGGTAAAATGTTTCTAACAGCATTGTTTTCTAGGAAATCAAGCTAAAGGTGCCAAATGACCAGTGAAGCTCGTGATAAGTCCTTTTTAATAAAGAGTGCAGACTGTTGAGCAGGGTTTTGGTGCTGGCCTCTCCAGGAGTAGGAACGGGGGGGGGACCAAGGCAGGGCTTGAAGGCTGAGCCACAGTAATGGCCCTAGCATGGGCCTGAATCCTGTACCAGACCTCTGTGACTCTGGGTCAGAGCTCAAAGGCACTCGGATGTCCTTGTTTACAGTGTCTAGACAGGTGAAGGGCTAGTCACCTGCCTGGAAGAGCAGGGCATGGGTAAAAGTCCTCTATGCTGGCTTCCCACAGTCCGGCCGCTAGAACCTTGGCCTCACCATTTCTCACCAAGAGTGATGCCCTTGAGGCAAATCTAAAGGGAGGTGAGAACAAAGTTAGGAACAAAACTATACCAGAGTCTGGGTCAGAAAACATAAATGGGTTTAACTTCACAACAAAGTTACAAGGAGCACTTGAATAAGTGGCTCTAACACACCTAAAGCCCAGGACACAGAAGTAATTTTTCCAATTAATCAGTAGTTGATACTATAAACTTTACTATTAGCAAGTTTACATGTAAACATGTTTAAAAACATTTTACACAAACCATGCACCTATTTTAAAGACGAACTGATCAAATACTTAACAAATTTTCAATTTAAGAGCAGTTGAAGAGCTTGGACCACTGGTGCTATAATAGAGCTCTATGGTTTAAGGACTCCAGATGCAGTCAGTTCAGAGCAGGTCTGAAGCATTGAGAAAGGGCAATTCAACTAGGCTAACTCCTGGTTCTTTGCTCTAGCCCTCATCCACGCTCTTGTTACAATAGCACTTGATCTAACCAAACTCAAGGCATCCCTATGGATTAGAACCTCATTTCTAAAGCTATGAAGCTTGATTAGCATAATCTCTAGTCTGGACCTCCCCTTAGATTCTAGATGCCTATATCCAAGCACCCACCTTTCGCCCCTCCTTGTAGACTTCACAGACACCTTACGGTCAGTGTCTTCTCCACTCCCTGCCCACCCTCCCAATGAGTCACCTTCCATTTTCCATCTCTTATTTCAGTGACTGGAGACCCCATCCCTCCAGCAGGACAAAAAACCTGGGCGTCAGCCGTGATGCCCCTTATTTCCTCGCCTCCTACACCCAATCCATCCCCAGGTCTTGATGACTTTACCTGCTGAAAATCTCTTCAGTCTGTCCATCTCCCAGCTCTTCTACCAGCATTTTCCAAACCATCACCTCCCCCTTGGAGTTCTATGATGGGCTCTAATGGGAATCACCTTCCCTTTTGCAAAATGTTTACAAATGTGTTTTCCCTTTTGGCCTCTTTCCAATCTACTGTCTCAGAAAAGCACAAATCTGACCGTGTCTTTCCTTTGTTTGAAACATTTAAACGGCTCCTTATTGTCCTCAGTATCCAGCCAGCTGCCCCCGCTGTCCCCTCCAGAAACCCCTTCCCATCCCAGGGCCTTGGTGCACCCTCTACCTTCCGCTGGGGTTACTTCCTCTACCTCATCTCAGTCACTTCCCCACAAAGAGAAGCCCTTCCTGAGGGACCCCGGCAGGGTTGGCTCCCTGTCACACGTAAGCACCCTCACCTTTCCTTCACAGCACTTATCAGGTGTAATGACAGCCGTGACATTTCTGTGGTTAGTGTGAGTACCTGTCTCCTGGGCTCAACTCTAAATTAGTTCCCTGAGGAGAGCGGCTCCAGGGGCTCTGCTCCCATCAACCCCCTGGGCCTCACACAGGGTTGGCACATTGTCCATGTGTAGCAAATACGTGTAGAATGAATGTGTTGGAGGGTGAACACTGAGAAAGGAGTTAGTGCTCAGATCACGGTGGTTAAGGCCTCTCTCACCGAGGATCATTCTCCTGCCATACAGAGGCCGGTCATACAGAGGCCAGTCTTTCAGGGCCTCAGAGGGTCTCTAGGAACATCCAGGCTCTCCCCTTAACAGATTTCCCCAATATAACCTCATGGCTTACAAAGGGGGAGAAAGGTATTCTTTTTTTTTTTTTTTTTTTTAAATTTTTATTGGAGTATAGTTGATTTACAATGTTGTGTCAGTTTCAGGTGTATAGCAAAGAGAATCAGTTATACATATACATATGTTCACTCTCTTTTGTCTTTTCCCATATAGGCCATTACAGAGTATTGAGTAGAGTTCCCTGGGCTATACAGTAGGTACTTATTAGTTATCTATTTTATATATGGTAGTGTGTACCTGGTAATCCCAATTTATCCTCCCCCCCTTACCCCCTGGTAACCATAGGTTTGTTTTCTACATCTGTAACACTATTTCTGTTGGTATTCTTTTAATGTGATTTTTTTAAGGCAGTGAGAGCAGGCTGGCATTATTTAGGCATCTGATTAACAGAATCTGTTCAAGTAACAATAAAGTTTTAACTGCTACAGCTTTAATCTAAACTGAGAAAATGTCTAAGAATTGAAAAAGCAGGAATGCTCTTTCCCTCAGCCCTCTCTCCCATGAATAAATAGAAAGATGAAAGAATGAGTTAAAAGGCAGTATTGTATAGTGGTTATATGTGTACATACTCTGAATCCTGGCTACTTGCTGGCTGTGTGATCTTGTGCAAGTCACTTGACCTCTCTGTACTTCCGTGTCCTCATCTATAAAATGAGGTGTATAATGATAGCAGACTTTCTAGTGTTGTTGTGAGAATTAAATGAGTTAATGCATATTAAGTGCTTTGAGCAGTGTTTTATGTTATTCAACAGTGTCTTATGTGACAATATGTAAATATTTTCCCTTTTATTACTACTAGGTGTTTTTTAAAGCTGCCTTACAGTATTCTAGCGAAAACGAATATAATTTGGTTCGAATGGGGCTCAATTAATGTTTAAAACTAAGATGTTAAAAATTAAAGTATTCACTGGCTTGTTTTGTTGTGCATAAAACTATTTTTAATGAAAGTATTCTGAATGCATAAACTTGTTGATTCAGATAAAGCAAACAAAATGTGTTAGTGGATGGTTGTTGACTTCTTAACAGAGTGTGACAAAAACATTCCTCAAATATGTATGAATAACCTGTTCGATATCCAGAGAATTCACAAGCATATGCCTCATTTACCTTTGATATATAAAGTAACAAAATCACATTCTGTTAACTGAGTTAGACAATAAAAGTAATCAGAAAAAAAATCAACAAAACACATCTCTGCCTTAAAGCAGAGCATGTATACCTACATCTATCCTTGAGTTATGAAGAGGCTATGTTAAGACATCAAACAGAAAGGTATTTACAAAAACAAATGATTAAAATGTTTCCAACTAGACACACGCCAATCCTTATCATCAAGGAATTCCACTCTAAATACATATCCAAGAAACAGGAAAAAAGACAGAAAGACATATACAAGAATGTTCATAGCAGCTTTGTTCATATAGCCAAAAACTGCAAATAACTCAGATGTCCATCAGCAGAACAGATGAACAAATCATTGTGTATTTATACAACTGAACACTATACAGCAATGAGAAGAATGAACCACTGATGCCTGTAATAACATGCATGTAGCTCATAGATATTATGCCAAGTAAAAGAATCTGTAGGAAAAAGAAGTACATATGTGATTCTTTTTATATGAAGTTCAAGAATCATCAAACCTGATAAATGATGATAGAAGTCACAACAGTGCTTACCTCTGGGAAAGGGGGAACAGGTAGAGGCTGGGGGAATCGATGGGGTGCTGGCAATGTTCTACACCTGATTTGGATGGTGGTTACATAGGTTTATACATATGGAAAATTCCTCAAACTGTACACTAAAGATGTACATACTTTTTGTACTTTACTGTATGTGTTTTACTCCTATTATTAAAAAAAAAAAATCTTCCCGACTAGTAATTTAAATCATGACCAATTGTACTCTGATTGAACAAAACTGACTGCCACGTGAGTACTTCATGTGTTGTTGCAGAGTTGCCAGAGAACTCTTCCCACGTACACACCAAACCAAGTGTTATGGACTGAATTGTGTGCCCCCTGCCCCGACACGTTGAAGGGTCAACCCCCATTGTGACTGTATTTGGAGAGAGGGCCGTTAAAGAGGTAAAGTTAAATGAGGTCATAAGGTTGGGGCCCTAATCCAACAGGGCTGATGTCCTTTTAGGAAAAGGAAGAGACATAAAGTATGTGCACACATGAGTAAAGGACCATGTAAAGACACAGAGACTAGGTGGCTGTCTGCAAGCCAAAGAGAAAGGCCTGCCAACACCTTGATCTTCGACTTCCAGCCTCCAGAACGGTGAGAAAGTTGATTTCTGTTGGACAAGCTGCTCAGTCTGTGGTAGTCTGTTATGGTAGCCCTAGCAGACTAACACACCAAGCAAAGAGGCTTCAAGAAAAACTCCGGGAGCTTGATGTAGGCCCTCTGGAGTTTGGGCACCCAGGTGTTGTTATTTGACTCTGGCTACGATAAATCAAAAAGCTAGTCAGAACCGGCAGGGCAAAGGGAGAGGGGGTTGTGTTTGCAGCAAAAGGCACTTGTACTGCCAGTGGAACAGCGACATGTGTTTCCTGTGGGCTCCACAGAAGCAGCCTGCTTGAGCTGGAGGAGGTGAAGTTGAACACTCTATGTGTTTAACACCACTACACACCTACCAGCACTGCTAGAACTAAATGAACGGTGTGAAACCACATGCTGACGAGGATGGAGACTAACTGCAGCTCTCATAGGCCACTGTTGGGGCAGTAAATGGGTCCAACCACTTTGGAAAACCTCTGGGGGATAGCGCAAAACCTAAACGTACACCTGTTCTATGACTCAGCCATTCCACTCCTATAGAAATGAGTGCTTATGTGCGCCAAAATAAACGTTCAAGGATGTTCACAGTGAGACAACCCAACTGTCCTTCAACAGAAGAATGGAAAATAAACTCAGTATAATCACACAATGGATTACCAAACAGCAATAAAAAGGAATGAACTACTGATACATTCGACAACATAGATGAATCTTGAAAAGAGTATTGAACAAAAAAGTCAGACACAAAACGTTACATACTCTATGATTCCACGTATATGAAGTTAAAAACGGGCAAAATGCTCTATGGTGATAGAGATCAAATTAGTGGTTACCTTTGGGGTGCTGGTTGATATTAACTGGGAAGGGCCAAGACGGAGCTTGGGGGGCGAGTGGGAGGGTTAGGATGTGTTCTGTGTCTCATCTAACTGCTAGTTATATGGGGTTTTTTTTTTTGTGTGTGTGTGTAGTCGTGGGCCTCTCACTGTTGTGGCCTCTCCCGTTGCGGAGCACAGGCTCCGGACGCGCAGGCTCAGCGGCCATGGCTCACGGGTCCAGCCGCTCCGTGGCATGTGGGATCTTCCCGGACCGGGGCACGAACCCGTGTCCCCTGAATCGGCAGGCGGATTCTCAACCACTGCGCCACCAGGGAAGCCCGTTACATGGGTTTTAAGATACATGAAAATTCAACAAACTATACACTTGAGATTTCTATACTCTGTTCAGGTTACCGTGCAATTTTTAAAAGTCAGGAATGACGCAGGAGTTTGGAATTTTTATTATTACACTGGACTATATTATGTGACCAGTAGACTGGATTTAACTTTTCACCACTCAAGAGAGGGAAATCGAAAGGTCCTGTCTAAGACTGGATTCCAACAGGGAAGAGAAAACAAGTCTGTTAAGTGGACCTGAAGGAGCCATGTAAGAAGAACGGGGGAGGGTGGCTATGTGCACCCTACTGAACCTAACCCGTGTTCCATAAACCTATTCTACACAGAGGGCAGTTTCTTTAATTCAAGATTCCCTAAATAACATGACAGTGTTTTGGAGCCTGTCAAAGTTATTAGTACTTAGGTTTCTGTTTACTAGTTAACTGCCAAGATGAACTCTGATGTGATAACATGGGAACCAGGGTTCATGCTGACATCTGCAGTTTACCACGTCTGGTGGTACTATACAAAAATATTGGGGAAGCCAGAAGTCCTCTTGCTTAGCCCAAAGATAGCAACAACAACCATTGACGCACAGTACCCAGCTAGTGATTGTAACAGATTGTTAACTATTCCTTTTCGCTAATATACCACTTTGCTAGGTGATACTAAGATTGGCTAATTCCCAACTATTAGTGTACTTCCATGGAGTTGCAGGAATATAAATGTTTAAGCATATATATGTACATATGTAGATATGTGTATATATATTCAGATACATTTTTCAGCCCACAATTCTACTTTAGCTTTTATTTTGAGTGGCTCCTGGTTAAAGGTGACAACTTGACTGTGTACATTTTTATCCTTTTCCTCTCAAGATCCCACTTAAATGAGTATAAAGGCAGAGAAAAGCCATAAAGCCACAAAAAGAATAGGAGAGAGAATATCTACAAACGAGATTTTAACACATTTCTCTGCAAGTGACTAGACTGTAGAACCCCAGGGATACAGGCCTGGCAAAGGATGGAGGTACAGAAGGCTATGGAAACAGGCGATTCACTGTAACCAGACAGTTGGATCCCAGCCCTCTGCTCGATGTGACACACACATATAACCAGAAGGCAGCAGCCACTTCTCAGGAAAAAGACTGGTATTTGGGGATTCCCAGGGAAGCAGCTGAATTGGCTCCCTGGCCGACCACTCCAAGGAGAAGCCACTGGTCTGGTGGTGGACAATGTTGGTGTAACATCCAAATCCCCACCCAGTCAACAGCCAGCACCTATGACTCTTTTGGGGAGGACTGCACTAGCTTTGCTTTTTCAAACAGAGAACCAGAAATACCTGAGAATGTATGTCCCCCTCCACACAGTACCCCCTCACGCCCAGGGCCTTTACCCAATGACTGACAGATATGGAGTCTGTACTGCCAACCTCACTGACTGATGGGGACAGTCCTGAGGCCACATCATACCAGAGCTTCCCCACCCTTGTGCCTTTGAGATCACACCCTGTTTGACTGCCTCTCCCCTCCCTTCGCAGTCTCCTCTGGGAGCATCTCTTTAATAAAGCAGTGCCTGCACACACCAACCCTCTTTTCAGTGTCTGTTCTGGGGAGCCCAACCTAAGACGTTTACAAATCCTGCCAACTAATACAGATGCCTGGCCATCTTTGGTGTCACAGCCTTAATATGAATGGACAATCCATGATGACCAGACATTAGCTGAAAACCTCTGGCATGGAAGGGAGCATCCAAATAAGCCATGAGATGTAAATGAGCCCACTGTAATTCCCCAAGTGGAAGAAAGAAGGAGGAGGGGGCTGTAAGAAAGGAAAAAATTTACTCAGTAAAAGAAGAAAAGGTAAGATTCACTGTGCAGATAACATAATGAACAAAACCTTAATCATCCACCTTCATAAGCACAGTCTCTACTTCATCAAGGGGAGCCTCATGCCACACAAGAAACTGCAGACAGATTACCACCCCCCCACCTTGCAGTTCTCAGGTAAGCCTGCCCCCCTCCCTCGCCCCCCTGCCTCTATCCACCGAGAGTAATTTTGAAAACAGTCTTTGCACTGCCAGTAAGTGGTATGTTGTGTCTCACCGGGAGCAGCTCAGACAGAATAGGGAACAAAATCCTGAGCGCCTCAGGCTCCATTCTTCCCCAAGCAGGCTTCAAATACCTCACACGACTTAAATGTAATATGCACTTCTAACACTGGATTAACATTCTGTCGTCAAGGCTAGACAGCAACTACTAGAGCAGTAACAATTTACACCAAGTCTAAAGCACACTTGATAATTTCTTTTACACCAGCCATGGATCTTTTCTCCAGGTTAATATGTTTTGGTAGACTAAAAAAGGTAAGTGCTTATTTGAAAGCTGACCTGTTTTTTTCCTTAAAAAATTTTAATACTATTAATGATTTTGGTTCCAATTATCTAGCATATTCCTTCCCCCTCCTTAAATACACACACACGCACACACACATATATTTAATTTCCTCATGACAGAACACAGAGTAATATCTTCATCACAGACTATTTGGAAAAATAACACACATGCATGCTGTAATTCCACCATCCAGTTTCTGTCCATCTTACTTTGAGAAGAAAATTTTAGATTTATATATTTCCTAATACTGCCACTCTTGAGCCTATATACCTACTAAGAAATAAAACAGGAGTTGTGTTCAAGGCTTTGCTCTTAAGAGATGTGACTCCTTGATACCTGTTGAGAAAATACAGATGAAAAGATAAAATACATTATATCATTCTATCTTTATGTATAGCCAAATGCAGAGTTCTGGCCCCTGAGTTAAATTTTTGGGAAAGCACAGCAAAAAGCAGGGCTGCTGGCAGCTGAGACATAAAGCACGTCAGCCTCCAGAGCTCCTACAGTGACAGAAAGCCCCAGGGACCAAAGCTAAATGTTTGGCCACTTCAGTTATTCTCTAATAAGCCCTTTTTATGCTGAAATGTTGGTTTTGTTTTGTCTGTTTGCTTTCCCCTTCTTTCTTCCCTGACATTCTTTTCCTTTTTTGGTTAATAGCAGGGGGAGAAAACATGATTCTTAAAGCCCTTAAATTTAATTACAAAATGTTAACTTAATCATTCCCTAAGGTTTACTAGAAAATAGACAGAATTCCTTTTAAAGATGGAAAACTAAGATACATAGAAAAGTAGCAGATGTTCTTATCATATAAATCATATACTCAACAAATATGTATTCAGCATATACTATATATGTGTGTATATGTGTGCAGAGTATCTACGTGCTATTAGCCTTCCCAGTGCTAAAGGAGATGAAAAAATGTCAGTGGGTGGGTGTATATTTTGGAAGGACAAGAGAGGGATGGAATAGAGTGAGCACGCATTGCTGCAGTCCACAGTGAACTGGAGTTGCTCACTAACAAGTGGTACAAAGTGCTGTGAACGTGTACACCAGGAGTAAGCAAGCTAAGTTCCATGCAACATATCTGGCCCAGTGCCTGGGAGTTGGGAGTGGTTTTACATTTTTAGATGGCTGGAAAAAAATCAAGGGAGGAATCAAAATTTTGTGACAAGTGAAAGTGATACGAAATTCAAATTTCAGCATCCAGAAATAAAGCTTTATTGGAGCACCGCCCTGCTCATTGCTTTACACATTGCCCACCACTGAATTTGCACCACAATAGCAGAGCTGAGAAGTTGTGACAGAGACCGTGTGGCCCCTCAGAACCTATTTACTATCTGGCCATATGCAGAAACAGTTTGCCAACCCCTAGCCTAGAGGAGGGAGATGTCACTTCTGCTCAAGGTCATTATGAGGGAAGTGACACATCTACCTTACTTTCCTATAGCCCTTGATAGCCCATGTGACTCTCCCAGTGGTCCTTTGGGGGATGAGAAGAGAAGGG
Organism: Kogia breviceps; assembly: GCF_026419965.1. Lineage (NCBI taxonomy): Eukaryota > Metazoa > Chordata > Mammalia > Artiodactyla > Physeteridae > Kogia > Kogia breviceps. The sequence continues at coordinate 73,293,923 of NC_081317.1, forward strand.
CAGGTTTCATCATTCCCCCCTTGTACCACTGGGGAAGCTGAGGCTCAGCCCAATCTAGAGACTTGTTCTATGTTGGTAGCTAATCAGTGACAGTACCACATTACATATGTCTTGAGCCTTTCTACCCCAGGGTGCAGAGATTGGAGAGATGCTGGTGCAACAGCTACATATACACGACATCCAAGATGGGACAAGGGCACCATAAACAAGGGAGTCCAGCTGGGGAGCTGGTGTGGAGGGCTTCTGCTGGGCCCCAGGACAAAGGAGACAGGAGCTGTCACGGCCTGCTCCCATCCCTGGACCCAAGGTGAGTCTCTCTGGCCCTGCCCTTTAGCCACTGAGAGAACCTCTGAGAGACTCAAGTCCTATCGGTAACATAAGTCCTCTCCTGATACCGTTATGAAGAGTAAGTGAGGTCAGTGTGAGAAGCAAATGAGTTAACTGTGTATGTATAGTGCTTAGCACAACACCTGGCACTTCGTAGCTATGATGTTAACCTGCTTTCATTCACTGGATGGGGAGCCTACTGGGCTTTGAAAACAGGAATTGACATGTCCTTCCACTAGACAACAGGAGAGCCATAAAGAGTGCAATCACACCTGAACATCAGACTAGGTTAGACTTTCATATCACCCAACACTATGGAAACATTCCACCTGTAGAACAAATTCTAGCTCCTTTAGGAAAAAAAACCCTCCAGGTATTAGCTCAGGAAAAAAAGACTCTTGTACTTTCAAGCTATTTGGAAGAGAAGTGGGTGTAAAATCTAGTTTTACATCTAGGAAGAAATGTTAGGTTGAAATTGAGAATTAAGTAATTGATCTGAACATCTAGAACTCCTGGGGTTTGGGGCAGTGGTTTGGGAGAGAGGCAGGAAGGGAGAAGGGCAGGAAAGAACCATGAGGAGAGATTAACCAGACCCATGAGTGATGATCAGTGCAGCAATGCAGTTGGGACCCAGGGCCGGAGGGAGCATGGTTCATACAGCCTAGGAAAGCCGCTAGATTTAAGAACCAATCCATTCATCTTGCTCCACTTTCCACACTAATAATTTCTTCTTTGGGAAATAAAACATCTACTCAAAAGTAAATTTCCCTTTAGTATTACTGTGACCTCCTACACTCATACTACCAAATATCCAAATATGCTAATAATTTGAAACAAATTTTAAAAACTCTCTGATGTTAAATTATTTCATACTATAAGGAAATAAGCACTCTTCTGATGGATGTAATACAACAGAACACTGTTTCTTAAACCACTTGTCAGGACCCATTAGAGCTGATATCAGTTTACTGGGTTGACAACCATATAGAATAGAACAGAAAATATCCAAGTGCATTACACACAATAAAGGACAAGTATTGTTAAGTGAATCTTTTGTTTCAGTTATATGTTTGTGTATGTGTGTGTTTACACACACTCATCTATGTTGCTAGGCTATGATGTAAATGGTATTCTCACTAGAGATCGTCGTCAAACAAGTTTAAAGGCACTGAAGTAGAGTGTGATCCATGTAGATAAATCCCGCATAAAAATCCTAATTCATTGAATAGCCACATGAGAGGGTAATTATTATTCCTGATAAGTGGAATTTCTTTAAATGATAAGCTCTTCCTTTGCATTTAAGATATGCTACAATTTACAGGATAAAGGATTTATGCACGCCTTGTCATGTATACCTCTTCTCTAAAATAAAGTGTGCCTGTCAATTAATACAGAATTGATCTTGAGATACAGAATTTATCAAAAGTCAGAAACATAAATGTTTACATTGTTCAGAATGATGGCTGATCACCTTCTTCATGAAGGAAAATCACTGAAGTATTTTTCACACTAATTAATCCACCATGGAGCAGAAGAGGAGGAGGCTAGAAAGGAAACAGTGGGCAGGGATGGCTTTTACCACCACTATACTTGAACAACCCCCATGATTACTTGGAGTATACAAAATAAGATGAGATTCCTAGTTTCCCCAAAATTAGATTTCGGAAAAGAGAAAGTCACCTTGTATTTAACTCCATATGAAGTCTCCCATCCTAAGAGGCAGTCCCTCAATCACTCTCTTCTGAATGCCAAAAAGCAAAAAACCTATTATCTCCAAGATAACAGGAACTGAAATCAAGCAATTCAATAATACTGGAGGTGATGGCAACTGATTTTAAAGGGAGAAACCATGTCAAAAACATTTACCTGGTAAGACTAAAGCTTTTATGAAAAGGAGATGTATGTTTCAGAGGTTACTTGAGAACTATTTGGAGAAGACAGCCAGAAACAACTGCAATCAATACTAGATAGGGATGCTTACGAAGCTCATAGCATTGAAATAGAACAGATGAATGAATGAACGAAGGGGGCCAAGATTTTAACACCAATTTAAGAATATACTCCTTCACAACTGCCTGTATTGGATGTCCTACAAGTCATGCAGAAGTGCTGGGTTGTGGAGAGCAGGAATATACGCCTATAGGAAGAAAGGGAAAAAACAATTGTTCTTACGCTATGTGAATGGGCACACGGGGCTTAGAATTAAGTGTATGGGGCAACATCATATGGAAATTCAAGAGATACTACATTTCAAATGAGTTAGATAGAAATGAATATGCTGAAAGTGGCCTAATGATGAAAAAGACTCTGAAGTCAAAGCATTTGAAGAAATGATTTTGTGAAGTGCAAAAGTAGAAGAGTGTCATGTTTTTATTTTATTTTATTTATTTTTGGCTGGGTTGGTGCATAGGCTTTCTCTAGTTAGGATAAGCAGGGGCTACTCTTCGTTGTGGTGCACGGGCTTTTCATTGTAGTGGTTTTTCTTGTTGCGGAGCATGGGCTCTAGGCACGCGGGCTCAGTAGTTGTGGCTCTCAGGCTCTAGAGCACAGGCTCAGTAGTCGTGGCACATGGGCTTAGTTGCTCCGCGGCATGTGGGATCTTCCTGGACCAGGGCTTGAATGCGTATACCCTGCATTGGCAGGCAGATTCTTAACCACTGTGCCATCAGGGAAGCCCCAAAGAATGTCATATTTTAAAATTACTAATTTTATATAATGTGAGTTAAAATATATGCAAGTAGATTAATAAATATAAGTCCATATTTCATCCTTTATTTACATCCCTAAAACGTGCTTATTCAAGTTGATGTAAGCCATTTAAAAAACCACCTCGTTGGAAAATTGGGGACCACCTCATAATCAAGGGTACCTTATACATGGGCATATGTGGTAATCTCCATCCCAGATAATTGAGGATTGTCAATAGCTGGCTTGTGAGTGAACCTGAAGAGTAGGGAGCTGTTACAATACATTAAAATCCCTAAAATAAAATACCAGTAACTGCTATCAAACAAATTCTTATCTGTTAAAAATTCCCTATGATATCCCTGTGCCATGTGCAACAGAGGCTGTTGCTGTTCTGTCCCCTCAGCCCACCTGGGAGTTCACCTGTAGCTCTGACGGACAGTTCCCCTGCACACTGACAGCTTCCCGCCTCTAGCCCACTTTTCCTCTCTGCTTAGCTACCCAACGGCTTTCTCTGGTGCCTCCAAAGCTTGCTCAGGCTAATACTGGCAGCACTAAAGTGCTGGGGACTTAATGCCCCCAGTATTAAATTGTGGATAAAATCCCAGTTTCCCCACTGCTTGGTGGACAATCATAAAGAACAGAGTCTCCATTGCCCACAATGTTAATCTGCTCACTAATCTGCCTCTTTTCTTACTGGTTTTCCTTCCTTCCCTGTCTCATTTTCTCCATTCTTTCACATGTGCTTCTTGGGATCACCTCCCAGATAGACTACTTGGACCCAAGTCCTTGTCTCAGGCCCTGCATAAACTACTTAGCGTCATGTGGTGATTTTGTGCCCTCTTTGAAAAACAGGTGTCTGCAGGGATCAAGGTAAAAGAGCTTTACCCTCATTCTTTACAACTGAATAGATCTTTGGAAATATCTCATCCATTCCTTTCAATAAATATTTGATGATCCCTTACTAATGCAAAGAGTTTTTCTATGGGTTGCAGGGTATGCCCAGATGAACAAAATATAGTTCTAGTTTCAAAGACCTTAGGCTTGAGAATGAGACATGAAAGATGGAAGAAGAAAAGGAACCCTATCACTGAAGAAGATTCAGGCCACAGAAAAGTGATGGGCAGTTCCAAGAGAGGGACTACTTCCAGCTGACTAGTATTTCATCACTACTCAGACACAGCCGCTCTTCAAGTTTTCTAACTCGAACGTGTGATTGAGAACATCTAACTTTTTATAAACTCAGCACTGACTCACCCACAGGTCAGCCCAAACATGGTACGTGTGATACAGCCTTACGGGCAACTGATTCAATACCTAAACGCAAGGCATCACATTGCAGGGTCCCTAAGTGACCGCTCCAGGTATCATGTGTGACACTACATGGCCAGGCGAAGCAAGGAAACCGGTGAGGCTTCCTTGATCATGCCAAGCATGTTCCCATCTCAGGCCCTTTGCTCTTGACATTCTCTGCCTAGAAGGCCCTGCCCTCAAATACCTGCATGGCTCACTCTTTCAGCTCTTTAAGCTCTCTCTGCTCAAGGCCTTTCCTGATCACTCCATATAAAATAACAGCAACCCCTACATCACCACACTCTATTCCTTGCTTGCTTTCTTCTTCATAGCATGCACTGCCACCTGACATATTATATATGTTTTTATTTATGTTTTATCTCCTCCCTCTAAAAGGTCGGTGGCAGTAGGGACTTTCTGCCCCTGCTGTACCCCTTGCACCAAGAATAGTGAATGGAAGAGCGAAGGTGCTCAGTGAACATTTGTTGAAGGAATGAATAAATGATTTCATCATTAGAACCTCAAAATCATCACTCACCACAGTCGAATTTCTATATACTTGTCTGGAATCATGACATGACCATATAAGTCAAGGGTCTAAAGGGTACAAAATTATTTTGTGAAAAAAACTTTTGTAAAGCTTCAATGTGTATAGCAGGTATGAATAAATAAAAGTTTTAATTTTGTCATAGACTTGAACAGGCCATGGAATGCAACTCATTCAATGTCCACAGTGTAAATAGGAAAGAAATCCTGAACTTTTAGATCTTAGATACTGTACCTACTTTACTAAAAAAAATAACCTATTCATGTATTCATGCAAAAAATACTTATTGTGTGCTTATGATGGCCATGGTGTTGGGTGAAGTGCTATACTTGATTTTTCTTTTGCAACATTCTGCCATTACAGATAGGGAAAGTTCATCTTTTTAAAAACACTTACATTTTCCCCCATTATTTATTTATTTATTTATTTATTTATTTGTGGTACGTGGGCCTCTCACTGCTGTGGCCTCTCCCGTTGCGGGGCACAGGCTCTGGACGCGCAGGCTCGGCGGCCATGGCTCACAGGCCCAGCCGCTACGCGGCATGTGGGATCTTCCCGGATCGGGGCACGAACCCGTGTTCCCTGCATTGGCAGGCGGGCTCTTAACCACTGCGCCACCAGGGAAGCCCCCCCATTATTTATTGAAGTCGGCAATCCCTGAGAGAAAATAGTCACAGGAAATACTTCAGGTGGAGTCTTTTATTCAGCTAATTTTAAAGGCAAACATTTTTCTCTTTTCAATTGAGTTTAAGGGAAGGAGGAACCACTGTATTTAACAATTAATGTTATTAATTTTAATAACAAAAATTACAATAGTGGTTGTCAAACTAATTACATAGGGCTAACTGGTTCCACCACAAATTCATGCTCTCCAAACACAGGAGGCCCTCAAAGTTGGTGATAATCTTTTATTCACCCCTGATTGACTCACCACTACATTTCCACAGCACTTAGTCCAAGTCTTTATTATTCTACCCATGACCTCAACCTGCCCTCCTCTCTCTGACTTGACTTAGAAGACTATAGTCAAATTCCTTTCTTGCTACTGCAAAGTTCCCATGCTTCTGTCTCAAAAGAGTCCCTCCTTTGAAGAGTCCCATCTTTTAAAAGATTCTGTCCCATCAGTTTCGCCTCTCCCTTACATTTTTGATCTCTTTTCCCTTCAATGGTTTCTTCTCCTCCACTTATAAAGTAGGCTCAGGTCTTCTTATACTAAAAACTTACTTTCCCTATACTACACCCTACCTTTGATGTAGTAAACTCTCTCTCCTTCACCCCACTTATTAAAAAGGAAGTCTGCCCTCACTTCTTCCATGTGCATCACCCTCTCCTCTTTAACCCCTCACAGCCTGGCTACACTTCTACCTGCCTCAAGATAATCAAGGAATGCCAGGAGTCAAATCCAATGGCTCTTCCTTCACTGTACCTTCATGCCCTTGTGCCATGCTATAGGAACGACGGTGCTCCCCTCACCTTTCCCAGCCTCCCTGACACCACACTACTGCCACCACATTCCTCCAACTGCCCCTTGTTTAACACTGTTCATATCTGCTTTTTTCTCTTTTCCTCTCCAACCCACAGACATCCCCCAAGGATCCTACCCTTAGCCTTTGCCTCTTCTTGCTCCATTTTCTTTATTGGCCATTCCTGAGACATTAAAATTGCTCCTAAGTAGATGACTTACAAATCTCTCTTTGTAGCTCTAACCTCTCTCCAAGACCTACCCCTGTACTGTAGTCCCTTCATTTGGACAAACCTGTCAGGCCCAAAATGAAACTTCTTTTTTCCCCTCTTCCTCATCCTCCTCTGAAGCTCCTTCTTGACAATGACCAAGCATTCTCTCAGCTGAGCCTGACAATGACCTCTGACTTCCCTGCTCAGTGTTCAGGTTATTCTTGTGCCTTGTCTCTTGAGTCTGCCCTCTCCCCTTCACTCCCACTGTCTCATTTCCTCTTCCCCCTAATTTGACAATAGAGTCTCTCTGGTCTAGCTACTGCCATTCTTTCCTCATTTCATACATCCAACACAATGCTTCAAGATTAGCACCCTGAAGCACAGTTCTGGTCCTGTCAACCTTCCTCCTCAGAAACCTTCCAAGGCTCCCTGGCAGTTACTGAATACAATCCACATAAAAGTTGCCCCACAGCTTTGAGTGACCCTCTCTTTCTTACCTTACCTCTCACTTCATCTCTGGGCATCTCCTACGCTCCAGCCAAAGCACATCATTCTTCTTTTTCCCCCATTTTTACTGAGAAAGAATTTTTAAGTGCACCATTCTGTTCCCGCATGGGCACACAATTTCCACCTTTGCTACGCTGTTCCTCCCCCGAGTATGCCCTTCCTTCCCCGGCAGCCCAAACTCCACCTATGTAAATCTCAGCTCAAAGGTTCCCTCTTCCAAGAAATCTTTCTTGATTCTTCCTTCTGAAGTCATTGTTGTATCCTGTGAACTCCTACAGCTCTACAGGTGTATAGCTTTTTCAGCACTTAACCATTTTCCACCATTCTTGTAGTTTGTTACATGCATGCCCTGTCTCTCCTTCCTGGCCATGAACTTCCTCTGGGCAGGATCTAAGTTTCCTTATCCTTCAAATCTCCAGCCCCCGTAACATTTCCCAAACCCTATCCAAAGGTATACACTGCCTGAGATGTAGTAGGCAACTAACAAACGTTTGTAAATTAATCATTGTGACCCAAAGGGTTAACTTTGGATTTTAGTGCTTGAAATTCTCTCAACTGTAACAATTACTTTTTCCTTGCAGGATGTAAGTCCCACCTCCCCCACGGTACCATAGTTTATTCCTTTTGGCCCCAAAGGTCAATTTTCAGACGTCTTTTATTCCCAAGTCTTCTGAAAAACAAACTTCTTTAAAAGACCCAATAGTGGAAAAGAAAAGAATTAATGCCCCTTTAAGTGAAGAAGACGCATGCATGTAAAACAAATTACTTGCTGCAGGCTACAGCACAAGGTACAACTGTTTACCAGACTGAATTATAGGATTCAAATTGTATCATTAACCTTAATAGTCCAATCTTTAGAAAGCTGGGCATTGCATTTTAAAAATCATCACAGTTACGTTAGAAAGGAAATCACTAATTCCTGAGTCATCAATTGTGCTGTTGTATAATTATTCTTTTTCTAAACAGTTGATTTACCTAGATAATTGCTAACATTCTTAAACTTCCTTGTAAGACATTGATATCTCCGTATTTTACTTGCAAATATAAAGACGACAACTTTTTTTTAAAAAAGCTAAAACCTCTTAGAATGCCTTTTACATTCCAAAGTACTTTTCTCAGAAAGAAACTGGCAGAACTAATATGAGAGTAAAGAACTAAGATTCCAAATTCACTTTTATAAATCTATCCTTAAACCTTGGATGCGATCCAACAACCTCATATTAAAATTTTAGAAAGCTTGACTTGAAGGACATGAGGAAATTTACTTTAATGCTCACAGCTCCAAGAAAACCTGGTCCACGGATCATCATTAATTAAGAGAAGAAAAAAAACATATATGGACAGCCCTGGTTCTATTATTTTCAATGCAACCTCTGCAAAACAAAACAAAACAAAATTTTTTAAAAGAGAAAGAACGTCTGATGCCAACGTGTTGTATACTTACTTGTGTAGCTATGACTGCTACAGGCTCTTCAAGAGGACCGAGGCAACCAGTTTGGATTCTGACAGCAATGCAGTACAATCTAAGGTGTTACGATTAAAATAGGTTCTAAGCAGGTTAATATAGTCTCACAACATTTTAATAAAGAAGTATCAAGATATTAAGTGTAAATGTGCATTCATTCCTATAAATACCGCAGGAGAAATACAGGAGCTGAGGAGTCAAACTGCAGTGGGCTCACATATGAATATGTTATCTCCCTTCCTATCTCTCTCTGCCCAACCCCACACAAGCCTATCTTTATCACACAGAAACAATTAAACAGCTATAGACTTTGGATGCAATTCTATGTCCTGGCTCCCACTGGGTGACTTATTGCCAGCTTGACATTTTCCAAATTCCCTACTAGCAGGCTACATTGGCTAGAAAAGCAGACACAGTGACCTGGGACCCCATCACCATGGGTCTGGGGATTTCAGTTCCCGAATAATACATGGTACCACCTCTTCACTGTGAAGGCTGGATGGGTGGATGTCACCAGCAATAGAAATAAAGTATCCCTTTTCCTAAGGAAAAAGCCCTGCCTGTGTGACGCTGACCAAGGCTGGAGGTGGGGGGATACCAAACATTTCTCAGTATGATCTTTTTCTTCTTTTTAAATACTACCCCCCATCTCTTATAAACACCTCCAGAGTTCATTCTACAAGAACCCACAAAAAAGACCATATTCTTCAGCGAGAAGAATACCAGTATTTAAATGTGGAAGAAGGTCTAGTTGACAAAGTTGTGGGGACAGAGAGAAGGTTGTGACCATTAAAGACCCTTCTCTTTCAGGTCAGACAAGAGATAAACAATAGAAACTGCAGAGTCAGGGCATCTAAGACCCTTACAGAACAGGGGCTGAGGAGAGGAGAAATGTCACAGGATGGAAGCTCCCTTCAAAACCTGGATGCCAGCAAACCCAGAAAGGGTAACCATTATCCTGTTTCCCTGCCATGTGCCCAAAGCCACATGCACACTTCCACATCCCCATGTCAAGAGACATGTGAAAAAAAGGGGGAAGTGAGGGGAAGCAAAGAGAAGTGAGAATCCCTACACCCAGGCATCCACGCGGCAGGAGCAGAACCGAAACTGTGCTCAGAGTTCCAGGGTCGAAATAACGAACACTGTCCTACAGTCAACGGGTGGCAGCAAGTCAGGGCACCCGCAGATCTCCGGGTTTGGAGAGCAGTATGCAATCACACGAGTATACACACATACACAGATTCACACACATGGGATTTTACAAATCCGCACCACCCCAATGCCTCCCTCCACACTCAGACACCAAGTGCATCCTGCCCACTTCATCGTTGCCATCACCACACTCTTTCTCCCGGAGAAGTCAGCCGAGAGCTGAGGGATCCTAGCGGGGATTCCTGGAAATGTCATCTCCCAACACCTTCCCCCAACATCGTACGCCACCCCCATCCCTTCGGCTCTACCTTTTACACACACACACACACACACACACACACACACACACACACACACACACTCCTGCCATGACTGTCATCAGGCCCGCCGCTGCCCCCAAAGCACCGCATCTCAGAGCGCACCGGACACCACCTACCCTCAGCGCCCCCTTCTCCCGCCCCGGTAGCTCGATGGCTCAAGTCATTGCCCCCTGGATGTCGCCGGCTGTCCCCTCTCATCCGCACTATTGTTCTTTGCAGGCGCCCAGGGGCGCCCTTCGGCGAGGACCGGGTCTCCATCGGGGGCAGCATCAGCACCGGGGACCCCGCATTCACCCACCAGTCCCTGGCGGTGGTACCTTGCCTGACAGCTGGGTCCGCGGGCCCGCGGGAGCAGGCGGCGCTAACGACAGCGTTGGTGCCAAGGCTGGGAATAAAGCTCCACTCCAGCCGCTCCTACCTCCAGCGCCACCATCTTCTCCCGCCGCCGCCACCGCCGCCGCGACCGCAGCCGCCCTCGCCCAGCTCCGCCGGCTCCGCAGCCGGCGCTCGGGCCCCTCCGGTCCCGCGGCCCCACCCCCTTCTCCCCACCCCTAGTGACGCGCGCCTGGGCTGAGCCGGCGGGCTGGCGAGGGAGGGCGCCGAAGGGAGCGCGCGCGCACGCCGCGTGCTAGGAGCGCCCTCGCCTCCCACGCCCACCTGCGCGCACGCGCGGTGCGCGAGCCCGAAGCCGCGGGGCGGAGTCTTCCATGCACCGCCCCTGAAGCTCCGCTGTCCCGGCGCGGGTGGGCGTGAGGGGTGCTACTCCCTTTCACAGCGCGTCGCGCCCCAACTCGGGTGGGTGCGTCCTGGGGTGCGCGGGCCCCACTGGAGCTCCCCGGATCCCCTCCGGCTCCCGGCCCAGCGCACGGAGCGGGAAATGCGGCTGCGGGACCTCCACCCTCCTCGGTAGAAGCCCAAAGGGGTCCCCGGCTTCCTCAGCAGCAGCTGTGGCCAACCTCGGCTCTCGGGACCACGAAGCCTGGCCGCCGCGTCGGCTCCTGAGGGGTGTTCCTTTTCCTGAGTTACTACCGAGGTTTCCTGCTTCTCCGGCTCCTTGAATGCTGCCTGCACTGCGAGGCCAGGCAGGCGCACAAGGCCCCCTAAGAAAATGGGGTTGCCGGTGTCTCTGGAGCGCGCTGCAGTTCTGCGTTTTCGCCGCTAGGGAGAGAGCTGCTGGGTTTTGGGCTGCGTTTGCAGCCCTTGAGGGGAACTGCCCAGTCCTGCGGGAAGAGCAGGAAGCCTCTGGATTATGATGCCGGGAGTGTATTTGAACTTGGTTTAGGGCATCAGCCCCAAATATGCCTGGAAGGGAGTAAGGGAGGGGACCTTTGCAGCAGGGACCAGGTGGCAGGCGTCTGCGTTAATGAAAAGCAGTGGGACGGAAAGGCCTCGGGAGACCTGGGTTCTGGCGCCGGCCTCACCTGTAATTGGCTGTGTAATATGGGCAAAATCATTTCCCCTCCTCACAGATTTCTCAGCAATAATAAGAAGTGATATTTGCACAAAGCCTTATAGTTTGCAAAGCCATCTTCATACACATATTCTCATCTAGTAAAATGAAGATAAGCTTTGGTTATCTAGATCCCTTGGGAAAGAGATCTATCACATCGTGTTTCCATATTATTTTAGCACAGTGCCTCCAGAAAAATCTGGGTATGTAGCCTGAAGCATTCTTGAAGTTTTGTGTTTCAGTTTTAAAATTCACATGAATTTGCATTCTACTCCACAATGTATCTCTCTCTTTTTCGCTTTAATAAAGCAAATAATAACTTCCCCTCCTCAAAAAGATCTTTTAGTAAAATTGAAATATTATATACTAGGAAGATGTAACATACTTGCCCTGTGACTTTACATTTCCACTTTTTTTCCAGCAAATATTTTTTCGACATGTGCTCCAGACAAGGTCCTTGTTCTCCCAGAGCTCTCAGTACAGTGGAGGAAACAGGTATTAAACAATCAGACTAATAAGTGCAACCACGATCAGTTCTCAAATACAAAGGTGCTAAGGGTTCACCGGGAAACCTAATATATTCTCCAGGATTGGGTAAGTTTTTCTGAGGAAGTGACCTTTCAAGTTGCCCGGGAGAGGCAGCACTGAGACACTTACAGGTAGACAGAAGGAAGGAAATGTGCAGAAGCCCGCCGAGGTGGTGCTGAAGTGAGAGGGAAGGAGAGCCCGGTGGGAGAGGCAGGCAGCAGCAGCCAGAAACTGTAGAACCCTGTGGGCCTTTTTGAATAAGGATTTTATCTTGTGAGTCTTGGAAGGTCACTGAAAGGCTGTTAAAAGTTGGGAGTGAGTGATCATGATCACATCTTAGTTCTTTAAAGATGGGTGAGGTAGTGATTTGAAGAAGTGATTCATGGAGAGTAGGGTCCAGAGCAGAGAGAATCTGAGCCCCATGACACATCCCTGCCTATATGCTTGGTGAGTATTTAGAGTTTTTAGTCTTTACACTGCTCTTCTGTTTGCTTTTAGTTCTTCTCTCTGCTTTCATATGTACCAGTTTGGGGGCCTTTCAGAGTGCCTCTCTGTAATAGTCCCTATTTTGTTACTTTTAATCTGCTGCCGTTTAGGAAAGAAATTAACTAATCTTGTTAGAATTTCAGGTTCAGTAAGGGGATGTAGGTTCTGAGTGAGAGGCTTTTTCTGTGCATACGCTTGGTGCCTTTTGGTTTGTTATCTCCGTGATCTTTCTGCTTATTTTCTGCTTTTGTGCTGTGCTTAGGGTGAGGCAAAATTCCTTGATGCATGAATGAGAGATGCATTATTACTTTAATAATATAATATCTTTTCTTCAAATCTTGCATCACAGGATTTTTGTGCAGATTAAAGAAAGTGAGTGAAATTACTCTGTGAAGTATTAAGTGCCATATAAAAGAAAATAATTATTGTTATAATGGCAGCTTAGAGACCTCCAAAACTAATTAGTTACCAAATATTCACATCTTGGAGACTCACTCCCTCCTCTTCCCTCCACCCTCCCACAAAAAAACACAGAGATGCCTATTTCTTTTGGAGAGCACAAACCGTCTGAAGTGCTCATGTTACTCTTTGTGCCTTGGCTGGCAGGAAACTCAAGCCAAATTTGCAGGTCATTGTAGGAAATAGGTAGATCCATATGACATTAATATCTATGTCATAGTTCTTCCCTTGGTCTTGTTTTTCTGTTCTATCTATAGTTTTTCTGTGCCTTGTTTATTGGTATTTTTCTACTTTATTATAGGTATTCTTATAAGCCACTTCAAATATTTGTATCCACCTATTTTAACAAGGATCAGAACTGCTGTTCAATGTTTCAGAAGTCAAGATATAAAATACTGGCACCCTACCAGCCATTGTAGTGGGTACAATACTATAGACACTGTGCCAAGTGACTTAAGTTTAAATTCAGGCCTTGTCCACCATTGCATGTGGATCTGAAGTCTCTGTGCATGCCAGTCTAGAACCTCCTATTACAACCACACTCAAGTTTGTCTCCCACTGGCTCATAGATAATTTCATAATTTCCTTTAGTGTGATCTCCAAGTTCCCGAACTCATCAGCCTGCCCTGTACTTACAAGTATATCTTAGTGGTATAAGCATGGTTTGTTCACTTGATAAGAGGGCAAGGATCTATGATCTTTTACTCATTTAGATTTCTTTTTGTCAGCAAAGACCTGAAGATTCCAGGATTCACTAAATTCATTCACACTTAGAAAGAGTGTGACTATGTCTTTCAGCCTCTTTTATGATTCTGGACAGCCCAAACTGGACATGTCTCTTTCGGTAGTGGTAGATACTTTTGCTTGATTTCAGAAAGTTGTTTAGTGATTGCCTTCTATCTCAGTCCCTGAGTTTGTCTTATGAGCTGAGGTTGTATATAGGACAAACACTCAGCAAGCTTCAGGTAATGAGGTTTTTCTTGAGGATTTCAGTTTTGCTAACATTTGATAATCTAGCAACCTTTCTAATCTACAGTATAGTTATTTTGTCACAGAATTTTAAATGTATGGACAAAATTAACAATTATGAAATGGACATATCCTAAATTTCAGTGAATTTACTTTTACACGCTTATTTCTTATTTCACCAGCTTTTTCTCTAGACATACATTCCGTCCTGGCTTCAGACAGATCCCCGTCTTTTCTATTCCCCAAACAGGTCAAGCTCCCTCTCTCTCTTCCTTGAATCACATTCACTGTGCCCTTTTATGATTCCCATCAGAATTTTGTACTGTGGCTATGCTTATCTGACCCATTGGAAGATATTCTGGTTCCACACATAGTAAATCTACAACTGAAAATGGAGTTTTTGAATGAAGAATGTCATGGGAACATATTGTCTTGTTTAAATGGTTATGTGCCCATCCCTGAACCAACCTCCATGACCAGCGGCAAGACTCCCCCCCGGAGCTGGGTCGATTCTCCTCAAACCACATGGTTGGTTAGGGATAGAGCAGACCTAAGTATTACCACAAAGAGTGGGAAATGGACAGAAGAAAGAAACTATCTTGTTCATCTAAGGCTTATACCAGAGAAAAATGAGAAAATTTAACATAAATGTACAATAATAAGGGAATTGGCACATATATTAATGTTTTTACACTGTTATGTTATGCAGCCATTAAAAATGTTATATCCACAGATTTTTTTAATAATATGAAAAAATTACAAGCTTAAGTTTGCATCACAGTTTTTATTTTTTTAACATCTTTATTGGAGTATAATTACTTTACAATGATGTGTTAGTTTCTGTTTTATAACAAAGTGAATCAGTTATACATATACATATGTTCCCATCTCTCCCTCTTGCATCTCCCTCCCTCCCACCCTCCCTATCCCACCCTTCTAGCTGGTCACAAAGCACCGAGATGATCTCCCTGTGCTGTGCGACGGCTTCCCACTAGCTATCTATTTTACATTTGGTAGTGTTTATATGTCCATATATATACCACTCTCTCACTTTGTCCCAGCTTACCCTTCCCCCTCCCCATATCCTCAGGTCCAATCTCTAGTAGGTCAACATCTTTGTTCTCATCTTGCCCCTAGGGTCTTCAATATATGTGTGTTAGCATACGGTATTTGTTTTTCTCTTTCTGACTTACTTCACTCTGTATGACAGTCTCTAGGTCCATCTACCTCACTACAAATAACTCAGTTTCATTCCTTTTTATGGCTGAGTAATATTCCATTGTATATATGTGCCACATCTTCTTTATCCATTCATCTGTTGATGGACACTTAGGTGGCTTCCATGTCCTGGCTATTGTAAATAGTACTGCAATGAACATTGTGGTACATGACTTTTTTTTTTTTAACATCTTTATTGGAGTATAATTGCTTTACAATGGTGTGTTAGTTTCTGTTTTACAACAAAGTGAATCAGTTATATATATATACATATATTCCCATATCTCTTCCCTCTTGTGTCTCCCTCCCTCCCACCCTCCCTATCCCACCCCTCTAGGTGGTCACAAACCACCTAGCTGATCTCCCTGTGCCATGTGGCTGCTTCCCACTAGCTATCCACCCTACATTTGGGAGTGTATATATGTCCATGTCACTCTCTCACTTCGGCACAGCTTACCCTTCCTCCTCCCCCCCATATCCATGCTCTAGTAGGTCTGTGTTTTATTCCCGTTCTATGCCTCGGCTATTCATGAAATTTTTTTTTCTTAGATTCCATATATATGTGTTAGCATACAGTATTTGTTTTTCTCCTTTTGACTTACTTCATTCTGTATGACAGACTTCAGGTCCATCCACCTCACTACAAATAACTCAATTTCGTTTATTTTTATGGCTGAATAATATTCCATTGTATATGTGTACCACATCTTCATTATCCATTCATCTGTTGATGGACACTTAGGTTGCTTCCACGTCCTGGCTATTGTAAATAGAGCTGCAATGAACATTTTGGTACATGACTCTTTGAATTATGGTTTTCTCAGGGTATATGCCCAGTAGTGGGATTGCTGGGTCGTATGGTAGTTCTAATTTTAGTTTTTTAAGGAACCTCCATACTGTTCTCCATAGTGCCTGTATCAATTTACATTCCCACCAACAGTGTAAGAGGGTTCCCTTTTCTCCACACCCTCTCCAGCATTTGTTGTTTGTAGATTTTCTGATGATGCCCATTCTAGCCAGTGTGAGGTGATACCTCATTGTAGTTTTGATTTGCATCTCTCTAATAGTGATGTTGAGCATGTTTTCATGTGCCTCTTGGCCATCTGTATGTCTTCTTTGGAGAAATGTCTATTTAGGGCTTCTGCCCATTTTTTGATTGGGTTGTTTGTTTTTTTTAATATTGAGCTGCATGAGCTCTTTATATATTTTGGAGATTGATCCTTTGTCCATTGATTCATTTGCAAATATTTTCTCCAATTCTGAGGTTTGTCTTTTTGTCTTGTTTATGGTTTCCTTTGCTGTGCAAAAGCTTTTAAGTTTCATTAGGTCCATTTGTTTATTTTTTTATTTCCATTACTCTAGGAGGTGGGTCAAAAAAGATCTTGCTGTGATTTATGTCCAAGAGAGTTCTTCCTATGTTTTCCTCTAAGGGTTTTATACTGTCCGGTCTTACATTTAGGTCTTTAATCCATTTTCAGTTTATTTTTGTGTATGGTGTTAGGGAATGTTCTAATTTCATTCTTTTACATGTAGCTGTCCAGTTTTCCCAGCACCACTTATTGAAGAGACTGTCTTTTCTCCATTTTATATCCTTGCCTCCTTTGTCATAGATTTGACTGTAGGTGTGTGGTTTTATCTCTGGGCTTTCTATCCTGTTCTGTTGATCTATATTTCTGTTTTTGTGCCAGTACCATATTATCTTGACTGTAGCTTTGTAGCATAGTCTGAAGTCAGGGAGTATGATTCCTCCAGCTCCTTTTTTTCCCTTCAACATTGCTTTGGCTATTCAGGGTCTTTTGTGTCTCCATACAAATTTTAAGATATTTTGTTCTAGTTCTCTGAAACTGCCATTGGTAATCTGATAGGGGTTGCATTGAATCTGTAGATTGCTTTGGGTAGTGTAGTCATTTTCACACTATTGATTCTTCCAATCCAAGAACATGGTATATCTCTCCATCTGTTTGTGTCATCTTTGATTTCTTACATCAGTGTCTTAAAGTTTTCTGGGTACAGGTCTTTTACCTCCTTAGGTAGGTTTATTCCTAGGTATATTATTTTTGTTGCAGTGGTAAATGGGATTGTTTCCTTAATTTCTCTTTCTCATCTTTTGTTGTTAGTGTATAGGAATGCAAGAGATTTCTGTGCATTAATTTTATATCCTGCAACTTTACCAAATTCATTGATTAGCTCTATCAATGGTGGCATCTTTATGATTATCCATATATATAGTATCATGTCATCTGGAAACAGTGACAGTTTTACTTCTTCTTTTCCAATTTGGATTCCTTTTATTTCTTTTTCTTCTCTGATTGCCATGGCTAGGACTTCCAAAACTATGTTGAATAATAGTGGTGAGAGTGGACACAGTAGTCTTGTTCCTGATCTTAGAGGAAATGCTTTCAGTTTTTCACCATTGAGAATGATGTTTGCTGTGGGTTTGTCGTATACGACCTTTATTCTGTTGAGGTAGGTTCCCTCTATGCCCACTTTCTGGAGAGTTTTTATAATAAATGGGTGTTGAATTTTGTCAATAGCGTTTTCTGCATCTATTGAGATGATCATATGGTTTTTATTCTTCAATTTGTTAATACAGTGTATCACATTGATTGATTTGCATATACTGAAGAATCTTTGCATCCCTGGGATAAATCCCACTTGATCATGGTGTATGCTCCTTTTCATGTGTTCTTGGATTCTGTTTGCTAGTATTTTGTTGAGGATTTTTGCATCTATATTCATCAGTGATTGGTCTGTATTTCCTTTTTTGTAGTATCTTTGTCTAGTTTTGGCATCAGGGTGATGGTGGCCTCATAGCATGAGTTTGGGAGTGTTCCTTCCTCTGCAAGTTTTTGGAAGAGTTTAAGAAGGAGGGGTGTTAACTCTTCTATAGATGTTTGATCAAATTCACCTGTGAAGCCATTTGGTCCTGGACTTTTGCTTGTTGGAAGATTTTTAATCACAATTTCAATTTCATTACTTGTGATTTTCTGTTCATATTTTCTATTTTTTCCTGGTTCAGAAGTCTCTGACTTTTTCTGTCAAACAGAAAACTGACTTTTTAAAAAGGACATTAGTCAACATAAAAAAAAATCACAACACTTTCTATTTTTATTTCTCAGAGAAATTTATCCTTCTTTGGCCTTCCATGTCAAACTCGTATCTATTTATTAAATCTAACTGTGGAGATGCTTCTAAGTTAGGTCAGTTTTGCTATGGACTGAATTTTGAAAGCACATTTTAATTTCAGCCTTCATGCAGCCAAGCACTGCTAAATTGAATAGGCTGTGGTTATGGGAACTGCAGGAACTGAGACGGAACCAAGAAATCTGTTACTGGAGAAACCTTTTGAGAGCTGACAGATTTTAAGTCACTCTTAATAAGGTCTGATAGGTAAAGGAATAACATGTTCTGGAATTCAGGAAAGCTGCTTTTCACCCTTCCTTGTCATTTGAGAATTATTTTCATTCTCACACTACTGCAAGCCTATCAAGAAAACTGAATTGAAATAGGTCTCAGTGAACTGTGTAGCATAAATCTACAACTTGTGCAACAATAAAATTCTCCGCCAAGTGGATAGGTAGGGCTGTGTTGCTACCATGCAGCTCAAAAAGAATCAGGTATGCATTTTAATTCTGTTTGCATAGAACAGAGAATAATCCTTCAGGCTTCTGTATAGTCTGCTAAAATAATATATAGTTGAGAGATTTCAGCTATAGACTCTCTTGATCAATGTTGAATCTTAATGTAATAGAAAGTTAAGTATTTCCCAAATTCTTCTATGGATCACTAGTTCTGGTGGAAGGCAGTAGTTATTTTGTGGAAGAAAAAAGTTCCAAGATTACACAAATCTGAACAACCTGGAGGAAACTAAAATTTATAGTTTGTTTTTGTTGTTTTGTTTTTAAATTTATTGCAAGGCTTCTATGAGCCTTTAATTGTGACTTTCCAGGAGCAGAATAGAGATGAAATATCTAAAATGTTTAGTATTCGCTTTGTAAGACATCTTTTGAGAGACAGACAAGGCTGTATCATGACTTTTGTGGGCCCCTTCATAAAAATATTAAAGAATACATAACTATATTGGTACAAAGATGAATATATTAATATAATGAAACATCTTCTTTGACTTAAAAATTCTTTTTTTGCCTCTGATTTTAAAAGAAATTAAGATACTTTTATGGGCTCTTTAAAGTATTATGGACCTTAGACATTGTACCTGCTCTGTCTAATAGGTAAGTCGGCCATAGAGAGTGCTGCATAGGAGGAGAGAGTCATCACACAAAACCTACAGAATGGAATCGAGAGGCACAATATGGCATTCCATGTGAGGTACTGAGATGGTGATCTACAGGGTCACTCCTTTCCTTCATGCTATGGGAACTGAAGAAACAAAAGGACACACACACTATGGTAAGAAAGCAGACTGTGGCAAATCTCCCTATCATTGATTCTATGTGAACTCTATTCAGAAATGTTCCCTTAAACTGAAATACTGTATCTATTTTTATGTGTTCAGTGTAAATCTACATAGGGTTAGGTTCAGTAGCTGGAAAAAGAGATTCTTAGTTTCTCATCTATGCATGTGACTCTAAACATCCACATTGGCTCATACTCAGAGCATCTTTGAGAAAGAAAGTTCCATAGCTTAGATTGATGTTACCAACCTTTATTGTAGACAATACTTTCAATTCGTGGTTCTTTTATTTATCCACAGCAAACTCTCTGGCTAGAGATAAGAGATGAACTGTATTGATCCTTACTTGGCAAACAGAGTAGGGGTAAGAAACTGTGGGTAAGGCTCATGGTGACTTGGGCATGATACCAAATTTGACTCTTTTAGCCATGTTGACCATATCGCCCAAGACTGAAGATTCATCTTGAAAGATAAATTAGTAAAAGGGAATTTTCCATACAGTCAAAGGATGTTCAACTCCGGAACAGAAATATTTTGTTTTTCTACTGAGAGTGCGTTTACTCAAAGATAAAATGCCACTTTCTGGCTCAGGAGCAAAGGTAAATGGATCCCAGAAATACACAAGGTCTATATGAGAATTTAGGACATCATAAATGTGGCCTTTCAAGGTAGTGCAGAAAGATGTATTATTTAATAAGTGTTATTAGGTCGGCTGACTAGACATTTGTGACAAAATAAACTGGATCTCCATCCCACTCTTTGGGATGCACGGCATGCGGGATCTTAGCTCCTGGATCAGGGATCAAACCCTTGTCCCCTGCAGCGGAAGCATGGAGTCGTAACCACTGAACCACCAGGGAATTCCTGATCCCACTCTTTATATCAAAATAAATTCCACCTACTTCAAAAATAAAAATGTAAAATAATGAAAAGATTAAAATACTTGAAGAAAGCACAGTGCATATTATTTATAATCTTGGAGTGGAGAGGGCTTTTCTAAGCATGACACAAACCCAGAATTAGAAAGTACCAATAAAAGTACATTAACCTTAAAGAATTTTTGTACCAAAAAAATTGAAAACAAAGCATCAAAAGAAAACCTTAGAAAATTATGCATATAACATAATAAAGGGCTACTTTCCCTGATATAAAATCAGCTTTCACAAATCAACAAGAAAAGGTAAACAAATAGAAATACGAAGGACAATAATGGCCAATTCCTAGAAGAAAAACAAATGACCAACAGATCTGTGAAAAGGTACTCAACCTCTCTAATAATTAAAGAAATACAAAAGAACAATGGTAATATTTTGCACCTATTAGATTGACCAAAACAAAACAAAACTTGATAATATACTACCTTGTTAAAGATGTAAGAAAACAGGCATTTTCATTATACACTATTACTGTATAATGTGAGTATAAACAATATTTTTAAAGGATTGCTTAGCTAATAAACTTTGACCCTGAAATTTAGGAATTTATCACACAGAAATACTCAAGAGTGATGGATGCTTACTGTAAAACAGTCATACATTTCAGATATTTTTGCATTGTACAAGTATACAAAGACATGTACATATTCAGTGTAGCATTGTTTATAATAATGATTTGGTAACTGAAATGACGATCAATAGGGAACTGGTTAAATAAATAATAGTATACCAAAAACGGAACATTATAAATCATTAAAACAAAGAAGGAGGCCCATGAGTTCTTAAAAGGGAAATTGTCTGTAATATATTGTTAACTGAACATTCAAGTTACAAAACCGTATGTTTAGAATGATCCCATTATTTTTTAAATGTTAGATATTCATCCAAAAATTTGGAGTAACATATACCGAACTATAATAGAGTTAGTCACTCTTTCTATCATAAATACCTATAACATTTGAAATGTTTATAACAAGGATTTATTCTTATACTCAGAATAAGTAGTTCA
Source organism: Kogia breviceps (assembly GCF_026419965.1). Classification (NCBI taxonomy): domain Eukaryota; kingdom Metazoa; phylum Chordata; class Mammalia; order Artiodactyla; family Physeteridae; genus Kogia; species Kogia breviceps. The sequence goes on from NC_081317.1 coordinate 73,315,361, forward strand.
GAAAAAGAGCAAATGAAAAAATACTGTTAGTCAATTTTAATAGACTTGTATTTTTTCTAAAAATGCTTTTTGCTCCTCAGGCCCAACTAGTCATCAGGTGTCTTATAGCATTGAAGTGCCGAGCAAGAGAATTTCTGGTCAGATACTTTTTTTTTTTTTTAACATCTTTATTAGAGTATAATTGCTTTACAATGGTGTGTCAGTTTCTGCTTTATAACAAAGTGAATCAGTTATACATATACATATGTCCCCATATCTCTTCCTTCTTGTGTCTCCCTCCCTCCCACCCTCCCTACCCCACCCCTCTAGGTGGTCACAAAGCACCAAGCTGATCTCCCTGTGCTATGCAGCTGCTTCCCACTAGCTATCTATTTTGTGTTTGGTAGTGTGTATATATGTCCATGCCACTCTCTCACTTTGTCCCAGCTTACCGTTCCCCCTCCCCGTATCTTCACAGACAACTTTTTTTTATATGCCTGACCTCTGTATGGCTGCTAGTGCCAGAAGGAATTGGAAAAACTGTCACTATTGGCTTGAAAGTTCGTACTGAATTTCTTTATTAAAGTTAGAAACCAGGAATCTGTAATGAGCACATGCTGTGAGATTTCCCTGCTGTTCCAGACATAGCAGTAATTGTTTATGTGTCATATTATAAAAATATAAGCTAATATATTCTCCTCATAGAAAATTTGGTAAATATAAGAATTGAAAGAACAAAATTCCTCACAGCTTCTCCGCTCAAAACAACTACTGTTAGCCTATACTTTAAAAAATCTTTTTTCCCCACTTCTTCATTTTTACAAGTATGTGATCATATTGTAAAAACAATTTTGTGGGACTTCCCTGGTGGTCCAGTGGTTGAGACTTTGCCTTCCAATGCAGGGGGTGTGGGTTCAATCCCTGGTCGGGGATTGAACCTGCACTGAACCCTGGTGTTTTGGCTGCATGCTTCGTGGCCAAAACACGAAGGTATAAAACAGAAGCAATATTGTAACAAATTCAATAAAGACTTTAAAAAATTGTCCACATTAAAAAAAAAAGACAATTTTGCATCTTGCTTTCCTCACTTAGCACGTTTTATCACATTATTTTAAAAGTTCCTTTGTAAACATTTTAATGGCCAGATGATATTTTATTATTTATCTAATAACCCCCCTGTATAGCTTGACATTTAAGTTGTTTTCAAATTTTCATTAATATAAATAATTCTTAGTGAACATCTTTATATATAAATCTTTTTCTTTTCTTCGGGATTTCTCTTTAGGGTGATTCCTAGAATTGGGATATCTGTATTCAAGGATATCAAGAGTCCTTATACAAATGCCTAAATTGCTTATTCTTATTTACACTCCCACCAGTAAAGAGAAAGGGTACATGTTTTATTATACTTTTGCAAATATCTGATATTATTACTAAAAATGAGGAAAACCAAAAACCTTTGCTAACTTGATAGGTATTGAAGTCTTATTTTAATTTGCATTTCTTTGCTAAGACTGATTATTTTTCTGCCTTATCTGTTAAGGCACCTTTTTGTCTTTTTGTGAGTGTGTGTGTGTTTGTGGATATGTGTACTGTCTGTTTATACCCTTTACCCATACATCTACTGGGCTCTTGATGTTTTTCTTATCAAATTGCAGGAATTCTTCATATATCAAGGGTGCTTATAAATTTTTTTTAATTTTGAAATAACCCTAAGCTTACAAAAAATTTGGAGGTAAAGTATAAAGAACAACAACATTCATTTTTTCATTTGTGGCATGCTTACGAATGTTGCCTCAAGTTCATAGTTTATCTTTCCATTGTTAGGATTTTTTTTAAATTTTAGACTTAAAATTTGAGTTTACTGGGCATTTTTTTGTGGTTGATCAGTTCTTTTTTAAATTGAAGTATAGTTAATTTACAATATTAGTTTTAGGTGTACAAAATAGTAATTCAATATTTTTATAGATTATACTCCATTTAGAGTTATTGTAAAATATTGGCTCTATTCCCTAAGCTGTACATTACATCCCTATATCTTACTTAATTTATTCCTAGTAGTTTGTACCTCTTAATCACCTTCTCCTATCTTGCCCTTCCCCCCACACCCCTCTCTCCACTGGTAACCACTAGTTTGTTCTCTGCCTCTGTGAGTCAGTTTCTGTTATATTCATGCATTTGTTTTATTTTTCAGATTACACATATCAGTGAAAACATACAGTATTTTTCTTTCTCTGTCTGACTTATTTCACTAAGCATAATACCCTCCAGGTCCATCCATGTTATTGCATGTGGCAAAGTTTTGTTCTTTTTTATGGCTGAGTGATATTTCATTGTATATATATACCACATCTGCTTTATCCATTCCTCTGTTGATGGACACTTAGGTTGCTTCCATATCTTGGCTATTGTAAATAGTGCTGCTATGAACACTGGGTGCATATATCTTTTCAAATTAGTGTTTTTGTTTTCTTCAGATATATTCCCAGCAGTGGAATTGCTGGATCATGTGGTAGTTCTATTTTTAATTTTTTGAGGAAACTCCATACTGTTTTCCGAAGTGGCTGTACCAATTTATATTCCCACCGACAGGGTACAGAGTTCCCTTTTCTCCACATCCTTGCCAACATTTATTATTTGTTGTCTTTTTGATTATATCCATTCTGACAAGTATGAGGTGATATCTCGTTGTTTTGATTTGTTCATCCCTGATGATTAGCAATGTTGAGCATTTTTTCATATGTCTGTTGGCCATCAGTATGTCTTCTTTGGAATAATGTCTTTTCAGGTTTTCTGCCCATTTTTTTAATCGGGTTTTTTCTTTTTTGATATTGTAGAGCTCTTTATATATTTTGGACATTAACCCCTTATCAGACATATCATTTACAAATATCTTCTCCCATTTAGTAGGTTTTCTTTTCATTTGTTAATGGTTTCCTTTTCTGTGCAAAATTTTTGCATTTGATTCGGTCCCATTTGTTTATTTTTGCTTTTGTTTCTCTTGCCTGAGGTGACAGATCCAAAATAATGTTGTACTGCCTATGTTTTCTTCTAGGAGTTTTATGGTTTCTGGTCTTACATTTATGTCTTTAATCCATTTTGAGTTTGTTTTTGTATATGGTGTGAGAAAATGTTCTAATTTCATTCTTTTACATGTAGTTATCCAGTTTTCCCAACACCACTTATTGAAGAGACAGTCTTTTCCCCATTGTATATTTTTGCCTCCTTTGTTGTAGATTAATTGACCATATGCCTGTAGGTTTGTTACTGGGCACTTTATCTAAATTATTTAATCATTTCTAAGACAGATAATTTTTCCCACTTGAGAAATTCAATATTCATTTCTATTTTTGTCAAGATCTTTTAAATAGTTTGACTTATTTTATGTTTATACTTTTAGTCCATCCAAAAGTATGAGATGAGTATCTGAATTGATTTTTCCCAAAATACTTAATGAGTGTTTCCCAAGCAATTTATTGAATAATCTTAACTGTTGTTACTGGTTTATAATGTCCTGTTGACCACATATTAAATTCTCACATACAGTAGACAGTGTTTTATAGATGTGTCTGCTTACTCCTATGTCTATATATATGTGTTAAATTATTATAGCTTTGGATATGGTTATTCTTCCATTGAATACTCATTTCCAAACTTTATAGTCATTTTGTAAAGAAAATTGTGACTTTAATTTGCATTGAGTTAGACGTATGAAATATGATAAACTAACAATTTACAAAATTTGTTCTCTCCAACAAAGAACATGACCTCTCTCCTTTTATATCTTTTAGGAGTTTTGTGGTTTTCTTGATATAGGTCCTTCACATTTCTTAGGCTATTAGATTACATTGTGAATAGAATCTTTTCCCATATTTTATTATGTTTGGTAACTGATTTTTGCTGCTGTGTTGAGAACAAGCAAAAATGTTTTCTTCTAATAACAAAGAACCAGTTGCATATTTATTTTATGTCTAGCATCTAATTGAGCTTTGAATCCAGAAATTTCATTTTATTATCATGGCTTTTCTAGTATATAATATCATTCATAAGTAAAGATAATTATGTTTCCTCTTTTCTGAAATTTAGATCTCACTTCTGTGCCATGTATTGTTTGCATTGGTCATAATTCTATCTCAATGTTAAATAATAATGGTGGAAGTTATATACCTGATTTTGTTTCTAATTTTAATGAATATGTTTCTGTGAAGACTTTTGTGGCCATTGGTTTCAGATAGATTTTTTAAGTATTAAGATAATAGCCTTTAAGTCCTCGGTTATTAAGAGCTTTTTAAAAAAATCATGGCTAGTCTTGACTTTATTTTGTGCCTTTCACCATCGATTAAAATGACCTAGGGTTTATTTTCTTCCTTAGTTGGGCTACTGATGTTATATATTAATATATTTTAAAATATTAAACCATCCTTAAGTCCTTAAGATATGTAAGCTTCAGTTCTATATTATGATGTATTATCAATTAAATTATCTATTTGTTTATTTATCTATAAGAAATAAACTTCCTCAACTTTATCTCAGTGGATCGAAGGCTGCTTGTAAAATTACATGAAATATAATAGGATAGAAAAAATTCAAAATAGGAAATGATACATAGGGTAGGCCAGAGAGAGATTAAGTGACTTGCCCATGTTCACATAGCTAATAAGTGATAGCCAAATTCAAACTCAGAGCATATGCTCTTTACTACCACACTTGCTCCAGGAGTACCTGGCTTTCTGATATCTTTCTAGCTTGATCTTGGGGTAGAGTTTTATTTAAAAGAATGCATGGATCTTTGTAGCCTTCTGAAATTCTCCTTCAGTACTGTGTTTCTCAAGTGGAATTTTTTTTAATGCTGGGAAACAATGAGTTTGCATTCTGTAATGAGTACCCAGACTTGTTATTTTATATTCCCAGCTAAACAGAAACACATCTTCCTTAACAGACAATTCAACTGAGGATAGACCTATATTCTCTTACAGAAACAAAGGAGCTGCAAAAGTTCTGGCTGCCCAAATAAAATGCCCCTCTGATAGAAATGAGCAAGGTTCCTAGAGGCAGGGTCAAACTTTTCCTTACAAGGGGCTTTGGATCCCATCTAACACAGATATAAAAGGGTGACCTTTGGTGCCAGGTTTTGTTGCTTATATCATGGGTATGATATTTTTAGTCTGAATATTTTTAAGGCAGTAAAACCAGGTGCCTGCTTTAGTCATGAAACAAACTTATAAAAAATCATTTATTCCTTAAAAAATACAGAGAAAACACCTGCTTTAAGTTATGTTACTTCTAGGTACACTATTCAAGGTAAAACATGTGTATAATGTACCTCTAGGTAACTGGATAAGTTAACCTTGTGGGATTATTATTTTAAATTTGTCGAGTATTGGGAAAGACTTCCATAATTATGAACTTTGTTTCCAAATAATTCATCTATAGTACTTCTGTTATGGCAATAATTAGGGAACAGTGTCATTTGTCTTTAAATTCTCTCATAGTTTGATATAAAATCATAGTCATAGTGTCTGCACATAAAAGAATGCTTTTCTTTAATCTGTTGCATTTAGCTCATCCCCAAATGCTAGACTCATTAAAAACATGTTAAACAACAACCCTGTTCATCCTGTTGGAAAAATTTAGCCATCTGTGAAGGGGCCGTTTCTTCCTAGTGTGACTATTGTAGTAATAAACATAGCATAGATTCTTCAGTGGAGCTAGGCTATGGGAGTGCACCTGGCTTAGAACAAATTCCTTTCAGTGGATTCATAAACCAGGGCATGGAAATAAATGACATAATCTAATATTGTTCCTGGAGATTTCTCCTCAAAGTAGTAAAGAGAACGACAAAGATTTGAGGTGAAATCTTTTGGTTTCTGTATGCTGAATCATACAAAAGCCTTTCATTCCTAAAGATAAATCCCACTTTGTTGTGGTGTATAATCCTTTTCATATACTGCTGGATTCAGATCGCTTATAGTTTTTTAAAGACTTTTGTGTCTATATTCACAAGGGATTTTGGTCTGGTTTTCTTGAGGTGTGTGTGCCTGGTTTCGGTATCAGGATAATATTGGCCTTCTAGAATGAGTTAATAAGTGTTCCCATCTCTTCTATTTTTGGAAATATTTTGTGATGGATTGTTATTCCTCCCTTAAACATTTGGTAGAATTCACCAGTGAAGTCATCTGGTTCCTGGCATTTCTTTGTGAGAAAAATTTTAAGTATTGACTTAATCTCTTTAATCATTATAAGTCTGTTTAGATTTTTTCTTTCAACTTGAGTCAGTTTGAGTAGTTTGTGTTCTTAAGAATTTGTCCAATTCATCTAGGTCAGCTAATTTGTTGTTTACAGTATTTCTCATAATCCTTTTTATTTCTGTAAGGTTGGTAGTAATGCCCCTTTTTCATTCCTGAAATTAGTAATTTGTCTTTTTAAAAAATGATCAGTCTAGTTAAAACTTTTCAATTTTGTTGATCTTTCCAAATAACCAACTTTTAATTTCATTTTCTCTATTGTTTTCCCTATTCTTTATTTCCACTGTAATTTTATTATTTTCTTCCCCCTGCTTGTTTTGAGTTTAATTTACCCCCTCACTTTTGTTTTAGTTTAGTTAGGTGGAAATTCAGGCTATTGGTTTGACGTCTTCCGTCTTGTTAAATGTAGGCATTTACAGCCATAAATCTTCCTCTGAGAACTGTTTTTGATGCATCCCATAAGTTTTGGTATACTGTGTTTTTGTTTTCATCTGTCTCAAAGTATTTCATATTTTAAATTGTGATTTTTGTCTTTGACCCACTTGTCATTTATGAGTGTGTTAATTTCCATATATTTGTGAGTTTCCAAATTTCTTCCTGTTATTGATGTCTAAATCATTCCATGGTGGTCGGAGAATAAACTTTGCATGATTTGAACCTTTTAAATCTATTAAGACTTATTTTATGGCTTACCACATGGTCTAGTCTGGAAAATGTTCCATTGCACTTGAGAAGAATGTGCATTTTGCTGTAGCTGGGTGAAGTATTCTAGAGATGTTTGTTAAATCTAGTTGGTGTAGAGTGTTGCTAAAGACTTCTGTTTCCTTGTTAGTATCCTGTCCAGTTGTTCTATCTGTTATTGAAAGTGGGGTACTATGGTCTCCAGTGATTTTTGTTGAATTGTGTATTTCCCTTTAATTCTGTTAGTTTTGCTTCATATATTTTGGGGCTGTTGTTAGGTGTATATATAATTGGTATATCTTCTTGATGGATTGAAAATTTTATCTTTAGAAAATGTCCTTCTTTGTCTTTAGTAACAAATTTTGTCTTGAAATCTATTTTGTCTGATATTAGCATAGCTACCTGCTATTCTCTTTTACATAGTATATCTTCCTCCATCCTTTTACTTTCAACCTATTTGTATCTGTCTTTGAATCTAAAATATGTATCTTATAGACAGCATATAGTTGGACCTTTCTTTTTTAAAAACAGGAATAAATAAATATTTATATGTCCAAATATAAGCCAGAAACACAAATGTGTATATTTTTAAACGACCTTTAAAAATTAAAGGAAGTGTACAATATCTTGACTTTCGAAATTTCCATGCTTTCAATAAAAAATTTAAGTTTGGGGCTTCCCTGGTGGTGCAGTGGTTGAGAGTCCGCCTGCCGATGCAGGGGACACGGGTTCGTGCCCCGGTCTGGGAAGATCCCACATGCCGCGGAGCGGCTAGGCCTGTGAGCCATGGCCGCTTAGCCTGCGCGTCTGGAGCCTGTGCTCTGCAACAGGAGAGGCCACAACAGTGAGAGGCCCGCGTACCGCAAAACAAACAAACAAAACAAAACATTTAAGTTTGAAATACTAAAATTACATTGCCACTGTGAGACTGTTTTTTTTAAACAGATTTTATTTTTTAGAGTGGTTTTAAGTTCACAGCAAAATTGAGTGAAAAGTACAGAGATTTCCCATATATGCTCTGTCCCCACACATGCATAGACTTTCCCATTATCAACGTCCCCCAACAGAGTGGTATATTTGTTACAATTGATGGACCTGCACTGATGCCTCATTATCACCCAAAGACTTTCATTTATATTAGGGTTCATTCTTGGTGTTGTACATTCTGTGGGTTTTGACACAAGTATAATGACCTGTATCACCAATATAGTATTATACAGAATAGTTTCACTGTCCTAAAAATCCTTTGTGCTCCGTCTATTCATCCCTCTCCTCCCTAACCCCTGGCAAACACTGATCTTTTTACTATCTCCATAGTTTTGACTTTTCCAGGTCATACAGTTGAAAGGCTACAATATGTCCATAACATTTTCATGTTGGCTTATTTCACTTAGTAATATATTTAAGGTTCCTCCATGCCTTTTCATGGCTTGATAGCTCATTTCATTTTAGCACTGGATAATATTACATTGTCTGGATATACCACAGTTTATTTATCCATTCACCTAGTGAGGGACATTTTGATTGCTTCCAAGATTTGGGAATCACAAATAGGACTTCTATAAAATGTGTGTGCAGATTTTTATGTGTACATAAGTTTTTGACTCCTTTGGGCAAATACCACAGAGCTTAACTGCTAGATTGTATGGTAAGAATACGTTTAGTTTTGTAAGAAACTGCCAAACTGTTTTCCAAAGGGACTGTACCATTTTGCATTCCCACAGTAATGAGTAAGCATTCCTGTTGCTCCACATTTTTGTCAGTATTTGGTGTTGTCAGTGTTCTCGATTTTGGCCTTTAAAAAAAAAACAAACCTTTATTGGAGTATAATTGCTTTACAATGTTGTGTTAGTTTCTGCTATACAACAAAGTGAATCAGCTATACGTATACATATATCCCAATATCCCATCCCTCTTGCATCTCCCTCCCACCCTCCCTATCCCACCCCTGTAGGTGGTCACAAAGCACCAAGCTGATCTCCCTGTGCTATGTGGCTGCTTCCCACTAGCTATCTATTTTACATTTGGTAGTATATGTAAGTTCATGCCACTCTCTCACTTTGTCCCAGCTTACCCTTCCCTCTCCCCGTGTCCTCAAGTCCATTCTCTAGTAGGTCTGCATCTTTATTCCCATCCTGCCTCTAGGTTCTTCATAAGCATTTTTTTCCTTAGATTCCATATATATGTGTTAGCATATGGTATTTGTTTTTCTCTTTCTGACTTACTTCACTCTGTATGACAGACTCCAGGTCCATCCACCTCACTACAAATAACTCAATTTCATTTCTTTTTATGGCTGAGTAACATTCCACTGTATATATATGTGCCACATCTTCTTTATCCATTCATCTGTTGATGGACATTTAGGTTGCTTCCATGTCCTGGCTATTGTAAATAGTGCTGCAATGAACATTGTGGTACATGTGTCTTTTTGAGTTATGGTTTTCTTGGGGTATATGCCCAGTAGTGGGATTGCTGGGTCATATGGTAGTTCTATTTTTAGTTTTTTAAAGAAGCTCCATACTGTTCTCCATAGAGGCTGTATCAATTACATTCCCACCAACAGTGCAGGAGGGTTCCGTTTTCTCCACACCCTCTCCAGCATTTATTGTTTGTAGATTTTTTGATGATGGCCATTCTGACTGGTGTGAGGTGATACTTCATTGTGGTTTTGATTTGCATTTCTCTAATGATTAGTGATGTCGAGCATCTTCTCATGTGCCTCTTGGCCATCTGTATGTCTTCCTTAGAGAAATGTCTATATAGGTCTTCCACCCATTTTTGGATTGGGTTGTTCGGTTTTTTGATATTGAGCTGCATGAGCTGCTTGTATATTTTGGAGATTAATCCTCTGTCAGTTGCTTCTTTTGGAAATATTTTCCCATTCTGTGGGTCATCTTTTCGTCTTGTTTATGGTTTCCTTTCCTGTGCAAAAGCTTTTAAGTTTCATTAAGTCCCATTTGTTTACTTTTGATTTTATTTCCATTACTCTAGGAGGTGGGTCAAAAAGGATCATGCTGTGATTTATGTCATAGAGTGTTCTGCCTATGTTTTCCTCTAACAGTTTCATAGTGTCTGGACTTACATTTAGGTCTTTGATACATTTTGAGCTTATTTTTGTGTATGGTGTTAGAGAGCATTCTAATTTTATACTTTTACACGTAGCTGTCCAGTTTCCCCAGCACCGTTTACTGAAGAGACTGTCTGGTCTCCATTGTATATCCTTGCCTCCTTTGTCAAAGATAAGGTGGCCATATGTGCATGGGTTTATCTCTGGGCTTTCTATCCTGTTCCATTGATCTATATTTCTGTTTTTGTGCCAGTACCATATTATCTTGATTACTATAGCTTTGTAGTATAGTCTGAAGTCAGGGAGCCTGATTCCTCCAGCTCTGTTTTTCTTTCTCAAGATTGCTTTGGCTATGCGGGGTCTTTTGTGTTTCCATACAAATTGTAAAATTTTTTGTTCTAGTTCTGTGAAAAATGCCATTGGTAATTTGCTAGGGATTGCATTGAATCTGTAGATTGCTTTGGGTAGTATAGTCATTTTCACAATGTTGCTTCTTCCAATCTAAGAACATGGTATATCTCTCCATCTGTTTCTGTCATCTTTGATTTCTCTCATCAGTGTCTTATAGTTTTCTGTATACAGGTCTTTTGCCTCCTTAGGTAGGTTTATTCCTAGGTAATTTATTCTTTTTGTTGCAGTGGTAAATGGGAGTGTTTTCTTAATTTCTCTTTCTGATTTTTTGTTGTTAATGTATAGTAATACAAGAGATTTCTCTGCATTAATTTTGTGTCCTGCTACTTTACAGAACTCACTGATTAGCTCTAGTAGTTTTCTGGTGGCATCTTTAGGCTTTTCTATATATAGTATCATGTCATCTGCAAACAGTGACAGTTTTACTTCTTCATTTCTGATTTGCATTCTTTTTATTTCTTTTTCTTCTCTGATTGCCATGGCTAGGACTTTGAAAATGATCTTGAATAATAGCGGTGAGAGTGGACACCCTAGTTTTGTTCCTGATCTTAGAGGAAATGCTTTCAGTTTTTCACCATTGAGAATGATGTTGGTTGTGAGGTTGCCATATATGGCTTTTATTATGTTGAGGTAGGTTCCCTCTATACCTACTTTCTGGAGAGGTTTTATTGTAAATGGGTGTTGAATTTTGTCAAAAGTTTTTTCTGCATCTATTGAGATGATCATATGGTTTTTATTCTTCAGTTTGTTAATATGGTGTATCACATTGATTGATTTGCGTATATTGAAGAATCCTTGCGTTCCTGGGATAAACCCCTCTTGATCATGGTGTATGATCCTTTTAATGTGCTGTTGGATTCTGTTTGCTAGTATTTTGTTGAGGGTTTTTGCATCTATGTTCATCAGTGATATTGGCATGTAGTTTTCTTTTTTTATGACACCTTTGTCTAGGTTTGGTATCAGGGTGATGGTGGCCTCATAGAATGAGTTTAGGAGTGTTCCTCCCTCGGCTATATCTTGGAAGAGTTTGAGAAGGATAGGTGTTAGCTCTTCTCTAAATGTTTGATAGAATTCGGATTTTGGCCTTTCTGATAGGTGTGTACTGGTATCTCAGTATTTTAATTTACATTTCCCAAATGACATATGATGTGGAACATTTTTTCATATGCTTATTTCCCATGATTCTTTTAGCTCTTTGAATATATTTAAAATAGCTGATTTAGGGGCTTCCCTGGTGGTGCAGTGGTTGAGGGTCTGCCTGCTGATGCAGGGGACAAGGGTTCGTGCCCCGGTCTGGGAAGATCTGGGCCTGTGAGCCATGGCCGCTGAGCCCGTGTGTCTGGAGCCTGTGCTCCGCAATGGGAGAAGCCACAACAGTGAGAGCCCCGCGTACTGACTCCCCCCCAAAAAAAACTGATTTAAAGTTTTTGTCTAGTAAGTCTAATAGTTGTTCTTTCTCATGAGCAGTTTCTATTGATTGCTTTTTTCCCTGGGTATGAGCCATACTTTTTTGTTCCTTTCCATGTGTTATTTTTTTGAAAATTGGACATTTTGAATAATGCAATGCATCAGATTCTTCCTCATTCCCAGGGTTTATTGTCACTGGTTGTTGTTGTTCAGTGACTTTTCTGAACTAATTTTGTGAAGTCCATATTCTTTATGGTGTGTATTCACTGAAGTACTCAGTAACATAGTGGTTAGCTAATGATTGGACAGAGATTTTCTTGAATCAGATATCCCAGTTATTGCTAGGACTCTGTGTCCAGGTTGGGGCATGCCTTCCATATTATCCAGGCAGTTTATAACTGTCTTAGCTTTCACTTCCTGCTTGTGCTGTGAGAGGTGACAGCTTATGCCCTTCTCAGGTCTTTCCTGAACATGCACACACCCCTACCCCTTTCATGACCTTCTACCTTCAAATTTTAAAATCAGATTTAGAGCTCTTTGTGTCCTGTCCAATAAACTGTGTGCCTCCTGGTTGGAAAACTGTTCTCCTGTTTTGTAGTAGTTTTATGAGTTCTCAGTTTTATGTTCCATTCTAAGAGCCATTTTAAATTAACTTCTGTATATTACAAGAGGTTAAGTGTTGAGGCTCATTTTTCCTATATAGATATCTTGTTCCAGCACCATTTATTAGTTCCCAATTGAAATGACTTTGGTGCCTTGGTCAAAAGTCAATTGACTCTATGTGTGTAGGTCTGTTTCTGGGCTCTATTCTGTTCCATTGATTTGTCTATTCTTATGCCAAAACTCAGTCTGAATTACTGTACCTTTATAGTAAGCCAACTTTTCAAAATCATTTTGGTTATTTTAAATCCTTTTCATTTCCATATAAATTTTAAAGTAGTTCATCAATTTCATTGCAAAAAGCCACTGGAATTTTGATAGATTGTTGAATCTACAGATCAGTTGGGGAGGAATGTTTTATATGGTGCTTACTCCATAAATATGGTACCTTAATTTAAAAATAACTTTGTAGTCTGATTTTTAAAAATCTTTTTCTTCTGTTATTGTGACTATAACGTGAGAGAAGTGCATAAAATATTTAAGTATTGATAAAACATGTACCCATGACCCAAGTTCAAGACAAAACCCCACCAGCATCCTAGAAGTTCCCCATCTTGATGCAAGCCTTCATCATGGTTCCATTCTTCCCCAACTAGATACAACCACTATCTTAAACTTTACAATAATAATTTTTATTTACTTTCTTCATAGACTTTATCATCTATTTTTAAATCCTTACATGAATGTAATTATGTATATAATATATATAATTCATCAAATATAATTTATATAGAATTAATTTTAATAATTAAATTAAAATTAAAATAAAGTATAATTTATATATAATTATTTGATATAATGTATAATATATATAATTCCTCAATTTTTTCTGTATGTATAATTCTATAATGGCAGTTACATAATTCCAGCACATTGAATTTATCATTCCCACTGTCTTTTGACTTTAAATGTTGCTGACGAGAAGTCAGCTATTGGTGTGATGTCTTATCTCCAGTTTTAAGGCTCTTTTGCTGTTGGTGTCCTGCAGTTTCAGTTTGATGTGGATTTCTTTTTATTTATCCTGCTTTGAAGAAAAATTTTAGTAATTTTTCCAAAATTTTTAGTTGTGTCCAGTAGGAGTGCCACTATTGGAAATGGGAATTAATTTTGATTTTTAAATAAAATTAGAATCTTACTTTACATAGTTCTTTATAACTTATTTTTTAAATATGAGTTTTTTTCATGTAACTACATATTCTGTTTTTATGTAGGGTGCATATTATACCATTGTAGGAAAAAGCCAATTTACTGAATCTCCTACTGTTGTGCATTCAAGTTGTTTCTAATTTTTTACTATAATAAATGCTACATAAAATGCTTAAATTTAAAAATTTCTTCACATGGAATAACTAACGTTAAGACTTGTATGAGGGCTTCCCTGGTGGCACAGTGGTTGAGAGTCCACCTGCTGATGCAGGGGACACAGGTTCGTGCCCCAGTCCAGGAAGATCCCACATGCCGCGGCTGGGCTCGTGAGCCATGGCCGCTGAGCCTGTGCTCCACAACAGGAGAGGCCACAACAGTGAGAGGCCCGCATACCACCAAAAAAAAAAAAAAAAAAAAAGACTTGTGTGACATCAATGTCACAAATTAGATGTGTCCCCAGTTAGTTACAGACAAGAGAGAACTAGTGATTATTTTTGCTGCAGGGGCCCTTAGTAGGTTGGAAGACTCTACAAAACTTCCTTAAAAGTAAAACAAATGGGGTGTCTAATGTGATGACAATCCTAATTATTCACTTACTTTCCAGTATGCTCTCAACAACATGTCTAAGATCACTAGAAATTTAAGAAATATTAGAATACAAAAATATGATGGAGGGCCATTTCAGCCCATTTCTTCCCTACACAGAAAGTAGACCTTCCATCAATCATCTGTAATTACTGTGAGAGGTACATGAGGAACCTAATATAAGAGATTTATATATCTTCAGAGGATTTATATATGTTCAGAGGATTCCGATACTAAAAATGTAAATTCAAAAGTATGATCTGTCTGTTCATATAATTAAGGAGTGGTAAGGGAATTCCTCTTGGCAACCAGGATTACTCTAAGAATCTTTCTGTGAAAGAAAAGACACTATAGAAATTATTGCTTCTATTTTCAACTTCTACTGTAACATGGGACACATATAATAATATTGTACTTCTCATAAGAAAAGGGCTTTCTGTAACTTGTTATTTTAAATATAGTTGATGTCCAATCTAGCCATCTGGAGTGAGTGAAAAGACAGAAGCCATGCCATTTAATTTAAAAGTGAAAAAAACAAAAAGCACCAAAAGCAAAAATTTGAGCTTCCAGCATAAGGAAAGTGATACTGCTAAATATAGACAAAGCATGAAAGGTTTATCATATTTAAAAGTTGTAATTGGCTAGTGTATTATCCTGCCTTTGATATTGTTCAAGAAGCATCCTATTAAGCAAAGCACTTTGGTAATATTAATTGTTCTCAGACTTCTTATATAATCTGATTACTAATTCAAATCAAGACAGTCTTTAGTAAGCTACTTCCCTTCCCTAGGTTATGAAAGCAAAAACAATACTGTGGTACTAAACACTGTTTGTGGTACTTTGGCCTGATGCAAAATAAATTCTATATCCTAATTCCTACCAAAAACAGAGATAATACTAGTGTATTATTTAAAATATAATCCTTAGTAGTCATGGGACAAAGTAATAAAGTCCTCTTCCTACGCACAAAACACCCTTTTTTTTTTTTGCAGTACGCAGGACTATCATTGTTGTGGCCTTTCCTGTTGCAGAGCACAGGCTCCAGACTCGCAGGTTCAGCGGCCATGGCTCATGGGCCCAGCCACTCCGCGGCATGTGAGACCTTCCCGGACCAGGGCATGAACCCGCGTCCCCTGCATCAGTAGGCAGACTCTCAACCACTGCGCCACCAGGAAAGCCCAAAACACCCTTTTGAAATATTTAAAATTTGAGTAAAAAAAAAGTGTCCCTTTCATCAAATACTTCTTGGAGTCTATTTTTGTATTATACCTTTTCAGTAACTCTGAATGCTATATCTGTCTTACATAGAAGCAAGACTCAAGATTAAGAAAACATGGGAGGGGGAAGCTTCAAGATGATGGAGGAGTAAGACGTGGAGATCACCTTCCTCCCCACAAATATATCAAAAATACATCTACAGGGACTTTCCTGGTGGTGCAGTGGTTAAGAATCTGCCTGCCAATGCAGAGGACATGGGTTTGAGTCCTGATCTGGGAAGATCCCACATGCCGTGGAGCAACTAAGCCCATGCGCCACAACTATTGAGCCTGCACTCTAGAGCCCACAAGCCACAACTACTGAGTCCATGTGCCACAGATACTGAAGCCCGTGCACCTGGAGCCCATGCTCCACAACGAGAAAGCATTGCAATGAAAAGCCTGCGCACTGCAACGAACAGTAGCCCCCACTGGCCGCAACTAGAGAAAGCCTGCATGCAGCAACAAAGACGCAATGCAGCCAAAAATAAATAAATAAAAATTTTAAAATTACATCTACATGTGGAACAACTCCTACAGAACACCTACTGAATGTTGGCAGAAGACCTCAGACTTCCCATTAGCAAGAAAATCCCCATGTACCTCGGTAGGGCAAAAGAAAAAAGAAAAAAAAAAGAGACAAAAGAATAGGGACAAGACTTGCACCTCTGGGAAGGAGCTGTGAAGGAGGAAAACTTTCCACACACAAGGAAGCCCCTTCACTGGTGGAGACAAGGGGTGGGCGGGGGGGAAGCTTCAGAGCCACGGAGGAGAGCGCAGCAACAGGGGTGCTGCAGAGGAGAAATTTCCGCACAGAGGATCGGTGCTGACCAGCATTCACCAGCCTGAGACACTTGTCTGCTCACCCGCCAGGGTGGGTGGAAGCTGGGAGCTGAGGCTTGGGCTTTGGAGGTTGGATCCCAGGGAGAGGACTGGGGTTGGCGGTGTGAACACAGCCTGAAGGGGGCAAGTGCGCCACATCCAGCCGGGAGGGAGTTGGGGAAAAACTGGAATTTCCTAAGAGGCAAGAGACAATTGTTTCAGGGTGTGCGAGGAGAGGGGATCCTTCCCTGTCTGCCCACAAGGCAGAGCACCACCTAAACGAGCTCCAGAGATGGACACGAGCTGCAGCTATCAGCTCGGACACCAGAGACAGGCATGAAACGCTAACGCTGCTGCTGCAGCCACCAAGAATCCTATGTACAAGCACAGGTCACTATCCACACTCCCACCCCCCCGCCCTGGGAGCCTATGCAGCGCACGACTGCCAGAGTCCCATGATCCAAGGAAAACTTCCCTGGGAGAATACATGGCACACCTCAAGCTTTGCAATGTCATGCTGTCCTCTGCTGCTGCAGGCTCGCCCCTCATTCCAATTATAACTACAATACCCCTCCCTCCCCCTGGCCTGAGTGAGCCAGAGCCCCCTAATCAGCTGCTACTTTAACCCCCTCCTGTTTGGGTGGGGAACAGATGCCTGAGGGTGACCTACATGCAGAGGTGGGGCCAGAACCAAAGCTGAACCCCAAGAGCTGTGCGAACAAAGAAGAGAAAGGGAAATCTCTCTGTGCAGCCTCAAGAGCAGCGGATTAAATTGCCACAATTAACTTGATGTACCCTGCATCTGTGGAATACCTGAATAGACAACGAATCATCCCAAAACTGAGGTGGTGGACTTTGGGAGAAACTGTAGGCTTGGGGTTTGCTATCTGCAACTGATTTCTTTCTGATTTTTATGTTTATCTTAGTGTAGTTTTTAGCACTTGTTATCATTGGTGGATTTGTTTATTGGTTGCTCTCTTTTTATTTTTTGTAATTATTACTTTTTATTTTAATAATTTTCTAAAATTTATTATTTTTTCTTTCTTTTTTCCTCCCTTTTCTTCTGAGCCATATGGCTGACAGGGTCTTGGTGCTACGGCTTGGTGTCAGGCCTGAGCCTGAAGTGGGAGAGCTGACTTTAGGACACTGGGCCACCAGAGACCTCCCTGCCCCAAATAATATCAATCAGCAAGAGCTCCCTCAGAGATCACTGTCTCAAGGCTAAGACCCAGCTCCACCCAATGGCCAGTGAGCTCCAGTGCTGGACGTCTGATGCCAAACAACTTGTAAGACAGGAACACAACCCCACCCATTAGCAGAGAGGCTGCCTAAAATCATATTAAACTCAGACACCCCAAAACACACCACTGGACGTGGCCCTGCTCCCCAGAAAGGCAAGATCCAGCCCCACCCAGCAAAACACAGGCACCAGTCCCCTCCACCAGGAAGCCTACACAAGCCACTAAACCAACCTCATCCACTGGGGCAGACACCAAAAGCAATGGGAGCTACGAACTTGCAGCCTGTGAAAAGGAGACCCCAAAACAGTAAGTTAAAGAAAATGAGAAGACAGAGAAATATGCAACAGATGAAGGAGCAAGGTAAAAAACCCACCAGACCAAACAAATGAAGAGGAAACAGGCAGTCTACCTGAAAAAGAATTCAGAGTAATGATAGTAAAGATGATCCAAAATTTTGGAAATAGAATGGAGAAAACACAAGAAACATTTAACATGGACCTAGAAGAACTAAAGAGCAAACAAACAATGATGAACAACACAATAAATGAAATTAAAAATTCTCTAGAAGCAATCAATAGCAAAATAACTGAGGCAGAAGAACAGATAAATGACCTGGAAGATAAAACAGTGGAAATAACTACTGCAGAGCAGAATAAAGAAAAAAGAATGAAAACAATTGAGGACAGTCTCAGAGACCTCATGACATTAAATTCACCAACATTCGAATTATAGGGGTCCCAGAAGAAGAAGAGAAAAAGCAAGGGACTGAGAAAATATGTGAAGAGATAATAGTTGAAAACTTCCTTCACATGGGAAAGGAAGTAGTCAATCAAGTCCAGGAAGTGCACAGAGTTCCATACAGGATAAATCCAAGGAGAAACACGCCAAGACACATATTAGTCAAACTATCAAAAATTAAATACAAAGAAAAAATATTAAAAGCAGCAAGGGAAAAGCAACAAATAACATTCAAGGGAATCCCGAGGTTAACAGCTGATCTTTCAGCAGAAACTCTGCAAGCCAGAAGAGAGTAACAGGACATATTTAAAGTGATGAAAGGGAAAAACCTACAACCAAGATTACTCTACCCAGCAAGGATCTCATTCAGATTTGATGGCGAACTTAAAACCTTTACAGACAAGCAAAAGCTAAGAGAATTCAGCACCACCAAACCAGCTTTACAACAAATGCTAAAGGAACTTCTCTAGGCAGGAAACACAACAGAAGGAAAAGATCTACAAAAACCCAAAACAATTAAGAAAATGGTAATAGGAACATACATATCGATAATTACCTTAAATGTAAATGGATTAAATGCTCCAACCAAAAGACACAGACTGGCTGAATGGATACAAACACAATACCTGTATATATGCTGTCTACAAGAGACCCCCTTCAGACCTAGGAGCACATACAGACTGAAAGTGAGTGGATGGAAAAAGATATTCCATGCAAATGGAAATCAAAAGAAAGCTCGAGTAGCAATTCTCATATCAGACAAAATAGATTTTAAAATAAAGACTATTACAAGAGACAAGGACACTACATAATGATCAAGGAATCAATCCAAGAGGAAGATATAACAATTGTAAATATTTATGCACCCAACATAGGAGCACCTCAATGCAAATGCTAAGCCATAAAAGGGGAAATCGACAGTAACTCAATAATAGAAGGGAACTTTAACACTCCACTTTCACCAATGGACAGATCATTCAAAATGAAAATAAATAAACACAAGCTTTAAATGACAAATTAAACAAGATAGACTTAATTGATATTTATAGGACATTCCATCCAAAGACAACAGAATACATTTTCTTCTGAAGTGCTCATGGAACATTCTCCAGGATAGATCATATCTTGTGTCACAAATCAAGACTTGGTAAATTTAAGAAAATTGAAATCGTATCAAGTATCTTTTCTGACCACAGTGCTATGAGACGAGATATCAATTACAGGAAAATAACTGTAAAAAATACAAACATATGGAGGCTAAACAATACTCTACTAAATAACCAACAGATCACTGAAGAAATCAAAGAAAAAGTCAAAAAATACCTAGAAACAAATGACAATGAAAACACGATAACCCAAAACCTTTGGGATGAAGCAAAAGCAGTTCTAAGAGGGAAGTTTATACAATCCTACCTCAAGAAACAAAAAAAATTTCAAACAACATAACCTTAAACCTAAAGCAATTTAAAAAAGAACCACCTCCCCTCCCCCCGAAAGTTAGCAGAAGGAAAGAAATCATAACGATCACATCAGAAATAAATGAAAAAGAAATGAAGGAAATGATAGCAAAGATAAAGAAAACCCAAAGCTGGTTGTTTGAGAAGATAAACAAAATTGATAAACCATTAGCCAGACTCATCAAAAAAAAGGGGGGGGGGAGAAGACTCAAATTAACAGAATTAGAAATTAAAAAGAAGTAACACTGCAGAAAAACAAAGGATCATGAGAGATTACTACAAGCAACTATATGCCAATAAAGTGGACAACTTGGAAGAAATGGGCAAATTCTTAGAAAAGCACAACCTTCTGAAACTGAACCAGGACGAAATAGAAAATATAAACAGGGCTTCCCTGGTGGTGCAGTGGTTAAGAATCCACCTACCAGTGCTGGGGACATGGGTTTGAGCCCTGGTCCGGGAAGATCCCACATGCCGTGGAGCAACTAGGCCTGGGTGCCACAGCTACTGAGCCTGTGCTCTAGAGCCTGCGAGCCACAACTACTAAGCCCGTGTGCCACAGCTACTGAGGCCTGCGTGCCTAGAGCCCGTGCACTGCAACAAGTGAAGCCACCGCAATGAGAAGCCGCGCACTGCAACAACGAGTAGCCCCTGCTCACCGCAACTAGAGAAAGCCTGTGTGCAGCAATAAAGACCCAGTGCAGCCAAAAATAAATAAATAAAATAAATTTATTAAAAAATATATATAAACAAAACAATCACAAGCACTGAAACTGATTAAAAATCTTCCAACAAACAGAAGCCCAGGACCAGATGGCTTCACAGGCGAATTCCATCAAACATTTAGAGAAGAGCTAACATCTGTCCTTCTCACTCTTCCAAAATATAGCAGAGGAACACTCCCAAACTCATTCTACGAGGCCACCATCACCCTGATACCAAAACCAGACAAAGATGTCACAAAGAAAGAAAACTACAGGCCAACATCACTGGTGAACAAAGATGCAAAAATCCTCAAAAAAATACTAGCAAACAGAATCCAACAGCACATTAAAAGGATCATACACCATGATCAAGTGGGGTTTATCCCAGTAATGCAAGGATTCTTCAATATACTCAAATCAATCAATGTGATACACCATATTAACAGACTGAAGGAGAAAGACCATATGATCATCTCAATAGATGCAGAAAAAGCTTTGAACAAAATTCAACACCCATTTATGTTAAAAACTCTCCAGAAAGTAGGCATAGAGTGAACTTACCTCAACATAGTAGAGGCCCTGTATGACAAACTGACAGCCAACATAGTTCTCAATGGTGAAAAACTGAAACCATTTCCACTAAGATCAGGAACAAGACAAGGTTGCCCACTCTCACCACTCTTATTCAACATAGCTTTACAAGTTTTAGCCACAGCAATCAGAAGAAAAAGAAATAAGAGGAATCCAAATCGGAACAGAAGTAAAGCTGTCACTGTTTGCAGATGACATGATACTATACATAGAAAATCCTAAAGATGCTAGCAGAAAGCTACTAGAGCTAATCAATGAATTTGGTAAAGTAGCAGGATACAAAATTAATGCACAGAAGTCTCTTGCATTCCTATACACTAATAATGAAAAATCTGAAAGAAAAATTAAGCGAACACTCCCATTTACCACTGCAACTAAAAGAATAAAATACCTAGGAATAAACTTACCTAAGGAGACAAAAGACTTGTATGCAGAAAACTATAAGACACTGATGAAAGAAGTTAAAGATGATACAAACAGCTGGAGAGATATACCGTGTTCTTGGGGAATAGTCAACATTGTGAAAATGACTATACTACCCAAAGCAATCTACAGATTCAATGCAATCCCTATCAAACTACCACTGGCATTTTCACAGAACTAGAACAAAAATTTCACAATTTGTATGGAAACACAAAAACCCCAAATAGCCAGAGTAATCTTAAGAAAAATGGAGCTGGAGGAATCAGGCTCCCTGACTTCAGACTATAGTACAAATCTACACTAATCAAGACAGTATGGTAATGGCACAAAAACAGATATATAGACAAATGGAACAGGATAGAAAGCCCAGAGATAAACCCAGGCACATATGCTCACCTTATCTTTGATAAAGGAGGCAAGAATATACAATGGAGAAGAGACAGCCTCTTCAATAAGTGGTGCTGGGAAAACTGGACAACTACATGTAAAAGAATGAAATTAGAACACTTCCTAACACCACACTCAAAAATAAACTGAAAATGGATTAAAGACCCAAATGTAAGGCCAGACACTATGAAACTCTTAGAGGAAGAACACCCCATGACATAAATCCCAGCAAAATCCTTTCTGAACCACCTCCTAGAGATGAAAATAAAAACAAATGGGACTTAAAAAGCTTTTGCACAGCAAAGGAAACCATAAACAAGACGAAAACCTCCGAATGGGAGAAAATATTTGCAAACAAAGCAGCTGCAGAGCACAGGGAGATCAGCTCAGTGCTTTGTGACCACCTAGAGATGTGGGATAGGGAGGGTGGGAGGGGGACGCAAGAGGGAGGGTATATGGGCTTATATGTATACATATAGCTGATTCACTCTGTTATACAGCAGAAACTAACATAACATTTTAAAGCAATTATACTCCAATAAAGATATTTCAAAAAAAGAAGAAAGCATGGGGTATAACACTGAAATAACCAAGTAATTCCCTGCTCCCTACGTTCATTTGAAGTATATGCGAAAAAAGCATATGTCGTCATAATGATGATTTCACAAGTCAGTTAGTCATCGTTAATGCACTGTAAAGACAACTGTGCTCTAATTTGTTTTTGGCATTTTTTTTAATGTCCTAGACACAAGTGTTATGTTTACATTCTTTTTACAAATGTAGGTAATCAAATCATTGGCTCCACACAGACAACAGCTCACACATCCACCCAACTACCACTATCACAGCAATTAAACAGGACAGATTGGGAGACTGAAGTTGAGTTTAAAACACCACCACAAGTAAAAATAAAATCACACTAACACTCATTTTAGGAGATGAAAAGTTTACTTAGAAATTGCAAACATTTGGCAAAGACAAGACATAAACACTATTTTCCATATTCTACAGAAATACAATAATTTATAGCTGGCTTGGTACATGGTCACATGATAAAAACAAATATAATGGAAAAAAAAAAGGTTCATTCTACTTTTCTGCCACTTATTACAACTTAATAAGTGTACCAGTAAGTGCTGGAGGACAGCTGCATAGGCAAATTAGAATCCGAGGACTGTTTGTTAATACATATTATTGTATTATAACAATAATATAAAAACAAAATAGGTACAGATATACAATTAACATGCTATTTAAGCTATTATTTTGAAGAAACAGGACAATTTAGTGAACACATTGAAAAATGTGTTATTAATAATATGTTATAATCAGCATATCATGGTATTTTACATGCATGGAAATCCTTCCTTAAATAATGCTTGGCAAATTGAAACTGGTTGATGCTACTTCTAGAGAAAATTTTAAAAGAAGACAAAGAAAAAAACGAGTGGACAATTCTGTTCGATGCTTTTCTAAGTATACTAACTAATTTTTAAAGTACCATAATTTTATGCCTACCTCACCATCTCCAATTTAAAGTAAAGCCATACTTTGTATTCTATGAATCTACACTGTCTAGTATAGCAGCACTCATCCACAAGTGGCTTTTTGAGTATTTGAAATGTAGCTAGTCAGAACTGCGATGCACATGAGTGCAGAATACATGCTGAATTTTGAGGACTTACTATGGAGAAAAAAGAAGGTAAAACATCTCTATTTTGTATATTGATTACATACCTAAAAGATAATATTTTTAATATATTGGGTTAATTAAAATATATTATTAAAGTTAATTTTATGTGTTTCTTTTTTTAATGTGGCTACTAGAGAATTTTAAATTACATATGTGGCTCACATTTATTTCCACTGGATAGCACTGATACAGATGGTCTATAGTCATTACATCAGCCTTAGCACTTAGCATCACACTTAAAGCGCTCTGGAGTACTAACTCTCAGAACACCGTAAGCACACTCTGTATGTACGTTATTGCAAAATTTATTTTTATCCCTCTGCAATTATACATTTTAAGTGTAAAAAGAATTCACAAAATATTTAATCGTTAAAAAACGTCAACTAGAATATGGTTAGATCTAAAGGAAATTCAATGCAGACTGTTATGTTGGCGGAAATAGTTTAAGAGTGAAGATAATTAGTATCTTCAGTAAAATAAGTTAGCCAAACTTATCTTTAATGCCCAGGATCTGACCTTGCACCACAGATCATACATGTAACTTGTCCATTTAACCATAACCTACAAGAAAATCTTAAAACAACACTGACTGCAACCTACTTAATTACTCCATTTTCTGGAGAATCTTCAAGCAATATAAAATTAACACACAATGAATTCTAATAGCAGAATATAGTATCTAAGAACTATCCCTTAAAGTCCCTCAGTGTTAAAGTAAGCAACTACCTAGTGTCCAAGAGACTTGGATTGAAACAATTTTTTTAGAAGCTATTTAAAAAAAAAGATCATTGCTCTTTTATCACTTTCTTCCCCTCCTCCTTTTTTAGTTTTTTTGTAGTAGAGGATATAAATATTTGGTATATTCATAATACCTCATCTTTTACTTTGTCCAACTCAAAAACAAGTTAACCTAGTACATACTCCATTATTTTCCTAGGAACAACAAGCACCAAAATACAATACCGACAGTGGTCACCTCAGAAGCCAGCATCATAGCCATGCATCAAGAACCTCGCCAGGAGGCAATGCCTAAATACGCTTGTGCTGCACACACTGCTTCTCACAGCTCAGGTTGGAATGCTTGTTTTTAAACTGTTTAAATCTGTTTGCATTAGGTAAAGTCTGCCAAAAATGCTCTGAAAGCCACAAATTTATAGACTCTGAAACGACTATATTATTCATAAAAATTTCTCCTTCATTTTGAACATGTTCTCAAAAAAACAAGTAGAAGTTATTGAATATAACTTCATACCTTACCATGACTACTTTTAAGACTCTGGAAAGTAACCAAGATTTAGGGAGAAAAAAACAGTACCTATACTAGATAATACTAGAGATACCAACATAGAAATTGATTGCAGAAGACTACAGCAGTTCTCTCTAGAGTTCAGCAGCCTATTAAGACACTTAATCACATTTATGAATGTGCCTTGCACAAAGAGATACTACTTAAACTTTTCACATCTCCTGTCTTCAGACCATTTCTACATAAACAGTATTTTTATTACACGTTACTAACTCCAACCTAAATAAGCCTAATAATTCATGTCAAATGAGAAAAATTTTCAGTTTCAAACATATATTACTCTAAAAATATACTCCTCAATGAAAAGATGACAACAGTCTCCTTTCTGAAAGCTGTTACTCTGATGTTAGATCAATAATCAACTAAATATTTATTGAGCACCTACTATGATTGCATTCAGCCTACACTCATTCTTCAACCAACAAGAAAAAAAAAAACTGCTCCAAATGCAAAATGACATTTGTGAGGGAGGATAACATATTAGCATTTCTAACAGAATGCTGTATGAGTCAACATCTGGACATGTGAAATTGTTCATCCCTATGACACTGAAAAACCTCAAATTTTTTACTGATCGCTTTATAAAGATAAATAAACATTTGAAGTATGCTGCATAGTACTTTGAGGAAAGTGACTACCATACATAAAATTAAGACTGATTCCCTAAGGGTATGGAAGAAAAGTCAAATGTCATGGTTCGTAAGCAACCAAAGACTTACTATAAACAGTTTACAGCAATATCTGGTTAATTCAAGCAAATGGGCACTTGTGTTAGGTTTCCAGCTTTGCTTGAGGGGGCTGGTCTAATAAAGAAAACTGCTTTTAAACAGGAGCACTTCAAGCAAGTATGAAAATAAAAGTCCTTTGGATAAAATTCTTTGTAAAACCAGTATATAAGTTGAAATTCCAAATCTCATTTAAATATATATACATATATGTGAATACACACACATATGTATGCCTTAAAAGTATCTAAATTGCACTTACAATGCTGTACAGCTGTATATCTTTGCCTTGTACGTTTGAACCTGATTATGTATCTTAAGCACAATACTGTATTTCTCCTGAAGCTAAGAACGTGGACAATGATGATAAGACAGAGAGATAAATAAGCTAGTTTTAACTTTCTAGCCTTTAACAATTCTGACCTGTTGAATTCCTACAAGGTGCAAGGCATAATGCAACGTAACGAACGTGTACAAGATCTGACACAAAGCACTCTTTCAGGGAAACTGAAGTTTTAAGAAGCAAAAGAGTTGTCAGTTTGAAAACCAACAGTAATCACTTTCTCAATAGAATTTCTAAAAACTGAGACTGATGTCAACTAAAGCACTCCTACCTCTGCAAAACATGGAAAATAATGCAATACAGAAGTCATTTCTGTAGAAGACACATGTAAGAGAACATTCATAATAGAACCATAGGGACTGAAGCAGTGAGATGAACAATGAGGCAGTCACAGAGCTACTGCACTGGTAGTAGTTTATAAAAAATACTATCTATACTAAAATTTTAAGAGCTAGTAATATACTTAGAATATTTTTGCCTTTTTTTGGCCACTGAATATAAAATTTTGTCCTAAATTTACTAAATCTCTACACCCTGAGAAATAATAACAGATTAATAAAAGAAATGCCAGGGTTAGCTCTGTGGACCATATTATTGTCCAGAAAGCACAAGCTATATATAGCTAATATTCTTGGAAGCACAAGATTTTATCAGCAGAGTAAGCTGCTGCTCTCTCTTTTTTTTTTTTTTTCTTTTAAGTAAAGAGTTGGCTTTACAGTGTTAACATGGCCTAGTGAGAATACAGAAGTCAAAGTTGGGAGCCTGAAGTCCCTACCCCCCAGATTCACAACTGACACAATCGTTTTCTGTTTCCACTATGAACATGACCTACTGCTGTCCGTTAGGAATACATTATTCTACAGTTCTCTGAAAAGCACTTTGGAGTCTTAAGCTATATATTTTAATGAAATTACAGTTAACAATTATTTGCTATCTGGAAATATGGAACTTCTATCCCTCCCCTCTCTATACCCAAATACATAAAAAGCCACATTTTAAATTTCATCTCAGTATTTGCCTCTTTTCCTCCAATATTTGAAAAGATTAAGGTTCAATTTTTCCCCCCACTCAACTATCTTATGTAGGACTAAATTTGGGATGGAGCTCTTAAAAATCCTTAAGATGAGGCAAAGGATTCATTTAGGACAATTGTATGGCGTTTCTTTTAGGGCAGCGTGCCACTGTTTCCCTTTAAACATGGGCTGCACAGGGTTTTTGGCTGATCTTTATGCATATGGCATCCTCTAAATGTGAGGCCTCCAACCCCCAAAACATTAGTTGTCACTAAGAAAGAACTAATTCTTCCTGGGAGGGTGCTTTAAAATGATAACTAATGACATGCAAACCAAAGCATCCTTCCTGCTCTTATCAGTAACTCACTTAAGGATAAAATATTCCATTGGGCCATGCCTAGCAATTGGAATAAATAAAATAATGAGTCAATCAAATGTTTAATAAAATTTTCATCCTTTGTTTTCTACCTAAATGTTAGACTTAAATATAATCTTCTCCCCCAAAAAGAAAGGCACTCGAATGAACACAGTATATACAGTTATTTTTTAAAAGACACTGTGTGATGGTAAGGAGAATTCTCAGGGTTGATTTTTCCTGTTCACTGCCTTTATAACACTGAATTTGCCTATGCTTTCCTGTGCCTCAATGAACTTCTCTAATAAAAAGGAGCACATTACAGAGTATACTCAAGTATACGGAGGTGGCAGCACGTAAAGTGCTAGGGTTTGCACAGTTCTATTTGAGAAATTTATTTAGAAGACAAAAAGTTCAGTTGTTACAATGCTGCTCAAATTTTCTAGCATACTTTAGATATTTTAAAGTTTTAAAATATAATTTTCTAGTAACAAAATAACTAAGCTCACAAAAGCTTTTTGCAAAAACGGAAGTGTTTTCTTACTTCCTTTGATAAACTAAATATTTAGCATCTTCTCTAATACAGGGGAACTAAGGTAGAAATTAGATTGCTGCATAGCAACTGGTAGTTGCATTCCTAAATTATATTTAGCCCTCATGTCAGATACCATCTTGTGCTATTAAGAGAAAAATACTAGGCTGACAATTTGTTTCAAAAATATTAAAAGTTTTTACATACATGTATGTATGTGTCTAAACAAGTATGAATCACATGACCTGAATATATCTAAATGACACAGCCTACCACGATATATGCTTTCCTACAAAATGCCACGTAAAAATCCAAGAACTTTTGTTTTCACATCTTGTGTTACATAAGCCCTTATCTGAAGACTTAAGTGGCTTTGAGTGACCTCCTGTATATTTAATCTGATACATAATAAGGCCTTTAATTTAAATTAGAATTGTACCATAGGAATAAGACATATGACTCAAAAGTCTGGGCCCAGAGTTTTCAAAGAGGTAATAAAATGCTAAAACCTAGAAAAGAAAGGGTTTTGAGTCTAAAATGACTACTCATGCACAGATACAGTTCAACACATCTTTGAAATCAGTTTCCTCAGATACTCCAAGAGTGGCTATGGCTCTATTGGCAAGATCTGCCCTCCAACATCCTAAGTGAATAGAAAGTAGTGTTCTTGCAAATGTTTTTCATTTTTCTATGAATTTTTAATATATATTATAGTACAGTTAATTGATATTATACAGCTGCATTTCTTGGCTGGGATTTAACAAGCATAAACAAAGTAGTTTAATGAAGGAAAAAAATCTAAATTAACTTATTCTATATGCAATAACTCCTCCTAAGTATCATGAAGGCAGAGTACATCATTCATTCACAATCCATTGCTCTATTCCATCAATTTCTCAATCATAACTCACTCTGCATCACTCATGATCGATCTTTCTCATCTTCAATTAATCATTCATAAATTTAATAAATATTTAATGAGTCCTTACAATGTGCAAGGCACACAGAATCTGGGAACACCATGTTACCAAAATAGGTACACTTAAAAAAAACCCGTCAGGTTGGGGAGGGGTAGTGGTAGAGATATTTACAGATCTTATTGCTTTTTTGCTTGTCAGTAGTATTCTTGATCCACAGGATGACCTACAATTCTTCCAGTGAAAGATGGATGAAATTTGTGTCAATCTAAATCATCTTTTCCTTTAACAATGACATAATTTATAGAAAAATAAGTGAAGACTAATGAGTTCCTAAAAATAGACACATCCTTTCCACTGCATGAGCTCATTCAGTCCAAGAGATAATATCACGCTACAGCTAGTGAGTTTAGATGTCAACCACTTAGGGAAAAAATACAACCATCCAGGGCAATACTAGGTTTTTCAGTGAATGAACACTTGAAAACTGCAAATTTTAGAAATAAAGCAGCACACAAAAGTCAGATATAAACAGTATCCTTTGGATATTTGTATTTTTACTCCCTACTTAAAGCTATTAGGAAGACAGGAGACGAAGATATATTAAAGGACTGCATGGCTTCATGTAAGGGTGGGTTAAGAGATAAAACACATGAAGGCAGTTAACATCAAAGAAGGGCAAGAGACTCTGTGGAAGGTATAAAAAGATGTGGAGCATTATCAAATTTAGCTGATGCTTCACAGAGGACTGTCTGTATTCATGTCTTGACACTCTCACATCAAAGCATAAGAAGCCCTACTACTTGGGATACTAAAAATGATGCTTGGAAGAACGGTAATACTGATTGAGGCCAGAATTTGGCAACATATATTAGTGGAATGTACTGAATCTTCCATGCCATCTGTGTATAGTCTGCCCCCCAAGCCCCAAAGGTGCTAAAAATCATAAATTAATAGTTTTATCCATAGAGGTCTAGGTGGACCTTGAGGTATTTGAATCAAAATATACTTTGTACACAAAGGGTCACAGAACTATGCTCATAATGCCAATCTTTTTCTCACCTAAATACTATAAAAAGCTAAAAAAGGGTAATTTTTGCCCTAAGAGAGAAGGGCAGGCAGCTTCTGTCTACAAGGACCAGTCTAGACAATTTTTTTGGTGTTCTTAAGTCTCACTTGACAATTTGCCACTCAACAAAATCATGATGTACAAGTAAAGGACCTATTCTTTTCCCTTAAAGGAATGCTCCTCACTCAAGTCCAGACTCTGTAACAGTGGTATAGGAGAGGTCTGCTTTTCCCTACATCTGTCTTCTCACCCTACAGGTGACCTAGCATATAAAGAGGAAAACAGGCAAAGCATAGTGGTCACACTTGTTTCTGCCACTATTACATTTCAAACACACACAGGATAATAGACATCTTCCATCATTAGGGGAACTTTTAGAGGGGCAGTTCATATTCATATTTTGTGAGTGTGTGTGTGTATGTGTACATGTGTTTAATGGGGTATGGAATTAACTGGAAACAGAGAGGAGAATATGTTTAGTACACATCCATGAAATACAACAGATAAGGAAAAATATACAAAAGTGGAGATGACAAAAAAATGGATTGGGAAAATAAAGAGAAAGTGTGTGGAAAGAAGAAATGCAAAGCATTCTTTCATATTAAGACATTAGACATTACCTGGCACTTTCCCCACACCTGCCTCACCTACCTGAAAAACCCAGCCCTTATATTGAAAAGATAAGATACAGCTCAAATGTGGATACTTTGGTACCTTGTCCCTGATAAATTTAGTATCAAAGTTTTTTAATTGTTTTATTTTTTAAAATAAAGACTGAAGAACTAACCTTCAAAACTATTCATCCCCCCTGGCTTTTGCCAGTAAACTTTTAATAATCACTTCACAAAAACTTTATAGTTTATCCAGTGTATCCTTAATAACTTAAATTTTAAAAAGGAAGATCTTTAATGGACACATTTCTATGCATAAGCCTCCCATTTTTCATGGTGAATGTGGAGGAAAATAAGTAGTAATAACTAAAAACAGCATTCTAGGTTTTTTTAAAATTGATTTTAATTGAGGTAAAAACAACCTATCAAAGCTAGTAGTAAAAATAATTTTCCACTACAATTACATAAACTCTTAAAATTAGTTTTTTAAAAAATAACCATTTTTTAAATGGACTATATTGGAAGCATGTTGTTCATATAAATTCCAATACTTCTGACTTTGGTTATGTTGGTCTATGACTTTAGTAGAACATACTAGAGAAAGAGAAATGGTGTGTATTTTCACACATCCATCCATCTGGCCATCTGATTCTCAAAACAACAATTAGATCAAGTAATTTTGAATTTGTATTGTTCTTAAGCTAAACTACAACATAAACTTTTAATGAAAAAAAAAAAAAAAAAAACTAGCCTATGCAGCAACCACACTGAGGTGGGTTGAGGTGTGTGTGAACCAATCTGGAGAACCAAATGAAAAAAGCCTCAAGTATAGGAATATAAAGGATGAGAAGTTTAAAAGAAAAAAATTAAGACTCACTGTTCAGCAGGAAGGAACTACACAATTATTTTATCCCCAAAGGAATGCCAGTTCTTAACAAAATAAATAAAATGAAAGATTTACTATGGACTTTTAACCTAAAGATGAAGCACATATAGTTAGACAATAATAGCAAACAGTTCATGCAACTATGTAAGTAAGAAAGGAAAGCAATATTGCACTAAAAGGGGAACCTTGCAGGACTAATCCACCTCTTTCATTGACTCAGTGTAACCAGCCATTTCCTGTATGCATTGGCAAACCTGGCCTGTTCCACGTTCCGGCACGTGGACAATACTTGATCGATGAACCTGTGCTCCATTTCCAGGCCCAGGGAGTCTGGAGCAGGGGTCCGCTTCAGGCGTTTGGTTTCCTGGGAATAGCCTTGCTTGCTAGAGTCACTGAGTCCATCCACCTCCATTGCCTGAGATGTGTGTGGTCCTGCTGCGATGAGGTTCAAGTCACTCAAAGTCCCCCCTGGGCTGTCTGCAGGTGACAACTGCACCACGCTGTGAGGAAACCTACCATTTAAGTGATGCTGAAGGTAGAAAACATGCCGCCTGTGAAAGAGGAGGGGAAGGAAGATAATAGAAAAAGAAAAATCACATCACAAAGTCAAGCTTTTCAGAAAAAAACAAAAAAGTTGATAATTTTAAAACATACAGTACTCAATTCAGTGCCCCCTTCGTAACCCAGAGCTCTCTGGGGGAAGGAGGAAGAATAGTTAAGATGTAGTCTCTGGGTATTTGGACAGAGCCTCACAAACCCAGATTACTGGTTTCTGAGAAAGACTACTACCCTGAAGGTGTTTAAAAAACATTGACTGAGATGATGACAATCACTTGGAGTTATTACACCTTGTTACTATAATATGAAACTAGAAAGGGTCTTAGCTCAATCTCTGCTATAAATTAAAATATAAAACAAAACCCCAAATTAACCTCATTGATATCCTAAAAGACAAGTGATTTTCAGAAACAAGAGAAATAGCTCCTCTAGAGGGTTAGTGTATGGCCTCTATCCAATACTTTCTTTAATAAGAACAGAACTTCTGTGGTTGGACTTATTATCTTAGAAACCCTCTGAATTCTCCCCTAAATCCAGCACTATACTCTTATTAAACACTGACATGCAGTAGGGATGTGCTGGGCTCTGAGAAAAGTATGTTAAAAGACACAGTTCCTATTCTTCCTCTAAGGAGAGTTCTCCTGCCCTTAGAATCATCTGGAGTTATTTGTTAAAAATAAAGATAAAAAAAAAAAAAAAAAAAAAAAAAAAAAAAAAAAATGAAGATCCATGTGCC
This sequence comes from Kogia breviceps, assembly GCF_026419965.1. Classification (NCBI taxonomy): domain Eukaryota; kingdom Metazoa; phylum Chordata; class Mammalia; order Artiodactyla; family Physeteridae; genus Kogia; species Kogia breviceps. Next base: position 73,347,908 of record NC_081317.1, read on the forward strand.
TAATTTCCAAAAATTGTGACTCAAAGGGGTGCACATCTCTGTACAAAATAAGGTAAACTACCTTAGGTAGTTTCTTGGTGGTTATACTTCATCATTCATATTAACAACTCTAAGCCCTTAAAAGAGAATTCTATTCATTTTCCCAGCTTATTTGGGAGCAGACAAAGGAGCATATAACACCCATTTTACAGAGGACAAATCTTAAAAGGGCTGATAAGCTGCTTAAGGGCACTGAATCAGTAGAAAACTAACATAATTTATTCCTGTAATAGACAGGTCATCCCAACTGTCTCTTCTCCCCACTCCAAACTCCAAGTAATCTTTATATAAACAAAGAATGTTTCTGTTCTAATGATCTAGCTCTCTCTCAAACACAAATATAATTTTTAATGAGTCTTGTTATTAATGTGTCTAAATATAAAACAGCAATAAAAAATCTGTAACAGCAAAACATGCAAGTCAAGATCTATCTTCTCTCCTAAAAATGTGGAATAAAAATGTTTTGTTTTTAAGGGAAAAAGAAAATTCTGTATTTATGAAGATGCCAAAGAGGGGGACTGTCTTCCATCTTCTAATATATCTTCCAAATATATTTAGACTGGAAAAAGGGAACAAATCATATTTAACTTAAAAAATACACAAATATTTTAAATGCCTACCTCCTGCCTAACACAGGCAACTCTTTTGTCTACAAACAGAATCCTGTAACTTGAAGTAAAATCTGTAGATATAATGCCAGAGATGGCTCCAACTAAATGATAATCCAAAATAAATCAATCGGGGGGTTCCCATACCTGGATTTCATTTCAACATGAAAAGCTCAGTCAAAGGTTCTTAAAACTCAAGTTATGAGGTTGCTAACCCTCTTTCACTCCTTCCTAATAATCCTGATTCACTCCCAAAGTACATTTTACTTTAAAAAAGCAAAAAGTGTCAAGAGATTATACTTAAGGTAAATTAATCTGCAGGCCATCACAGTTGAGAAGAACAATAAAAATGCGTAACTATTCTCAGGGTCTAATCAATGGTCTCAGCCCTGACTGTGCATCAAATTTACCTGTTAGGGTTTTTTCTTTATATTTTAAAAAACAGATGACAGCACTCCATCCCAGATATGCTAAGTATCAGGATCTCCAAAGAGGAAGTCCAGAAACTTTCTTTAGTTTGAAAGTAACACACCTTTTCTGTGGCGCAGTCAAAGATGACCACCACCATCTTGAGCCGTTGGCAAAGATCTGCATGAGGAACTTCATATTGATCATGACCATGAGGAGGAGTATATGGTAACACAAACTCCTCTGAAGCACTCAGGCAAAGTTCCACAATCAGATTACCATATATATACCCAAGTGTAGGTATGAGTCAGATGTAAAACCTTCTGTAGCTCTCATAAGGACACACACAGTTTTATGCAGGAAACAGATCTTCCCTTCTTACCTATGACACCAAAGGGTTTCATGTCCTGGGTAGGAATCAATAAGATCAGTGCTGAATTCAACTTCTTCTTCTAGAAGATGGGGAAGATTTATCCTTGATTCCTCTGCTGAAGCCACTGCTTCTTCATCTTTTGGAAGAACTACAGCTGGCTCACTTCTCAAGGTATTTTGCTCCAATATAGAACCATCTGTCACAGTTTGGCTAACCAAAGACTTTAATAAAAACTGGCGGTAGTGAAATCCACTGTGGTCTGAAACATGCATGGACGCCCAGTGTTTAGTAGAAGATAGTTCATCAAGAAGAATCTTGTAGGAAGAAAAAAGGGAAGTGAAATGAGGAACTGCCAGAGGTTTCACTCTCTCCATTAATGCTTTGGATTTCTCTTTTGATTCATTTCTTGTTTTGACAACGCCATTCCTACCAATATTTTGTATATAATGTCCAACACAGTGTTGTCATTTAGTGGAAGCTTGCACTTAGTTGAAGCTCAGTAAATTCTAATTTTCCCTTTCTTTTATAAAGTAATTGATTTTTTTTTTTTACTACCGCAGAATTTAAGGACCTTTCCCTAGACTTTGATCACATTCTGATTGGCACACACATAGAAAAGCCAGATTCTAAAATAATGATAGACATTTGGGTGTTCATTTTCAAGTAATGCTTATATTGAAGGGAAAATATAAATTCAGAGATCACTTTGATGGAATACTTTCTTTTGCATTTAATGAATCTGTATTATACCTAACTTACTATTTGTTCAACAATAGACTCAATGTAATTATTTCTTCTTCACTGTAAGTGTCATCAGGGCAGAGACCATGTCTGTTTTGTTCACTACTTAATTCTAAGGGCTTACTGCAAAAACATGATGCAAGAATAACACAAATTTTCAAGTGCTCATGACTTTCACTGTCTCAAACTTACTTAACATCAATGATAAATGGCTTTTTTAAGTAGGTAAGACAAAATTCAGCAGTGAATTCTTCAAATCTGCAAACTAAAGAATTTCAGATGGAATGATAAAAAGATAAGCAGCATTTATGAAAAAATAAGAGTGGGATTGCTGGATCATATGGTAGTTCTATTTTTAGTTCCTTGAGGAACCTCCATACTGTTTTCCATAGTGTCTACACCAATTTACATCCCCACCAACAGTGTACTAGGGTTCCCTTTTTCCTACATCCTTGCCGACATTTGTTATTTTTGATGATAAACTTTTTTTTTTTTTGCGGTACGCGGGCCTCTTACTGTTGTGGCCTCTCCCGTTGCAGAGCACAGGCTCCGGACGTGCAGGCTCAGCAGCCATGGCTCATGGGCCTAGCCGCTCCGCGGCATGTGGGATCTTCCCGGACCCGGGCACGAACCCGTGTCCCCTGCATCGGCAGGCGGACTCTCAACCACTGCGCCACCAGGGAAGCCCTGATGATAAACTTTTTGATTACAGCCACTCTGAGAGGAGAGAGGTGGTTTTGATTTGCCTATCTCTGATGATTATAATTTCAAAACATTTTCATCATCTCCAAAACAACCCCTATTCCTATTAGGAGTCCTCTAATTCCCCATTCCCCCAATCCTCTGGCACCTACTAATCTGCTTTGCTTATTCTGAATATGTCATATAAATGGAATACTACTTTCAATCAGCATAATGTTTTCAAGGTTCACCATGTTATAGTATTTATCAGAACTTCATTATTTTTATGGCTGAATAACATACCACTGTATGGATATACCATATTTTGTTTTTCTATTCCTCAGATACTGGACATTTGGGGTATTACTTTTTGGGGGGCTTTTATGAGTAATGCTGCTATGAACATTCTCATACACGCTTTGGTATGAACATATGCTTTCAATATTTTTGGATATATACCTAGCAGTGGAATTGTAAGGTCATATATGGTATTTCTATGTTTAATTTTTTGACGAAATGCCAAACTTTTCCCCACTGGCTGCACTATTTCACATTCCTACCACCAATGTATAAGGGTTCCAATTTCTCTACATCCTTGTCAACACTTGTTATTGTCTTTTTTATTTTAGTCATCCTAGTTGTGTGAAATGGTGTCTCATTGTGGTTTTGGTTGGCATTTCCCCAGTGGTTAATGATGTTGAACATCTTTTCATGTCTTTCTTGGCCATTTGTATATCTTTTTTGGAGAAATGACCCTATGTGCTTTTTCAGGTGACACACGATATCAGCTTTCAGTTGGCTAGTAGTAATGAACTCTGTTCAACTGTGACTGTTTCCTTCCACCCCACCCTCAAAAATTAGACTATTTGAAAATTTTACTTCAGTATATGTCCATTGAAACACACAAACATCACAGGGAAAAAAATAGAAAATTAAAACCTCTCATAATTCCACTCCCTAGCACTGGTAAACATTCTTTATTCTATAACCTTTTTTTTTTTCCTGACTAGAAAATGCATGCTTATAGAAAATATAAGAAAATATAACTGTAACAGCACTGTGTTTGTGTGTATAAATATCTGTTGAGCATTTACAATATGCCAGGTACTGTTCTAAACACATTAAATATCATTCAATGCTAATAACATACAAAAAAAAATTGTAGTAGGCCCATCTCTTATTAGTTTTATATCCTTAACCTATAATGAACATTTTTCTTTAAATAATCTTCTAGAATATAATTTCTAGTAGCAATAAAATATTCCACTTTGTGATGGAGTGTAATGTAACCAACCCCTTGTTACTAGAGGATTAGACTGTTTCCAGTTTTTCACTATTATAAACGGTATTTTTATATACCAAACTCCCATATTTAATATAATAGCCAGTGTTTACTGATCAATTAGTATGAGCACTTGTGATAGCCACGTTATGTAGAGTCTCCCACTTAATTTACATCACTTGATGAGGTAGGAATTATCATCATCCCCAATTTACAGATGAGGAAACTGAAGGTTAGAGAGGCTAAGAAATGTTCTTAAAGCCACACAGCAAATTGGTGGGAGAGTCAAGATTCAAATTACGTCTGTATCACCACTGAGTGGAGCCTTTAATCACTATATCATACTGTATCTCCCATTTTTTCTTTAGGATGAATTCCTAGAAGCAGAATTGCCAGATTTGAGAAAACACACATTTTGGGGGGTAACGTCTGGTAAATGCTGCCATGTTGCCCTTTGGTAAGATTATACCAATTTCTACAATGCTTGTTTTTATACCCTTATCAGTGCTGAATATCAGCACTTAAAAAAATCATTTTCAGTTTTCTAAGTAAAAAAATGCCACTCAGTTCATATGTATTTTTTTTTTTTTTTTTTTTTTTGCGGTATGCGGGCCTCTCACTGTTGTGGCCTCTCCCGTTGCGGAGCACAGGCTCCGGACGCGCAGGCCCAGCGGCCATGGCTCACGGGCTTAGTTGCTCCGCGGCATGTGGGATCTTCCTGGACCAGGGCACGAACCCGTGTCTCCTGCATCGGCAGGCGGATTCTCAACCACTGCGCCACCAGGGAAGCCCAGTTCATATGTATTTTTAAGCTGCTCTAGACAACTGGTACTTTTGTGATTACTTCCTCTAACAGGCAAAGCATAGTACATGATCTGCTAGCTGGGCCCAATCAATGGCTTACAGAACAGAAAGGGGATTTTGTAAATTCAGCACTCTTCACTGAGAGTGAGAGACAGTGGCAGTGGTGACAGGAAGAGTGCCAAGTCCCCCCAAGGGCAGAGGAGGGCAGACTGACAACATGTGAGGCTAGCAGTGGACCAGGGCAGATAAGTCAACACATTACTAACGAGTTGTCATCTTCAACAATGGACGGTATCAAGGAACCAAGAATTTCACCTTGGCCTCATGTTTCTGATTTATGGGAATGTCACTTTAAAAGGTTCACATAAAGGCAGGAAAGTTTCCAAAGACCTCTCAGCTTACCTGGACTCTGCCTTCCTTTATCCTCAACCATCCTCTTACCTCTTTCTACCTCCCACAGGATACCAAGTTGTAGAGCAGAGATGACTGGTTTTAAAGCACTCCATATCCCTCACAACCCACCAGATAACTTGAATTCATTCCTCCGGACACCCCCACAGTGTAGCATCCCTCCCTCTGGCAGCTGTTTCCAATGAGCCCAGTCTGGATGAGGAGCCATTTCTGTGATCCCACTGTACCCAGAGATTCCCTCAGTTCCTGCAAGTGTCACACTGCTTTGTAACTAACTGTCGGTATGTGTTTCTTCAACTAGATTTTTCAATTTGTTGAGAGCAAGCTTTTTGTCTTTATGCCTCACCCAGTGTATACAACAATGTCTGGGAATGATAGGGTTTCACTACTTTTTCATGAATGAATTGCAGAGTTGACCTAGCAAATTGGTAGGCAAGTTTCATCTAAGTTTTCTATCTATGGGGAGCAGAGAAAGGAACTAAAATTTAGTGAGCCTCTATTAGGTGCCCAGTACTTTATACACATTAACAGAAGTAATTCTCACAGTAATCCACTGAGACAGACAGTAGAGCCCCTATCCTATCTTACAGATGAAAACATTAAAGCCTTACTTTACACACACAGCTAACAGGGCCAGAATCTGAACTCAGGTTAATGTGATTCTGTCTTTTCTCTATCCACTCCATTAGGTAGCCTCCCCTCCTGAAATACAAAACTGGAGGGAAGGGCTTCTCTTCCAGAACTGTTGGCTTAAAATCCCTCAGAAGTGAAAGCTCTCCTATTTATCCTGGAGGAATCTCTGGCTAGGACACAGAAAGGGGAGAGCGGACCTGAAGGGAGACATAGGAAGGGGGTGGTGAGTAAAAATTAGAGAATGCTTCACCATTAATCTGAAAGCAGCACATGAGACATTCTGACCCCTTTAAATTGTCTCAAGCCTGGGAAGCTTTTAGAAGAGTACCTTAGATTCTTAAGGCACTGATACCACAAGAAATGAAGAAAAAATAGAGAAGCTGTAGTATGTAAGAAGGAGCACAAGGATACCTGGCTCTCATTCTGATGAATAATAAATGATACAACCGTGGCTAAGTCCAAGCCATTAAAATTCTATGGAAACTTCCATCTCCTCATTTCTAAACTAAAAGGATTAGGCTGTGACAGTTCTCAACCTGGCTCTGCATCCAAATAACCCCCTGAGCCTGTGAAAAATACTGATCTCTAAATCCTACCTTCATTTCAATTCAGTAGGCCTGGGGTGGGACATAGGAATTCTCAGGTAATTTATAGACTCAGCCAAGTTTGGGAACACCTGGGTGAGATCTTCTGTTCCCTCCCCAGCAGAGGAGATTGTGAAAAGGCAGCCAGCTGATTTAGCACTTTAAGTCACAAAAGACTACCAAGAAAGAACAATTTCAGTTCTATAAGGTTTAATAATCTCTTCCTGTCTTAGGGCAAAATGAGTTATGCTCAGTCTTCCTTACTGCTTAAACCTGCTTTGTTCTACCAATGGACTAGCCTTAAGAGTGTCAAAACCGTGCTGGTGAGGAATGCAAACTTTTAAAAAAAAATTACCAGGGTTTCTCGGGAGGTATCAGCTCTTACAATCCTCTCCGGCCTACTGGGTCATTTGTTCCTCTACTTCTCTCTTTTAAAGCTCCTCTGAGAAGGAACTACTATATACTACCAGAAGATTTAAATGGCAGGCAGGGAGTATGCTTAGGGACATAGAATAACAGCCCTACCTTGACATCTAGCTTGGCCAGGTGCTGTAAAACCCAGATGCGATGGGACCAGGCATTATAGTTGCTTGGGTATCTCCCTGCTGCTTCACCACAGACCTCCATCTCTTCTCGTATTAGTTGCTGTGTCCTTTCTGCAGGAATTATTCCCAAGTTTCCTTTGGTCACAAAGGAAGGCAAGGAGGTTTCCTGAATTAGCTGTTGTAGCACCCATCGCCTGTTAAGGTAACATGTGGGAAAGAAATGAGGAAAGAAAATAAACCACTGAGGAAAACAACCAGAGTTTTCTTTATTCTCAATTTAATTTCCATTCATAGACAATGCAAAATAATGCCCAGTTTTCAAACTTTTTTGGGGGGTGGTTGTTTTTGTTTTTAAAGACATAATTAATTTGAGCAGCACGGATATGGGTGGTGGCGGGGAATAAAGGACAAAGATTAAACAAAAAGCTTTCTGAAATGTTAACATCTGTCAAAAAGAGAATGTCATCAGTTCCAAAATGACAACTTCAAAACTTCATTTGGCCAGGAAATGTAAAGGCAACGTGTGTGTGTGTGTGTGTGTGTGTGTGTGTGTGTGTGTGTGTGGTGGTACTGTGTGTGTGGGAGGGGTGATATTAATTAATGGCTGGTAGATACTCAAGAGGAGCATAGTTCACTTTTATTTATTTATTTATTTTTAAAGATTTTTAAAATGTGGACCATTTTTGAAGTCTTTATTGGGTTTGTTACAATATTGCTTCTATTTTATGTTTTAGTGTTTTGGCTGGTGAGGCATGTGGGATCTTAGTTCCCTGACCAGGGATTGAACCCACACCCCCTGCATTGGAAGGAGAAGTCTTAACCACTGGGACACCAGGGAACTCCCGGTTCACTTTTCATTATATGTGCATGCCTCATCCAACGTGTATTTGTTTGTTTGCAAACAAGAAGCTGTATTAAGCTTTCATGAAGCAAAATTTCTACATTATAGCATAGAATCTGGAAGGAACCAAATACAATATTAGTTAAACCACCAAGGAGGTTTTAAAATGTCTTTATCCACAGATTTTCCCCTTGTCTATTTAAAATTTTCACTAGCATACATTTAAATGAAAAGCACTAAAAAAGTGTCTCTACCACTTAATGTCTTCAGGTTTTACAAATATTTTCTCACAAAAAAGCATTCTTTTTAGATTAAAAATTTCCAACCCAGGTACAGAAAATTGAGTAAGAAAACTCATTTTGTCATTTGCAAATAATAGGAGTTATTTTTAACAACCAAAACTTGCTTTATAAAATAATAAACAAGCCAATAAATTGATGGCTGCATATTTAATAATTCCCTTCCCCTGCCACCACCCCTTTCCTAACCTCTATGCACACAATCATATACCTCTCTGTAGTCTGCTATCCCTATTTCTAGTAGGGAGAAAATACAGCTAACTATATCATTTGGAAGTAGCTGCTCTGCAAGGCTAGCCAAAGGCAAGATTACAGTTAAGATACCTTAAACTGACTTTAAGATCCTAAAAATACTCAGGATGTAAGAAAAGTTATAAGGGGCTTAAGAAACTAAGAACAGATTTCTTCAGAGATTCTCCTCACTGACCCCAACCAGTAAGCCCACACCATCTCATTTTAGTCAAAAGAGAGTAGTTACATGGGGTCCAAGAGTAAGATGCTTCCAGATAGCCAGGATTTTGAAAAGAGTTCTTACATGCACTTTGGATATCTGCTTCAGGCCTTTAACCTAAAAATATTCTTTGCATTTATGGTCTTAGCAACTTTAGTTCAGCCCACACACCATTCACCTCAGTTGCCCTTATTTGGTTAATTTTAATAACCATAACCATCATCACGACCATCTTTACCAGGAACACACTTGAATGAATTAAATCCAAGTTTAATAAAACTCAAGTTGCTCATTACAGTTGAATATCTAAATGCAATTTCCATGATTGCTTCAGATAGTTAATAATAATAGCTAAAATTTACTGAGTATTTCATATATGCCAGGAACTGTGGTAGTGTTTACATGCATTATCTCATGTAAACTCATCCATTAACTCTGAGATAGGTATAATTATTATTCCCATTTTACAAATGATAAAACCAAAGCTTGAAGAGGTTAAACAATTTCTGAAGATCACGTAAATATAAAGTGATGGCATCTAGACTTAAATGTATATATAATTTGACTTTAGCATTCATACTCTGAATCACTGTGTGACCTGCTTCACATTGCGGTTTTTTGTTTTTTTTTTTTCTTAAATTTCTCCAGACATTCTAAATCCTAAGAAAGAATCCTACGGTGTAAATTAACCAAACCTGTGAATCCATGTTTCTGGACTCTTTGGAAACTTAGTTAAGGCCAGTTTTCCCAGATGTAAGTCCTTAATTGGATTTAAAGTGCCAGAGAGGATCAGCTCTTTTCTGTAAAAGAAAAATAAAAAGAACCATTACTTTGTCTTTCTACAGAAACATACTGCATGACTATTAATATAACCTCATTGTGAAGGAAATTTCCAAGAATAAAAAAAAGAAAACATAAAACTCTCATAAATGTCCCACAGTAATCAAGAATGTATTCTCATAATCTTGAAATAACAAATTAAAAAAACAGAAACAGAAGCTCTTAAATCAACAGTGGAACTTTAGTTATCTATTTGGTAGAAGGCAAAGGGGTTTCTGGCTTGTATCATTTCCAAAACTTACAAGACCTGACATCAGTATCTGTAGGGCAGATCCAATACAAGTCAAGAATTGTAGCTTCCTAAGTAGGACTTGATATGGTCTAGTTTGTTACCAAAAAACACACATACACCAACAAACACACTGGACTGAGATGTAGGAAAAAAAATCGTTTATTCAATAACTACCCTAACAAAATTATTATTATTATTTTTGAATTTTCCCTTCTACCTTTCCTCATATGCATATGTATTTTAAAATAGAATTTTATATTCTGCTCTTGTATCTTAAGAATTACCCCACAGTTCTATATAATCTTTAAAATGAACATTTTAAATGGTCAAAGAGTTTTCATTCAGTAGCTATACTGTAATTTAATGACCTTTCCTCCTATAATTAGACATCTTAGGTTGCTTCCAAGTTTTTGCTATTCTAAAAGAATTGTGAAACAAAAATCTTTGTGCTTATAACTTCTTTTGTTTGTACTACTACTTAGGATAAGTTTCCAAAAGACATATTACCAGGTGAAATACCTGGATGGTTCTTGATACACTAGACCATTCCTTTTTGAAATATAAACAGAGGTAAAAGGAATATGAGCTTTTTGTTGTTGTTTTAAAACTGTTCAAAGCTTCAGTGCAACTATAAAGTATGTCATGCAAGAGAGTTCCACCTATTTCTCAGGTTACTCTAAGTTTAGAATGAATTTCTCAGATAAGTTTTTAATAATAAGCTCTGATATTACTGATTACAATCCTATTTTTCAATTTATCTACTGTTTTATAATAAAATTAGGTCACTTGCTAGTTTTTATTAACTTTAAAATGTCTTTCCTGTGGTAGGGCTGATCATTCATTTTAGAGATGTTAATCTCAACAAAACCAGAGCCCAGCTCATGTGTCTCAACTACTTAGATGGATTTAGTTCCTAAATACCACAATACATTTTCTTTCCAACAGCAATGTACTATTTCTAAAATTTTATTTGATAAGGAAAATAAATTCCTTTTTAATGAAAATACTATATAGTGATAATAAATACTTGCATTTTACAATCAATTTTATTTCAGGTCAGTAACTTCACTCTGTAAAATAATCTGAAGTGATACCAAGGTTTATGGCTGCTTTAAAAAATGATTTATTGACTATTTTTCTTTCAATATGCAGGAAATCTATGTCATTAAAATAATATTTTAATGCAATAGCCAGTTACTTCTGCAGTTCTAGATCCCTTCTCTTCTGAAATCAGTAACGTTTTGTTCATACAATAAGTCAGGATACCTGTAGTGTAAAAGAAGGCAAAATATTGCTCTATGTAATTTAAACTACTTTGTAGAGCACTTGTTTCTCAAAGTACGGTCCCTAACTGCAACATCATCATCATTTGGAACTTGTGAGAAATATAGATTCTTAAGTCTCACCCCAGACCCACTGAATCAAAAACTCCAGTGGGGCAAAGCAATGTGTTTTAACAAGCCCTCCAGGGCACACTAGAGTTTAAAAACCAATACTGTAGGGAATTTTTTGTATTAAGCCAAATTTTCATTTACTGTATTTAAAACCTCTCTATTTATCTCCTTATTGCCTACCTATACTCCCATATATGTCTATATATAAGGGGAGATAAAATTTTCTTCAGAAAAGAGGAAGTTACCTTACAACTGAATCTTTACAAAGTTTCTTAAATAAGGGCCATCTCTTAATCTCTTTATTTTGAACAACAAAGTCATATTTGTGAAGATATCTTAGTCTGAAACAACCTCAATCAATGGTACATATGGATGCTTAAAAAGATCATCTGCAGTTTGTTGTAAAGGAAAAACTAACACACTATTGTAAAACAATTATACTCCAATAAAGATGTTAAAAAAAAATAAATAAAATAAAATTCTTAGGAATTTAAACATTCATAAAGAGCACATATTAACTTCAAACCTCAAAAAAAAAAAAAAAGATCATCTGATAGAATCATTAAAAAAGGTAGCAAAATTTTACTATCAATTTAATAAACATTCCTGGGGAAGGACTGAACATTGTAGGCACTGGATCATTAGAAAGCAAGTTTTTAAAAGATCACTTGAAAAAGAAATATGGTTAAGTGGTTAAGTTATGGCTATCATATAACCTAGAGATCCAACAAAAAACCACCTGCTTTAATATATTCAAGTAGGAATCTCGTCTGAGATAAAACTTCCAGTCACACATGGATTTGGAAAGTGCTATATCTGAAACAACTAAAATGTAAGTAAACACGATGTGCTCTGGAAAACTGTGCTAGATAACTCAAAAAATAGTTCTCGTGATGACAAAGTCACTGATGTCAATAAGCCATGAGGAGTTTGAACTGTCTAATGAAATGTGAGAGCAAAATGAAGAATTTATAAATTAAAATATTTCAGGTAACATGTTCTTTTAAAGGTGTGTAACTAAACTGAAAAATTATATATCCTAAGAAATTTGCTTATTTCATGTAATTACCTTAAAGTTTACATGATGATATTAGCCTAAAAAAATCTTTTTTTTTGGACTGCTACTGAGGAAATGGAATATTGTCTTAAATTTGAGGTGACTTTATTTTCTGGCATACTGAATAAGTTGGGCTTCTATATTCATCCTAAAAGCCTTAGGTGGTGGTCCATTGTTAACAGATGAAGAAGGCATGAAGTGAGGGTCATCAAATAAAAATGGAAAAAACTAATTAGGAAAGGACAAGGCATCTGTGTCATTTGGGATAGAGAGCAGGGTGGTAAGAAACAGTGCTATGCTACACATGCAACCTTGTTATGGGATTAAATTACGTGAGGGCTGACTTTTTTTTAAATGTGAGAGAAGGGAGGAGACTAAAGAAGCTTTAAGAAATAATAAAAAGTAGAATGATAAAAAGGAATGAGGTTTCTCACATAGCAGATTTTTCAAACAATAAGTTACTCCTTTAAAATTTTTGCTATACATTGCACTAATTAAACAGTATATGAAAAACCTCATTACTTTCCCTTGAAGACTATAGTTCATCACTATGAAAATCAGCTAGTGTTGGTTAAAACACACCCACAGGAGCCTCCAGGCTACTACTACATAGTACTTAGTACTACTACTAAGGTTAAGTAGTGTGTTTTCTTCCTCTATATGAGTTCCTATGCTTTTATATTTCTGCAAAGTTTATCTTATTTTATAAAGTTTTTATGTCTTCTCTACCATCTCAAACTATGGCTTCTCCCTGCTGTCACTCTATCCAAAATTTGTAGGAGACCAGGGGCCATGTGTATCATGTCCATGGCTAAATCTCAACTGGCTAGCCTCAGTACTTGGCATATAGTAAATACTGAATAAACATATGCCACCGTTTTTTCACCCCTTAATCTTCAGTTATTTTGTGTGAAATAACAATAATGATAATAATAAAAGTCACTCTTATAAAAACTACCATTTATTGAACACTTCTCCTGAATCGGGCAGTGTGTTAAGTGAATTACATATATTTTCTACTTCAATTCTCACAAAGATCCTGATTATGTTAAATAATATGAAACTGCCAATATTCAATTTTTTTTTGTTTTTTAAAAAGAAACCTTTTATTTTAGAATTGTTTTAAATTTACAGAAAAGTTCTTAAGAATAGTACAGAGAATTTCTGTATGGCCTGTACCCTGTTTCTCTTATTATTAACATCTTATATTATTACGGTACATTTGTCACAACTGATGAACCATTGATACATTACTACTGGAAGTCCATACTTTATTCAAAATCGCTTCGTTTTCACCAAATGTCCTTTTTTAATATCACGGTCCCACCAGGATATCACATTATATTTGGTTGTTATATCTCTGTAGGCTCTTCTCGGTCCCTTAGATATACCTTGTTTTTGATGGTCTTGACAGTTTTTAGAGTACTGATTGGGTATTTTGTATGATATTTTTCTCATGGTTAGACTAGGGTTATGGGTTTTGAGGGGACCACAGAGGTAAAGTGCCATTTTCATCATATATCGTGGGTACATATTATCAGCATGACAGTTGATGTTGACCTTGAATACCTGGCTTAGGCAGTATATGCTAGATTCCTCCACTGTATTTTTTGGAAAAAGTTTACACTTTAAGGAGTGAAGATATATGCTCCATATCTTTTTTTTTTTTTTTTTAATTTTTTTTGCGGTACTCGGGCCTCTCACTGTTGTGGCCTCTCCCGTTGCGGAGCACAGGCTCCGGATGCGCAGGCTCCGGATGCGCAGGCTCAGCGGCCATGGCTCACGGGCCCAGCCGCTCCGCGGCATGTGGGATCTTCCCGGACCGGGGCACGAACCCGTGTCCCCTGCATCGGCAGGCGGACTCTTAACCACTGCGCCACCAGGGAAGCCCTATGCTCCATATCTTTGAGGAGAGTTACCTACATAAATTATTTGGAATTCTTCTGTATGGGAAATTTGCCTATTGTCTCTTATTTGTTTTTTTATTTGAGCATTTCTTTTATCAGTATGGACTTATGGATATCCATTTTCTACTTTGGGGTATAATCCAATACTCTGTTATTTTACTGTTCAAACTATTCCAGCTTTGGCCAATGGAAGCACTTCCTTAATTTCTGTCCCTCAAAGATGTTCCAGTCTCATTTGGTGTATTTCCCGGCCTGGTCCTAGAATCAGCCATTTCTCCAAAAGGCCCAGTTCCTTTCATTAGAGAATGGTGTTAGAAACCAGGATCTGAAAGTCTGGATTTAATCATTTCTGATTTACAAAAAGAACAATTTTATATGGTACAACCCAATGTTACCTCAGTTTTACAGATGAGGAAACAAAAGCTGGGAGAGATTCAGTAACCTGCTCAAGGTCTCCAAGCTCAAGGTGTCTGAACCAAACATCAAATATGCATAAAGTACAGTTACCAATTAAATTTAAATCAATCTTTACTTTGAGTAAAGAATATGAATCATTGGAGCTTGGTGTCAGCTCTTCTAGCTGCTCAAAGATGTTTTGCTTACTCTATGTTCACAGACTGAGGGAAAAATAGGACATTATTATGAAGTCAACCTCTTTCATCAATTAATTCACCAATTTTCAAAGCAAATTCAAAGCAAAATAAGTACCAGTCATTTTTTTTCTAGAACCAGCTGGGTTTTTAAACTATATGCATCACATAGTATAATCACAGATCAGCTCAAAAACTTATTCTTGCCCTTGTTTTTCTTCCTAAGACTGCGACACCTATAAAGTGAACTACTGATATGTTACAACATCTTTTAGCAGTTTATAAAATACAGCCAAAGATCATTCAATGATTCCCAAAGTTACTGCAAAAGAAATGTACCAACAATTAAACATAAAATGTTGAGTATTTGATTTGTGAGAACTTACACAGTTAGATCAGTTTATTTCCAAGGTTGTTTGTTTTTTGCTCAAAATGTACTCATGAGTCTATGTCTTTATATGTCAATCTTACCAATACAAATTAAAATTTACTAAAACATATCTACAACGGGTTTCTTAAAAATCAAGATTTCCTTTCTACTCATCTAGCACAAAACTTACTAAATCATCTTACTAGAATAGCTTCAAGATTAACTGCTATTAATATCACTGAAGTCAGATTTATGGAGCAACTTCCCTTCATAAGACCAAACCACACATAATCAAAACACAGTTTCAACAGAATCATTAAAAAAAAAAAATCACCTAATTCAGGTCTTTTATTTCACAGATATGGAAACTAAAACTGAGAAGTTAAAGGTCTTGTCCAAGTCAACTGCTAGTTAATTGATGAAACAGAACTCAGATCCATATATCTTAAGAACTAGGTTCTTTCTTCACCACTAAATTGCCGTATAGAATATACAATGAATTATATGTGTTTGTGTATATACATTATGTTAGTAAGAATCTTTTTTTTTGTGGGAGGATTTTAAATTCCTGAGGAATCTGTGAACATAAATAAAAATGGTACTCCCACTTCTCTATTACACTCATTTCTTTTTCACTGTATTTACTTATTTTCAGTGCCCAGTCTGCAAACTGAGTATCTATTGTATACCAGGCACTAAAGTGTTAGAGGCTAGGGAAACAAGGGGAAAAAAAAAAAGACATGGTCTCTACTCTTAAGAAAGCGCTCAGTTTTAAGTTTATAGTACCTTCCTAAAAGTCTCCTTTGTTGATTCTTCCTCATCTCGCAAACTCTAGAACAGCGCTGTCCAATAGAAATATAATGTGAGTCATACATGTGAGCCATATATGTAATTAAAAGTTTTCTAACAGCTACATTAAAAACAAGTACAAATATATTGTATTTAATTAATATACCCAAAATATAATTTCAACATGTAATCAATATAAAAATTACTAATAAGAAAGGTATTTTACTTTTGGGGGTACTTAGTCTTCAAAATCTGATGTGTAGTTTACATTTACAGCACATCTCAATGGAGACTAGTCATATCTCAAGGGCTCAATAGCCACTTGTGGTAGTGGCTACTATATTGAACTGTGCAGCTCTAGAAACCTGTAGTGTCCCAGTGCTTAGTCTTTGGACTGGTTCTCTTCTAATTTCTATACCCACTACTTTGGATATCTAAAACAATGTCATGGCTTTAAATACCATACATTTTCCAGTGATTCCCAAATTATATCTGGCCTAGAACTCTCACCTGAACTTTAGATTCATACACAACTGCCTGGACACAAACCTAACATGTCCCAAACTGAACTCTTGACTTCCAACCAGCACCCGCCCCCTCAGGCACTTAAATCTGCTCCTCTTCCAGACATCCCCATTTCAGTAAATAGCAACTCCAACCTTTCAGTTGCTCAGGCCAAAAACCAGAGTCAATCTTGACCTTCTTCATTCTCCCACATCCAATTTATCATCTGTGTCTTTAAAATCAGTTTATTAAATACAGTCAAAGCTTACACAGTTTATAAAATACAGTGAGAATCTTACCTGCTTCACACCACTTCTAATGCTGAGCTTTATCTACCTCAGTCACCATCGTCACTCACCTAAACTACTGCAACCACTTCTTAACTTCCTAACCACTCCGTGCACTCCTACAGTCTACTTTCCACACAGGAACCAGAGTTTTAAAACATAAGATATTCTCCCTCCTAACCTTGAAAACCTTCAATGACTTTCTATCTCACCCCAAGTAAAAGTCAAAATTTCTACAGCAGCTTATGAAGATCTACAAAGCCCAGTGAGATCTGGCCCATCACTCTCTGGCCTCATCTCCTGTTACTCTCTCCCTCATTCATGCTACTCCAGCTACCCTGGCTTCCTTGCTGTTCCAGAATAACCAGGAACACTTTAGTCATGACTGAGGGCTTTTCCACTTGCTGTCCTCTCTACGTGGAATGTTCTTAGCCCAAAACTGACAGAGATTGATCCCCGGCTTCATGGCAGTCTTTGCTCAAATGTAGCCTATTAAAATTGCAATACCATTCCTTCCCTTCTCTTACTGGTCTTCCCTACCTTCCTTTCCCACTTTTTCTCCATAGGATTAACCAACACTTGATCTACCATATATTTCACTTATTAATGTCCTTATTGCTTTTCTTCCTCTACTAGAATAAAAGTTCCACAAGGACAGAGATTTTTGTTTGTTTTGCTCATGGTTCTATTCCCAGTGCCTAGGACCTAGCATAGAGTATATAGTTAATCAATAAATATTTGATGAATGAATGAACAAATGTTGTCAAGTATTGTTTGGGTTAAATGAGGTAACATATAAAGTTGTAGTATGGTCCCTGGAATAGAGTAGCCACTTATAAACATTAGTCTACTCCCTAACCACTGTGGAGCTTTCCATGAAAGAAAATCAGAATTCTAAAATTTTTAAAGCCTTCTGTCTCATTCTATCCTTTCTCTCTCTTTAAATATCTGATCATTATCAGTCAAGACAATTTTAAACAAATAATAGAGGTTACCTAAATTTAATAAAACTAGTTACAAATTTAAAATTCAGTGGGTATTATAAAATACTAACGTGGAATTAAAATTCACAGAAAATTAAAGTATTGTTTAAGTCATCTTTAAAGATAAAGAGCTATAATCTATGGCTCTTTCCTACAGGAAATTTTAAATGAATTCACAATGTTCAACAGGACTTCACTTTTATTTACCTACAATTTGTATCCTGCTTTCCTCCAGGAAAATTTGTGTTAGTCTAAAGAACCACCAATTTTTAAAAACCATACATACTGTTTAAATGAAAATTTTAAGAAATGAACCTGGCCTGAATTTTAATATTTCTATAAAGTATTCTGTGTTTAAAGTGACAAAATCAGAATTAAAGAACTTAAGATACTAATAAAATGTGGTCCTTCTCCAAAATACTGAGTGCCAGAGACTTCAAATGATTTGCCCACAGAGGTCACAATGTGACTAAACTAACAGTTTGTGACCTTGAATTCTCACTTTTACACTTTCTACTGCACTGCAGTGCTTCTCAAATATACTAACCAACACTTTACAATACAACCAATTATGCTGATTCCTTCTACCCCCCCCTAAAAAAGGAAGGAAGATAAAAGCATGTATCAAATGGTATACTGTAATTCAACATGAAAATTTATATTTCAGGCAAGAAGTTTAGGGAGAACAGACATAAACATGCAAAAAGGGGCAAAGTGTATATTAGAATTGTCATGGAGATATTATAAAGAAGAAATAAGTTTAAGATGCCATGAATATGTGATTTATATTTCACTTTTCAAAAAGCTAACAATTCATTGGGCTTATATGTCTTCAGAAATTTGGGCAATTTCATTTTATCACTGATGAGAATGACGTACCTCACGTTCCACGCAGTGGTAAAGTCTGGGTTTAGAAGTAGCAGGGTGCATGTGACATCTATCAATTCTAAAATAAAGAGAAGTCATATTAAAAACAAACAGTCCTACCCTTGAAGGTGTGGCTTCTCTTTCTTTTAAGGTCCTCTTTATTTTTTATATATATATCACATTATACTTATATCTCATGTCATAGTAATTTTAATGATAACTTTGTTCTAAGCTGTCAGAGACACAAAGATTATCCTCAGATACAAAGACATGAAGATTTTCTTCTACTTATGATAAGTATAACTTTTTAAAAGTTGACACTGAAACCACTTTATGTCTATAAAGAATAATCAAAGTAACCTATTCATTCTTTTAGTAGTTTTTGGCACAAATAAAGAAACACAATTTCTCTACCACTGTTCATTTAATTTCATAAATATTTCAAGAACTGACTACGTGCAAATTTTCAAAAAGAAAATCACATATAATCCAATTTAGTTAAAAATTCATTTACATTCCCCTGCAAAGATTACTTCTTAACACACATTTTTACAGTTATAGCAATGATAAATGCACAATTTTGTTCTGTTTTTCACTCAACATTACATATGCATTCTCCTATATTGCTACAGTATGCATTTTTAACAACTGCGTAACAATCCTTCAGTTTAATATATTATCATTTATCTTATTCTTTAGGCTGTTTCCTGTTTTGTTTTTACTGTTATGGATAATACTACTACAAACATTTTTAAGCATACTTTTTGTCTCATAGATTATTTTCTTTGGATATTTTTCCAGGAGTAGAACTACTATGTCAAACAATACAAATATCAGTATGGCTCCTACAAAGCACTTCCAAATTGTTCTCCAAATGGACTGTATCTATTTACATCACCAAGAGTTACGTGAGTGTACTTATGTCCCTGTAATTTTGACCTATGTAAGTATATTTTTTAAAATGAATGTGACAGATAAAATAAATTGTACTTTGTTTCTGTTTTAATTTACATCTTTAATTACAATTATTAATACAAACATTTTTTGATTTTGTTTACTATTTTCTATTTTCATTGTATAGTCTATTCATATTCATTAGCTATGTATCTATCTATCATGGTCTTGAATAAGCTCCATAAGCCTATATTTAATAAAACAAAGTCAGTAATATTTAGACATATCGTCTTCATTTTATTAAAACTGAAAAAAAGAATTTTAGGATTAAGGTGATCAGCCTAGGGCATAATACTAAATTACAGTAACCTCTACCAAGCTCATATTAAATGCTAAGTAAATAAAATAATAAAAACTGTTATAATTATTTAGCATTATTACATATCAGGAACACTACTATTTTATTTACATTATTTCATTCAATTCTCACAATCATAATCCAAGATATTTGAAAATGGACATCTAGAGAGTTTAAGGAATTTGCCCAGAGTCACCCAATTAGTATGTGCAATGACAGCATCTGACTGCTTTTAATAACTCTATACTGCAGTTGAAATGTCTGTCTACGATAAATAATTGGGATACTCTCTGTTTAAGTAAAAGATAAACTTGTAAAAATCTAAGAGTAAATACACATACGTGCATCCCTACAGTCATCTTAAAATATATTAGTGAATATGAAAATCAATTATTCAATTCTCAACCATCTCAGTAAGAGATTAACATTTATTGTGAGCCTATGATTTCATTACTACTGAATATATTATAACATTTCATAAATGAGCAACAAAAGGTAGGATTAGCACACATTTATTCTTGAACTTTATCTTCCTCATTACAAGCATCATGAAATGTCTATATTACAAACATACTATATAATATCAATGTATATATTATATAATGTCAATATGTCTATAAAGAACAATCTAATAATCCTCTTCCTTCTTTTACTCTTAGTAGTTTTTGGCACTAATTTAACATTTACCAGGGAAATTAAATACAATTTTCTATACCATTATTCCTTTAATTCCAAAATATACCAAGTACTGACTATGTGCAGAGATTAAACCGGGCCCACAGGACTGAGAGAATGGATATTATGAGAAATGTAAGACCTGATCTTGCCTTCTAGAAGGTTAACCTTTAGTTGGAGAGAATATGTAAACAATTACAAGGCAAACTAAAATAATTGTGAAGTAGAAACATATACCACATTTTAGGGACCACCAAAGCAGCTGCAATTAATTCTTACTGGAGTACCCAGGGAAGACTATATAAATGAGTAAGACAGTAAAGGGTACTACAGACTGTGGAAAAAAGCATGAGCAAAGGTAAAGAGGCAGGGAACTTCACACACAGTATGCTCTCAAAAGATTATGGGTACCCTGAGCGTGACTAAAGCTGAGGGTGCTGGAGAAATGTACCTGGAAAACAGAATCTGGTCCCAATGTCCTTGTCAGCCTGGCTTTCCATTACTTTCCCTTCATATGCTACATTCCACCTGAACCAAACACCACCCATTCCCTAAACATACTGCCCATCTGCCTACCTTTTCTTCTCTGGCTATAACTCAGATTTACTTGCTTCCTATTCTCTCTGCCAGAAATGTCCTCCTATCCCTGAATTTAAAAGAAAAAAAAAAAGCATCTTTCTTTATAAAGGCCTTCCTGACCTACATGGTTGAAAGCAATCTTTCATCTCTATGTTGTGTATATCTTACTTTGTTACTGAACTTATATAAATATTATCCTCTTGATGAGACTGTATATTTTTTGGATGCAGGTCCTCTCTAATACACCTTCAAATTACCCATTCATTCATCAAAGATGAAAAAAATATGGCCTCTGCCCCAAAGAAATTCCAAGTCTGCCCACATCACAGAGAAGTGGTAAGAGCACAGGCCTTAAAGCCATTCTGCCTGGGTTCAAATCTCAACTTCTCCACTTACTGCCTACATAACTTAATGTCTTTAAACTTCAATTTCCTTATCTATGAAACGGGGATCATAACATCAACCTTAGTGTTATAAGCAATGAGATTCATCTCATTTCTCCATAGCTGTTTGACACACAGTTAGATTCAATAAATACTTGTCCAACTAAACACCATTACTACTTATCAAGAAATGAATATTCTCAACATCAATTAATCAAAGAAGTCAGAAAAAATGAGGCAGTTGTTCTTATTGTGAAGCTGTCTAAATTTCTAAACCTGTGTAATAAACAATAACAAAAAACCACTTGGTTATTAAGTGGCTGCATGAAAATGTTTGTGCGTGATGGGAAGGCCTCTGGAATTTTTATTTTAAGTCCACAAATTTTCAGAATCCATTACACTTCCCAGATAATGAGATAAACTGGTATTTAGTTTCTTGGACTCTCCCTTTCTGCATTAAAAAAAATGTGTACCTGACCAATCATAGTTGCTATTTGTTTGTACTTCTAATGCAACTCTCCTTCCCCACCCATAAATGAAGAGTAGTTCATCCTCCACAAGATACTTCTGTATAGCAGCACAAGGCAAAAACTAACACAGAAAATACCTAAGTCCCCACTTTTCACTTTGTGGATGTGTGAAGAGCACTTCTTTTACTGGAGGGTCTCCCCCTAGCAGGGCAACAGCAGCTGTTGGGTTCAGAGCCCAGCTCTACTACTGACTGGGAAGTTCCAAGGCACATCAATCTTTCTGTGCCTTAGTGTCCTCCTCATACATAAAACTGAGCTAATAATAGTACTACCTCATGGTGTATTAAATGATTCATACCCATGAAGTGTTAGGACAATACCTGACACACAGCAAGCACTCAGTGATAACTCTTGTTACAAAGCCTGTATCTCGTAGACCAGTTATAAATGATACTGGGATTGGATGCCACCAGAGGGAGGAAAAGAATCTCTTGAGCTGGCTGAGCAGTGACTGCTGAGTGGAGGGATCCTTCTCAAACCCCACCTGTTCTCTAAACATACTTATTCTCTAAACACACTTAAAACTTATCAACAGCCTTGGCCAACCACCAGTAATGCCTAGTAACACATACAGTCACATGCCCTTCCTCTTTCCTCTTTGATAAACAACTAACTCTTCCTGATTCAGGACTTAAGTTCAGATGGGACTTCCTTTAAGCAGCATTCCAGTCAGATCCAAGAGGTGGGGGTGAAGTAGAATATCAGAAATGGAAAAGGGCCAATGAAGGAGACGTAACTAGGTTATAAATATTGGACATAATTAAAGAATCCTTACTGAATTATATATATTTTTCTGCTCTTCTTCCTCACTGGCTCTGGATAAATGAGAGAAAGGAAACTAGTGTTTCTTGAGAGTCAATGACATGCCAGTCTCTGTGCTGGGTGCTTTACATACACTAATTCATGTGATCCTCACAACAACCCTCTGAGACCTGTGAGAATTCCCTTCTTTTGGTGTGGAACTAGGAAAAGGTCAGGTAATTTGCCTAAAATCACTGCTAAATGACTTCAGTGTGCTGATAAATTGAGTCTAAATCCAGCTCCGTTTTTCTTGCAAAGAAGATGCTCTTTCCAACCTAGCACACTGTCTACAATTACTTTGCTGTCTTCAAGTGAGGGTTGAACCAAAGATCTAAAGATAAACATGTATAATCAACAGTTGACTATTTCACTCTGTCCATCTCATCAACTATATAACATTTCTTTGCAGTTTTACCAAGATGTGAGTTAT
This sequence comes from Kogia breviceps, assembly GCF_026419965.1. Taxonomy (NCBI): domain Eukaryota; kingdom Metazoa; phylum Chordata; class Mammalia; order Artiodactyla; family Physeteridae; genus Kogia; species Kogia breviceps. Next base: position 73,371,078 of record NC_081317.1, read on the forward strand.
TGATATCCCTACAGTCTCTTGAAATTAAACAGATCTCTCTCCAAACACCAGAACATATACCAGCAAATAACCATTCCTTTGTTACACACACTGCAATATATTACTAGCTCATCATCACATCACAAGGAGAAAATGAATCAGGGCACATTATACACAGGAAAAAAGTACCTAAATTTCAGCCGTAACAAAGAGAACATTTAAGGATGTTACAGAAAAGTCAGAGAAAGACCAATATGCTTTCTTGGCTTCAATGCATTCTAGAAATGGCCCAAGGTGAACAGTCACCTGGTACTGGACACTGGGTTTGACAACTGTCTCTACAGAGATGTTTTCATGCATCTAAAAATAAATCCAAGGTCAACTTGGATTAATTAATCTCTCCCTCTAAAATACATTCAGGTTACCACAACAAGAGAAGCTTGAGGTGAGGCTAGTGGTAAATATCAGAAAGGTCTTGTTTATTACAGAATATAGTCATTGAATCAATAGCCAGACTAAGCAAGCTAAAACCTCTTGCTTACCAAAGTCTTGTTACTTATTTGACAAATGTCTATTGAACACATAAAAGTGCTGAGTAAATAAAGACAAGCTATAACCCCTCTTTCTAACAAACCCACAATCTAGCTGGGATAAATGTTGTTTAAATAATCAACTACAATCAAGTGTGGTAAGTCCTACTATGCATGCAGTATGAATAAGGACTCCCACAGGAGTGCAAAGGAGTAATTGTTGCTTCCTGGAGCAGTCAAGAGGCTTCACATGTGTGTGTGTTGGCAAACACAACAATAATGACAACTTTAGACCTGAACCTGACCTCAGCAAAGGCATGGAATTAAGGCAGTAGTACACAGCAAAGTCCAAGAATGGAACAGTGTTTGTTGTGGCTGGAATGTACATCAAACAGTTGCAAACTCAAATGCTTCCAGGGTTCAAACAAATGGCAAAAAAGAGGCAAAGCAAACCTGGTAAGTAGCAAATGACACTGCCTCAGTGTCTGAAGGACATGAGGAGGTTGCAGTCAACTGGAATAGGCTTGCCTAGTCAAGAAAAGCAGAGGCTATGATCCTCAGCCAATTGCTGCTGTGCAGAAACGGATGCATCCAAGGCTTCTGATTTTTCAAGTGAAGGCAGAAATCCGTATTTCCATCTTAATTTTAGAAGTTCATCCTGATTTGAAATGTTTATCCAACAACAAAGTTGTTTTAAAAACAATTTTAAAAACATTATATAAGCCAAAACGAAATAAACATGTGGGCTGGCTTCAGCCTGTGGGCTGAGAGTCTACAACCTCTGATGCTGAATATAAAAGTAGAGGAAAAAGCTGGTAATGCAACCTGGGGACAGATCGTGAAGGCCCCTGAATACCATGCCAAGGATAATGACTCTACCTTGTCCCTCTAGGCATCATGAAACAAGAGGATACTTATTTCAGAAAAGCATCTTTCAAACTGTGTTTCTAAGAAGTGTTGTTTGAAACAACTGACTAGTGGCATGACGGACATGGATTACAGAAGAGAGGCCGAAAATGGGGTAGACCAACTATGAGGTAATAATATTTGTCCAGATGAAAAATAAGAAGTGAAGAGATTAAGAGAGAGCTCAGTGATGGACTGAGAGCAAGCACTGTGAGAAAGAGGGAAGAACAACAACAATAAAAAGATGGAAGGGCTGACTTGAAGATAGAGTGTGGGACAGAGCACTACTCAGTCAGGACTCTAATGCTATGGACTTCTCTCTTGCTTTTTGTTTCTGCCATGGATTTTTCATAAATCAGAATTACACTATCACCCCTCTCCCAAATATGGCTATTACTGCAGCACACTTTTAAAAAATATTAGTTTCTCTCTAAGTAATTAAACAGGGAGGCTGTGATGGTTACTTTTGGTTAAACTATGGTTAAACTTGACTGGTTACAGGGTGCACAGATTAAACATTACTAAACATGATTTCTGAGTGTATTAGTGAGGGTGTTTTCAGATGAGATTAACATTTGAATCTGCAGACTCAGTAGACTGCCCTCCCCAATGTGGGTGAACATCAATCTGTTGAGGACCTGAATAGAACAAAAGGAGGAAAACAGGAGAATTTACTCCTTTTTTGCTTCCTCTGTCTCCTTGAGTTGGGACACCTCATCTTATCTTCTCCAGCTTTCAGACTGGGATGTAAACCACTGGCTCCCCTGCTTCTCAATCCTTCAGACTCAAACTGAATTAAATCACTGGCTTTTCTGGGTCCCCAGCTTGCAGAAAGCAGATTGTGGGACTTCTCAGCCTCCATAATCATGTGAGCCAATTCATCATAATGAATCTCATTTTATGTATATATATACATAAAATCTCTATTGGTTGTTGCTATGGAGAACCCTGACTAATACAGATGATTTTCAAACATCTAAGGAATTCAGCACACTAATGAGAGCATGAATTCAGTCTGGTTAAAAAGAAAAAAAATACATCCCCAGAATAAAGGTCACCTGCAGTTACAGAATACATTCTTAAGGGAATGCCTAGGATTTGGGCATGATCAATCACAAAGACACTGGCATTTCTGAAATTGTTCTTAAACTGCCAGCTTTCTTCACTTGGCTCTTATATGTATATTTCCTACAAAAACAATTTTAAAAGTATAGCATTTTCATGAAATAACTGCTTTTTCCTAATACTTTTAACTTTCTTTCCTTAGCAAAATTCACCACTGTGTTCTTCACTTCACAAGTTTAGCAGAACACTCTTATGTTAGTCAGTCTGCATTTTCAGGTATCTTTTTTTGTCAAATCAGAAACTCACTTCCATATTTTTACCAATAATACAACCTGAGTAATATATGACACCACATTGAACTATACTGTCGCTGCCCCCAAAAAGTGAAATTGAAAACTGCTTCCATGAAGATATAGGTTAAGATAAAATCAAATTGCTTCTGTACACACACACAGTTGCATCAGAATTCAAACCTTAGATGTCAACAATTCATGTGAGTGAGCTTAACCATTTGATCTTCTGCCTGGGTTCTCCCGTGTCTATCAAGATAAAACTACATGATGAGGAGATTTAGCAATGCCTACAGTGAACTACCCAGAAAGACAAGAAAGAGGGAAATGGAAAGAAGAACTTGGAAGACTACAGAAAGAAGGCGGGTTGGGCTAGCATACATGAATGGGCAAAAGCTAATGATTTGAGACAACAGCCTGCATACATGAATGGGCAAAAGCTAATGATCTGAGACAACAGCCTTTGACACTTTCAAATTCATACTGCTTCTTCTCTACAAGAGCGTCATTTGTCTCCCCCTGCAGAGTTAGTTATGTATTGGCTCAATTATACATTTCTGTGTGCCAGAATATACACAGTATAGCTCTGTTAGGCAAAAAAATAACTTGATGGATTCACATGGTGCTACTTTGTACCTTAATGTTGATGAAAACGACTATAGGGTAATGGAATGGAGAATGAAAGAGGGTCTAACAACAGATAAATGCCCTTAACTTTAAGTTTATGCCTAAACTTATGCCTTTAACTTTCTGCCACAGACTTAAGTTATGCCATAAACTTAGACATAGCCTTATAATTAAGAAATATATATATCAGTGGACTAATGGAGTGAAACAGAAAATAGAAACTATTTCACATTAAACCTTCAAATAAGATTACCTTTTCTACTGGTCTAAACAGGGAAAAGTGCTATTAACCTATTATGACAGTATATTAAGGACAATGCCAAGAGGAACACAAGGAAATTGGCATGTCACCTTTGGCAACACTATTCTCCACGAAGAGATTGTTCCTCACTCAACCATAAGCTTCCTGAGTAAAGGAAACAGGTATTCATCTTTTTATCCCCCAAAGTACTTAGAACAGCTTCAGGTAGGAGGAGGCCCTCAGTAATGGCTACTGAACTTATAATTAAAATTCTCTAAGAAACAAAGTTCTTATTCAAAATTAGCTACCAGATATACTGAGCACTTTTGAAGGTACTGCTGTATGTGGGAAGGGGAAGGAGATTTACAGAAACAGTCAAGAATATGGTCTTGGATGAATACTCTCCAAAAAAGTGAGAACTCAGATCTTACATTTACCTAAAGAGTAAACTGAATTTGTGTACATGGAGGCTTAACATCACATAGGGGGAAGACAGGGAAAAGACACCAGGTGGGATAAATAGGGATTGTCTGATGCAGCAAAGAACTACCTCAGAGAAGCAGAAAAAGAAATGGGATGGTTTTCTTTTGCTCATTTCAGCACAGGAACAGAACACAGTGGGCCAGAGCTTACTTGGGAGTCAAAGTACAACAGCACCATCATAAACCACTGACCTGGTTCACAGTATAACTACCACCATCACACCTTGGTTATCTCATTTGGACTGCTACTAAATGAGTTCTATTGCTCATAATGTACTAAAGGATTAGAAACCAGAGAATCAGAGCTTGTAGGGACTAGAGCCCACTTCACAGATTTTCAAACTGTTTTTAGCCATAAGATGCTTTCTTCAAATATCTTACAAATGACCCCAATACATTAAAAAAAAAATCAGAATATCTGTTTGCAGTAGAGTGCCTGGCACCCTGCTTGAGGCACCTTCCACAGAATCATCATGGATGCAAAATTAGAAAACGAGTGATGAGTCCAAGCTCCTCAGTTGACAGAGACGTTAAACGTCTGCCCAGGCAGTGAATGAAAAAGCCAGAACTAGAATCCAGGAATGGCAACATCAGAGAGGGTTCTTCCCACTATATTTCATGCTGCTTCTAAAAGTCAAAGAAATAGGATAGACTCCATACTTACCATCTTTGTTCAGCCATTGCTTTCTTGTTCTGTACAAAAGGAGTTTGTTGTGGACATACGGTAAAAGGAACTTGACACACCAGCTCTCCACGCCAAGTTTGTTTTCAACCAGGACTATGGGACTCCGATTATACCTAGCTTCAGGACATGGGATCAGGCCAATTTCATCTCTTAATATGTAAAACATAAAAAAGAATTAAAGATAAGAATACTAGCCTTTTCAAAAATTTTCATATCCTACAGAATATTAAAAAACTGTACATATTTCCCTTTCTTAAAAATATTTAGCTCACCACTAGATTGGTAGAAATAATAATCTTTTAAAAGTTTGCTAATACTGACAAGAGTATGGAAAAATTAGTATGCTGTACTCGCTGTTACAGGAATGAAAACTGGTCTAATCTTTGAATAGAAATTTGAAAATGTCTGTCAATTTTTAAAGTACATATACCCTTTGACCCTGTGATTCTACTGTTCAGAAATTATCCTGTGCCAAAATATATGAATTCATCGGATATTCATGGCAACAGTGCAACAATCTGGAAATACTCTGAATGTGTATCAAACAATATAAGACTGGTAAAATAAATGTGGTTCATCCATGTGATAGAGCTGAAAAAAAATAATGAGGTAAATCTGCGTATGCTGGTATGGAAAGGGTGCCACGATACATAAAACAAAAAAAGCAAAATGCCAAACACAGTGTACAGCACAAAGCCCTTTGTATAATCTTTTTTTTTTTTTTTTTTAAGGGCAAAGCCCTAGTCCTTTTCTTTTTCTTTTTTTTTGGCTATTCTGGGTCTTCATTGCAGTACATGGGCTCTTGGTTATGGGCTTCTCTCTAGTTGTGGTGTGTGGGCTCTAGAGCACATTGGTTTAGTTGTTTAGTTGTCCCGCAGCATGTGGGATCTTAGTTCCTCCACCAGGGATCGAACCCACGTCCCCTGCATTGGAAGGCAGATTCTTAACCACTGGACCACCAGGGAAGTCCCTGTATAATCTTTTAAAAAGATATATAGATGCACTAAAAAATTTCTTGAAAGGATACCAAGAACCTTTTGGGGAGAGGATTTATTTTTATACAGTTTAAATTTTCTAGTTACTTGTACATATTATATATGATTTTTAAAATGTCAAAAATGTATTTATGCTTGCCTGCTAATAAATATATTAGACCAGATTATTAATAAAATTATATTATCAGTGAGACGGTGGGCCATTTTTTCTTTTCTTTTTTATAATTCTTTATACATTTCTAAAATAAAAAACATGCTAATATGTAAATATTGTTAAAACACAAAATACATTTCAGGATTTGACCATTTTCATCTGTGGTGGCTTCTATATCCCTTAATCCACATCAACTTAAGTTGAAAATTTACATTACAGGCAAAAAATAGAACTATCATTTGACCCAGGAATCCCACTACTAGGCATATATCCTGAGAAAATTGCAATTCAAAAAGATACCTGTACCACAATGTTCATTGCAGCACTATTTACAATAGCCAGGACATGGAAGCAACCTAAATGTCCATCGACAGATGAACAGATAAAGACAGTGTGGTACATATATACAAGGAATATTACTCAGCCATAAAAAGAATAAAATTAGGTCATTTGTAGAGATGTGGATGGACCTAGAGTCTGTCATACAGAGTGAAGTAAGTCAGAAAGAGAAAAACAAATATCGTATATTAACGCATATATGTGGAATCTAGAAAAAGGGTACAGATGAACCTATTTGCAGGGCAGGAATAGAAATGCAGACGTAGAGAATGGACATGTGGACACAGTGGGGGAAGGGAAGGGAGGGATGAATTGGGAGATTAGGACTGACATATATACACTACCATGTGTACAATAGATAGCTAGTGGGAACCTGCAGTATAGCACAGGGAGCTCTGCTTGGTGCTCTGTGATGACCTAGATGCATGGGATGGGGGTACGGTGGGAGGGAGGTCCCAGAGGGAGGGGATATATGTACACATATAACTGATCCACTTCACTGTACAGCAGAAACTAACACAACATTGTAAAGCAATTATACTCCAATAAAAAAAAAAGAAAATTTACATTACAGGCAGAGATTTAATAAACAATACATAGGGCAGTTGACTTACACAGTAAATGAAGCAGCAAACACAAAAATATTTTTGTAAAACCTACACTCATTCCTTTCAACTATAAAGAATTTACAGTTCTTGTCTATGTGAAACATCCTTTCTCAAATAGTATGTTCTTCCACTAATTAATGAATAACTTACAAGAAACCTTTTAACAAGAGCAGTTGACATAAATATTTTTAGAGCATCTAAGCAGATTTTTTAAAATGTGTTTTTAAAAAACAGAATAAAGAACTGGTTTTCAGAGCTTATGTGTGACAGCGTCTATTATGCCCTTGAATTCCCCTGCCAAGACAGTATGCTGGCTGACAAATGCAAAGAGGAAAACTGTTCAATTACAGGTTATAGGAAAAGCACTCTTTATCTGTTAGGCCACCATCACAAACTGGTGGGAGGCTGTGGAACTAAAATAAAATCTGCCCTGGAAACTCTAAACTGGATAGCTCAGAAGTAACCTACTTCCTACTGATCACTTCATTAGTGACACAGAGATATATCAATAAAAGAGGGTATTCTAGGGGTTGCTAACCATTCTTTTGAGCTGATTTAACTCCCAAGTAGACTTTGGGACCTAAGGCTTTTTGTCCTGACAACTGACTCAGTTGACTCAGGGGTGTTTTGATACACCATGCCAGTACTGTCTAAACATTTCCTGAGTACTACGATGAATGGGATACTGTGTTAGGTTCTGAAAATGCAAAAATGAATAAAACAAGGTGGTCCCAGACTACACAAAGCTGATGGTTTTGCTGGGGAGTTGTCTCAATATCTAAAATAAAATGTTAACACTTTCCCACTCTAGTAATATAAATGAAGTTCTTAGGAAGAATGGGGCAATGCTGAGAGAGCATCTGAGGCCAATGTCCAGCATTTCAAAATATATTTTTGTATTTGGTGATATGAAATCTAATCTAATCTAACACACTATTAGGACAACTAGCCACATCTAGATCTATAACTGACTAAATACATGTCTGAATTGCTGGTATTTTCTGGTGTTCAGGTATTACTATGTAAAATAATATTTTAAGAAAACTAGAATTATAGTTAAAAAATAATAAACTCAGTGTAATTATTTCAAGAAAGTCCGTTTTCTGAGATCTAACAACCACCTACAACACTACAAAGAACTGCAAAAGTCAACAATATGAATGTTAGAGTAACAAGAATAAAAACATCCTAGCTTCTGAGTATCGTCCATTTTGTGGGGAGGACTTTTTACTTAAATTCACAATGTAAAAACCTGCCTTGCTCACTATTTACACCACACATAAAATGCCCAACTAATAATCTGGTACCTAAATGAAAGTACAGAACCATCTGCACAAATAAAACCACACTACTTTAGTTGGCTATTATCCTTCCAAGAAATAATTTTAAAAAACAAGACTGCCTTGGATATAGCAAGTGCTCAATAACTGCTACTGGAACGCTGATTATCAGTTCACTTCAGTGATAATATTCAAATAGTTTTCAAAGATTATCACTTCTTGACTCTCCAAAAGAACATTACCTCTGATTTCCTTCTAATGCAGTGGGTCCAAATCCTAGCTCTGTCAATATGATATAGATATATCTCTCTATATATGTATTGATATCTCTATCTCCTTGGCCTCTGTAGACCTCAATTTCTTCATTTGTAAAATAGAGGAATTGCATTACGTTTCTAAATAAGAGAAATGGGCTGCTAGGTCTCATCCAGCTTTCAAATTTTATGACTGAGAAACCCAAAAGTTATTCTCATGTAAAGAGAATGAAAATGGTCACATCAGGGAATATAAAGCACGATGAAAAAAAAGAAACATCAAAAGAGGTAGGACGATGTAGAGACAAAAGCACTCAATCTTCTAAGGTCCAGGGTTCTAGTTAGTCTCCATTCTACCACTGATCAATGTGAATTTGACTAGGCATTTGCCATCAGTATCCTCATCTGAAATACAGAAATAACAATGCCTTTCCTGCCAGTTATGAAAAGTAAATAATACAATGTAAAGATTGTGGTAAGCTACAAAGTACCAGGCAGAGATGAAGTATATTACCATTAATTCAGTTAAGAGCCTGAGCTCTTAACTGAGCTAAAGCAAAGAAAGTTAAGCCTTTGTCAAGTTATTTGACCGTAAGATACAGTGATTTGCTGCTTCCTAAAAATATAACATGTACTTCATAAAGGTAGGTCAGTAAGATTCCAAGTAACAGTGTGTTTGACTTCAGATTTCTCCTATGCCTAGTCCCTTAGGTCATAGTCCACTTTTTTTCAGACAATTTAGAACAGAATTCCAGAATCACTTTGAAATTGGAAGGGACTTCATTCCTCCAGTCTCTCATTTTGTCAGATGAGGGAACTGAGATCGACTGAGGTTAACGTGATTACTCAAGGTCATAGTGCTACTGGCTTAATTCAAAATCTGGATCTCCTACTATTTAGCCCAAAACCTTTGACACTAGTGAAAATAAAGACATCAGTGAAAGCAAGCAGGCTTTAGATTAACTCCTTTTAGAGCTCTAGCAAGATTTCTGCCTATTTAAATTCTAATTTCATACTCAAAGTTGGAAAATTCAGGGAAAAAAAAACTAAAAGTCATTTGTCATCCCTCTACCACCAGTAATGTTGGGTATGCATCCTTTTTTTCTAAGTAGTTTACAAAAGTGGGATTATATTGGACATACTCTTCTATAATCCTTTTTAAATTTTTATTTATTTATTTATTTGGCTGTGCCCCATGTGGGATCTTAGTTTCCCGACCAGGGATGGAACTCGTGTCCCCTGTGGTAGAAGCACGGAATCTTAACCACTGGACTGCCAGGGAAGACCCTATAATTCTTTTTTTTTTCTTTTAATTTAACAATGCACATTAAACATTTTCTTATATAATTTCTGTATCATTCATGGTTGCAATGAATGTGCTGTAAACATCAAATACATCTCCAGTTTTTTCCTTATGAAATAGTCTAAGAGAAATTTCTGACACTTTCACTACCACCACATTCCATTCCTTTTTATTTTTAGGTTTCTGGCAATTTAGATTCCTGGTGCTTAACCAGGATACTCAAGTAAATATCTGCATTAACAAGGTCATGGGATTTTTACAAACATGAAAATTTGGGACAGTGATCAAATTCCAGTCTTCTCAATGAGAAACCACAGTGCTCACTTTTTAGGTTTCCTTTGAAGGCTGCTCCAAAGGAATAGCAACATGGAATGAACCTATGAACCTACATATTTACTTAAAAAAATCATCCACAGAATGGTATATCTCCCTTAGCGCTTCACTTCACAATGTGGATCCACTAACTTCCAGATGAAGTTCAAGGTTCATACAACATTGATACTAACCTTGTTCCTCATGTTTAGACAGCTTCTCTTGTCTGTACTTTTCAGAAACATCAGTCTAACTGGAGTAGGTCCACTTATTTACAAAAGTAATATTGACCAGCTTCCTGTCGGGTAGGTGAGGATGGTCCCCAAATATTAAAACTGAACGCTGTAATGTGGAGTGACTGAAGAGAAAACAGCCCAAGATTCAGCAAATGGTACAAATCTTTTTAATCTAATAGTTATTTTTTTTCCCTTCAAACTGTAATTCTTTCCAGAATGACCAAAAAGTTAGAAAAGTATCTAAAAGAACTGACCCTTGCATATTGTTAACTAAAACTTTACTGGTGATTAAGATATTTCAGAGAGCTCATAAGGTTTCTCAATTCTAAAGATTACTATCACTGAAATTATATTACTGACCCTATTTAGAAAACAGATACACAAATTACTATTATTTACTGAGTGTTTATTATATGCAATGCTCTGTTTTAGGTTTTACATACACTATTTCATTTATTCCACACATTAATCTTATAAAGTAGGAATTTTAATTCCATTTTGTAGATGAGGAGTCCTGTCTGAGACTACTCAGCTAGTAAATAACAAGCCAAGGTTCAAACCCAGGACTGTGAGACTGCAAACCCAAACTTGTACAAGTATACTACTGTTCAAATAAATAGATAAAAATCAAGTGTAAGAAGTCAATTAAGATTCTATGCTTTCCTATTCTTCAGTTCAACTTGCAGACGATCTGAAACTGCCTTTCATTACTACTGCCTTAGTCAAAAATTCTCACTGGGGCCTACCCACTGCCTAAGAAGCATATTTTCCCTGAGCCAACTCTTATCCAAGCCTCATGTCTCAATTTAATTGCTATTTCC